>NW_010973132.1:1140531-1158635 GCF_000737465.1 Haliaeetus leucocephalus | reverse complement strand
GCCAGCAGCGCTGCGCGGGCCCGGCTGAGGGAGGGAGGGGGGGGGCCGGGCCGGGCAGCGCCCGTCTCCCTGAGGTAAACCGCCTTGGCGTCGGGTGGGTTTGGGGGTGGGCTTGTTTTTGAGGGGGGATGTTGTTATTTTTTCAGAATCAGAAGGGGTTTTTTTATTATTTTTTTTTTTTTTGGCCACAAATCCGCCTCTGGAGGTTAATTGTACCTGCTGCTCCTCCACGCTAAGATTTCGGCGCCTTGCAGTGAAAGCCAGAAACCCTCTGACAGCTCCGGTCTGGAGACAGAAGCGCCCGAATGCTTTTCGTGTTTTTCTGGTGATGGGTGCTGACTTTGGACGCCAGAGAAGTGTGTGACTAAGCGCCGCCGGGGTTAGCTACGGCGTGAGGCAACTGTTTTGAAGGCAGTGAAAATTCTTAGTAGAACACTGAAATTTTGCTGTGGGATGTGTGTCGCAGATACAACCACTAGCTTTAAGCTTAGGTCTTGATACTGTGTTAAGCCACAAGGGAGGATCACCTTTTCTATTGATTTCACAAGATATTTTAACGGAATACAATACCACATTCACTAAAGCATTGAAGAAAGCAGGAAAATGAGTCATTTTTTTTCTCTGACACAAAAGTTTGTCTGTGCTCGCTCACTACTTGGAAAACAAATGCTTGGGCTCCCAGTTAAAAAAAAAAAAAAATGGAGGAGGGGGATTTTTTCCAGAGTCTTTGTGTAAACATTATGTTAGAAGTGTATCTTTTGTGTTACACACTTACGGCCTTGGCTCCTTTGCAACATCCTTATTTAAATCCCTTTTTGCTGGGCCAGCACATCTACTGATTCACATTTTTAGCTATGTACCTTTCTTCCTCCTAATTTGCATCTTGAATACCACATTTTCTCTATACACTCCAGCTCTTTTCTAAATACATCAGCAGGTTGAGATGTGCCCTTTCCATCTCCCTCCTCCACATGCTCTTCCTCAAAGAACAGATGTTAGGCTTTAACAATGCTCAGTCCTAAGCTTTTAACCAGTCTGCCTTTTCTTGGCTACTTGCTTCACACTTTATTTAGGGCTGTGCATGTGTTTTGCAACTCTTTTGCTGCAATTTCCATGCTGAGTCTAAAGATTTTATACCATTTCATGTAGGGTCTTGCTGACTGGCTTCCTCATTTTTTACAAACCCATTTTTACAGTTTAGTTTTGTATTCCTCTCATTTTCATGACTTTTCCCCATAGGTTAGTCTATAGGTAATTAAGTTATCCTTGCAGTTACTTACATCTTCTCCATGTTACTTCAGTAATTTCTTTTAAATGAGTGTAGTCTCACCACATCTTTAGGAGTTCTGACTACTCCTGATCATTTATTATCTGCAAAAATATCTGAGCTGTGGAAAACCTAAGTACTGCAGTCTGGGGTGAGACAGATTTCCCACTTGTCTTTGGTGCATCCAGTATTTAGTGACTGGAGAACATCACAGAAAGAGGGCAGGTACAATACTGTCTCAGACTGTCCTCCCAGCCTCTGGGAGTTGATGATTCAGTGCAGGACTGAGGCAGATGCAGAACCTTTGGGTTTTTTAGTCCTCAAAAATTTTCCATTGAATGCATC
This sequence comes from Haliaeetus leucocephalus, assembly GCF_000737465.1. Classification (NCBI taxonomy): domain Eukaryota; kingdom Metazoa; phylum Chordata; class Aves; order Accipitriformes; family Accipitridae; genus Haliaeetus; species Haliaeetus leucocephalus. The sequence continues at coordinate 1,157,023 of NW_010973132.1, read as the reverse complement.
AATCAGTTTTTTTGAAGCTTCTATCAACAACAACATCCATGGTCAAGAGGTCTGTAACTTAATTACAGAACTACCTTACTTTGTTAACTTTGAACCTGCTGCTTGCTAGTTTTGTCTGATCCCCTCCAGGTCTTATATTAGAAGAGAAGTGCTCAGTCACTCCCTGTTCATCTCTCACGGGGCACTCCAGATTTCGTAGATCTCTCTTCTCTGCTTTTCACTGCTGTTGTCCTTTTTCTAGGGTGCAGATTCCTTATCTATTCACCCCTTGTGTGGATGCTATTCCACCTCTTTGATCAGCCCTGACATTTTCCTCTGTGTTCTTGTTGAATATAGAGAGCTCAGAGGTACGAAATAATTATTTCACGTAAGCTTTTTGAAATGGGGTAAAGTGTTCATTGTTCTCCATGACCCCTTCGTGGCTGGTGGAAAGCTGCCGGAAGGGCAGGGAAGTGTTTGCATTCACACACCTTGTTCTGCTTGTCTTCAGACTTCCTGCCTAGAAGCTTCCTGCTGTTAGTGGGATAATTTTTGCCCTTAAGACAATACAGCTCTTAACTGTATACGGGAATCTGGGAGTGCTTCCAAATTCTCAGGTCTGGCTGTGCCCTCTGGCTACATCCCATCCCATATTGCGATGAGATCCAGCATGCATCAGCATGACTGCCGCCTTTGCTCTCATGTTTCTGTGGGAGGTAAACCCTGAGCATATAGCCCAGACGGGAGCTGTATGGGCTCCTGTAGTGTACACCACAGGTAAGTGTTCACTGACCTAAGTGGTAAACAGAAGGATTATGTTTCTGGGCACCACCTAGGAGGAGACCCTCGACCTTGAGAGCAAAGGGATTTGCAAGGCTTCCATTTTCTGCCCACAATAACAGGATCTCTTGACAAAAGATACTACAGCAGAACTGAGGAGCAGGGAAGCCTGTAGGAAACCTGGGCTTGTAGATATGTCTAATAAATAAATCAATAGCATTGAATAAAAGTTAATTTAGAAAAAGAATAAACAGAGTCTTGGGATTCCATCTGTCAAAAAACTAGACCGCTTACCTGAAAAGAGCCATGTTAATGTGATGACCAAAGATTCAGAAAGTTGAAAGTTAGTGTTCTGTTAACTTCAGTTGCAATACTCTATGGCAAGTTAAAAAATCACATTTGGGTGAGTCATATTGCATATACAATTTTAGATCTGCTTTGTCTGTGTTTCTGGTGTCTTTTCAGATGTAATAGTCTCAAAAAGTTTGAAGCTTTAAACATTTGGTATGTATCAATAACACTTAAATCCATCTTAATAAAATAAATTATCAGGAGTCAGTTCTTGTAGAGGTGGGTCTTAAATGTAACCCTAAACTCAAGGGGTCCCAGGATCCTGGGGCAGTTCACCTCTGGGTCTGGAGCAGGTATAATTTCTTGTTCAATAATTTTTCAGCAGCTATGACATAGGTCAGCATGTTGTCTTTAAGTGTCTGGCTAGTAGAGAAAGAAGCACCTAAAAGAAATGGCTTTAACATGTATTTGCTGTGAAAAATGTTTATTTGCTGTAACTGACTCCAAAAAAGTGTTTTATTATATAAAGTCTAATACTTATTTACATTCACACAAAGACTCCGTAGTTCACAAATGGGATTCATGGTTTTGTTTTAGAGACAATGGATTTTGTTCTCTGCTGCATTTCTGGACTGACAATCCTCTCTTTCTATAGCACAGGTAGAGCACAAACATAGTCAATGTAAACTTCCTCACACTTCCTTGTCCATGCGTTTTGGCCTTGGCTTGAAAGGTCACTTCTGCAAGCACGAGCAGAGCACAGCCTCACCTAGCCACGCTCCTGAGGTTGCCAACGAGGGAAGCACATTAATTCATTAAGGAAGAGCTCTGGGTTTTTGTGTTTATTCCCTTCACTGACAGCCAGGCTTTAGCATTTTCGATGACAAATGAAGTGCTATTCTTAGCATTCTTTGGCTTTTCTTCACTTCGTAATCAAATTCCTTTTCTTCTTCGTTAACAGGACTCAGAGCTATTTTATTTCATATTCCCTAGTGCTGGGCAGTCAGCCAAATGCTGGGTTCCCTCTCTATCAGGCACACACATACCATCCCCATCGGGAGGTTTTTGCAGTGGTTGCTCTTTCTTATGCTGCTTTTTCCGCTCCACGGCGGTGCGCAAGGCCTGAAGAATCAAATCTTTATTGTTCTGGACGTTGTAGTAACTTAGGTTCACCAGTTTGTCAAAATCTTCCTCTGAATAACTCAGATTGTTTATGTAATATGGACCACAGGTATTGGCAACATCAACATCACCCTCTGCCAGCTCTGAAGGACTACGTTTCACACCTAAGGCACAAATAACGACTTGGTTAATTAGCAAAAAGTAATTAGGGTCTGGGTGTTTCTCAGGCATGCACACATAGTGGATCAGAACCCAAAATTTTCCCTCCACAGGCGTTTTATTGCTGGGATATGTGGTTGGCAACAGGGGCTGGAGAAGCTGGTGGTGGTGAGGCAAGTCGGGGTTGTCCTGGGTACTCTTGGAAATGCCAAACCAAATACAGTAGTTCCTCTTTTGAGCACAGGAGGGTGAGAATCCCTCCTTTACCTCTGGAGTGAGCTATCAACATGGTCCCCAGGTCCCTCTCAGCACTGACACTTTCCCAGCCCCAGCCTCTGCCTTGCAGCTGTCTCCCAGCCATCGGAGCACCCTACACTTCTAGCCAAGGTGAAAGTAAATGACAACTGCTCTTCCTCTCTTTCCTCCCCTTCTCCCAAAGCAGACAACAGCAGCAAGGACCTCATGACAGCATGGTTTCTTTCCAGGTGATGGGCCTGAAGCCACTGCCACTTTCTGTGCCTTCCAGCTTCGATTCTACATCGTGTTATTTCCCTCACTACTATGCTTTCATGCCTCCAGAAATAGGCTGCTGAAAATCCATGTATTTCAGTGACCCAAGCTTTCCAAAAGCACACCTGCGTTTTCAGTGACCTGACAGATATTCTTTCACCCAGCACAACCTAGCACAATCTGCTACATCAAGTCTTGATTCCTACTGGGAAGAATTATCAAAAAATACAGAAGACAGACCTAAACAATCAGATGCTATTATCTAAACTGAGAGACTTCACAGAGTCATTGTCTGGACATATCCCGGAAGCAGACAGTGCAAATATTTACAGTAATTTCCTTGAGTTACCTACTACTATAAAAAACTACAGGCTTTATGTAACCTCAACAGTGAGAGTGACCCTGATATTCCCTGAATCACTAAGATTTGGCAGGGACACTGAAAGAGCTTTTCATGCCCATTTCATCACTGCAGGATAATCAACATATATATCACAGACCCAGGCAAAACAATTAGGCAGGTAGTCCCACAAGTGTCGTCTCTGGAAATATTAGGTCTGTCATATCTTATGATCTCAAGACAAATTCAATAAACTTATTTATTTTAATTCATTTGACAGTAGAAACCAGATTCAAAGCTAATACAGAACTTTATTTGCAGGCTATGACAGGGCAAATATTCACAAGGACCTCCACAGTAGGTTGTTGGTACAGGGCAAAAAAATACCCAAAGCTTACCCTGGGAATCACAAATCTCAACAGATTCATAGATGCGGAAGATGTAAAACACATCTCCTGACTTGTTTTGCTAGGACCTTCATAAGCCACCTGTGATTCAAAATAATAGCTAATCTCAGCTTGTACCCGGCCATCTGCTTTAGACAGTGACACCATGAGTGGTTTTGATTTAGCTGTTGTTTTAGACACACCGCCACTTACTGAGTTGGTGGAAATACATCTCTACACTAAACTCAGTAGATGCAACATGCACCCTCTGAGCTGAGGGTGTGTTTTACATGATATACTCAGTGCACAGTAGGCAAACCTGCCTTTCCTGAACTCAGCAAAAGCAAGCACTCTCTGCCTGCACTCAGGGAGTGCAAGAAGCCCACTTGGCCATATTAGTTTTTGCTTGACTCTGCACTGATGGGACACAGCACATGGGCAGGCTGAACTTCTATCTACCTGTTAGTACATAGAACAAACAGGTTCTTGAAAGGGAGGAGGTCAATTAATTTGGTAATATTCTGCAGATTCCTGGACTCCAGTATGTGCCTTTGACTGCTAAAGGACAGCTGAGGATGCCACCCCTGGGCCAGAGACCTGAAGATGTGGAGATCCACTGCTGTGTGCTAACCTGTACACCTGACATGAGGGCTCACACATGTTTTTTTCCTTCCCCATCATTCCCACGGACCCCTTGGTTTTCTAACAGCTGGCATGAAGGAAAGAGAGCAATAACAACCCAGAAATGATAGATAATACTGTCAGGGATAGATAACACAGGTTAACACAGGCAGGAAATATAATGCTTGATCTCTCCTCATCACAGATTAGAAAGCTTCAGAGGAAGAGAATTTTTCTGTCAGCTTCCAGTGAGACTGTCACATTGGCAAGAGGGTGCTACCATAGTGAACAATCACCCTCCACAGTCACAGATACCTGCAACACCTGTACCAAAGCAGGGGAGCAGGCATTGGGAAAAGTCAGCATGTCTCTTACTGACAGGACCACATGCATTTGGGAAATCTTCTCTAACAACATTGATCTAACGACATTGATCAAAGGGTTCAGGTTTTCCTCGAAGAGTCTCTCCAAGTCTGAAAGATATGCTCCTCCCAGCTTTGCAGAGAGAGTTATAAGGAACTGGTACCACTCCAGTGAAGCAGTCTAAGCCTCACACAGGGAATCCCCTTTCTACTTGATCATGGAATAGTCTAACCAGTGCAAAAGTAACCCGGTTTGAATATGTTAGTTTTACTCATTTATCGCTCAGGCTTTAAATTCCCTTTGCTGAACAAGCTGATGGATGAGCTGGCTATGGAAAAACTGCTCGTTCATGTGATTGAACTAATACTTCACATGCTAAACAATTTAGATCTGGGCTAGGGCATGCTACTGAAGCACTATAAATTAAGCTGATCTCTGCCTGTCACTAACAAAGGGCAGACATCCATTCACAGCCTCCCAGGACTTTCTGCAGCATCCATCCTGCTGCTATGGAGGTCAGGTCTCAGCTGTGAGGTGGCAGCACTCCCAAAAAACTGCATGGGTTGAACCCTTCCGTGTCAGCTCAGCTGACACTTCACCTGTGGGGGCTGGACAAGGACCCTTTCTCTCTCCATTTAGTCTCAGCTTGCAGCTACCAGCTGAACCGGTTGGGCAACACAGGCTTGCCTCAAGTGTATGTAATATCCAGGTATCATGCAGATCTTCATATACATCTTCTACATACCTAGTAACACCCCTTTTTAGATTCCATGATAATTTATGTTGACATGTAGCACCTGCACATCATCTGTGTACACCTGATACTAGATAACTGAATTAGGCACAACATCCCTGGGTTCTGTAAATTATTGAGGGGGAGAAGGGAGGCAAACTCCCTCACAGAGCACTGCAGAAGAGTAGTACAGAAGCCAATTCTCAGTTCCTGTTCTAGTTCCTTCTCCTTCTCTCCTGTCTCTAATTCTTTCTACAAAGGGCAACTGCAGGAACCAACCTTTCAGTTATCTGATCTGTGATAACAGCTGGAATAGAATGGTGTGTGTACCTGCGTAAATACCCTTGACTATTTGAATCCTGTTCAAAACCCCAGTTGTATACCTCAAATGTGCAATGAACTCAATCCAGAATATTTACAAAGCAAAAGTAGTGTACGATTTTTTATTACTTGCTTCAAAAAAAAAAAAAAGGAAAAAAATTAATGTCTATATACCAGCCTAGAACTTTTGGGTTTCAGTATACTGTGGGGCTTTGAAGTGATTGAAAAAATAAAAGTGTTCTCACAGCATGAGTTAGGAATTTTAGCATCTGGAGAATGAGTAACTGAGACTTTTGGCACTGACAGAGGTAATATGGCATTGTGGGATACGGTACCAGGACTTAGAATTCATCTGTTTTGAAGTGACTGGCAATGTTGCTATTGAAACTCTACTTAAATTTCAAAGTAGGACTCACTGAAGTGAACAGAAACTGTCAACATGACTCACTGTTGTATTTTCATCACTTCAGTGTGGCTCAGTATTATATTTTCATCACTTCGCTAGTTCACACTTTCGTTTTCAAGGTTATCTGCCTAACTGTAAGCCTGCCAATTATTTTAAATGGTGAAATCCTTAGATTCCCCAGAGTGTTCTCTAATATGAAAGGATGACGAGTATGAGAGGAAATAACCCTGCTAATTTCTGCCACAGGAGATAAACCAAATATACTTCATTGGTAAACTCCACAATCTACCTATGAAAAGCCCCCCCAAAAATATGAAGAGGGATATATGGCCAAAGACTGATCCCAGCTGCTGCTCTACTGTCCAGGAAAAGTTACATATTTTAAGCTTCTTGAGATGGTTCAGGTCTAAGCAAAGAGAGTCTGCATCTGTGTTTGAAGCATGATCTGAAGAACAGATATTGCACAGTAAAAAAGAGAAAGAACACGGCTGCTGCCTCTGTTAATGTGATGGGTAACTGTAAACTTACCAGGTGCTTTGTAGTCCCTGAAGGTATCATTTACTAGAGGGAAAAATATCACAATAGGTGTTTCTGGGCTCTCCTTGTCACCAACAATGTAGCATTCCTTCACATGTGGGGTTTCCTGATCATCTGGCACCTTTGTAGGGAAAGGAATTCCCTGTTTTGCAAAGTATTTAGAGGCTTCTTTCAGAGGCTGGTTGCCACAATAGGAAAACACAACAAAAGAAAACATCAGAACATACAGGAAGCACTTTGAATTTGACCAAAACCCAATTTCACTGGGAATGTTTGTGGGGTAAGGGCCAAGTTCTGACTGTGGCACGTACCCATCTTAGTTGTAGACTGTATATGGAGCCAAGACTGGGAAGGCCAGGGTTAAGTGGGATGGATCTGGGTCCACATGCCTGTCTTTGAAAACCTACATCCTACATTTGGATATTAAAAATGCTGCCCTTAGACAACTTTATATTCCTAAGGAATTTAAAGTTCCTAAATACAAACTATTCTTGCATTTATTTGCATATCTGGTCTTCTGCATCAAACCCTTCTATTGTTACAGTTGTATTGTCCTGAATGTACGTTTTCTCATGCATAAGAACATGTATGATTGCATTGGGAAGTCTTAGACAATTTTTAAATGCAATTTGCTTCATTCATTCTACAGCTGACTGCCTTCAAATCAGCTAAAACACATTTACACATAAAAATGGGCAGATTCAGTTTACTAAATTCTTACTTCCTGATAACACTTGTACTGTTCAATAAAGATATGTGACCCTGGTAAACTGTTAGCTTATTTACACTTCCCAGATACTGGGGGAAAAAAGTTTCTATTAGCAGAGGATCAGCCATTCTGGGAACTCAGTGACGAAACAGAGAAATCAGTAAAGAAGAATGTACAAGGCTCACCCCTGTCTGGGAACCTGAACTGTAGTTGAAATGCAAAATGACATCCACTTTCCTTTCCGGTCTCATAAGGGGTGGGTAACTGGTAGCAAAGGCAAATGCAGTATCTATCAGGATGAGGTAGTCTGTTCCTGCTGTCAGGTGGTTGGGCTGAGAGTCAAGCTCACAGTCTAGAAAAAAAACCATTTTTTTTTCAGAGGAGATGCTTGATGCAAGAGAGGTGCTGAGGAAAGACAGTTGTTAACAAAAAGGGAATTCAGCTTTTCTTGGGTCTTAGACCTACCTATAGAGCTGATAGCTGCAGTTCAGTCATTTCTCAGTTCCTCATCTGACTTCCTCTTTTCACTATTTACTCTGCAATTTCTTTGGCTTTCCTCTAATTAAGAAGGATTAACTTGGGGCTCAGGAGAACAGAGTTAATTCCATCCCCTGGTTTTGTGTGTGATTCTGATTAGGTCAGGATTTTTTTGCTTTTTCTTTTAATTTGTAAAAAATTAAAGTGGCACCTCACTGTCTCAACATGCTGAAGGTTAAAGACGATTGGTGCCTTGCACACTACGAGAACAGGGGCACAGCTACTAAGGTACATGGAAGATCTAGTACCAGACTGAACACAAATTCCCAAACTGGGTAACAGGGAATACTGTTACAGAGGTTATATCTTACTTACAAGTAAAAAGGTAACATGAAACAGGGCTCCCTCCCACATCCCTTGAGTATTGGCCGGGCAAGAGACAGCATATGATGGCACCAGTGCCATGCAACTAGCGTGCAGGCTGGCTGGCTGGTCCATCAGTAGACGTGTGCTGGTTGACTAATCAGGATCTTTTTCATCTATCAGTTGCCAGACTTCATGAAATTTTTAAGAACTTAGTTTTGAAGCCTCACCTGCTACATAATTTCAGCTTTCAGTGACAAAGAGTTTCAAATATTATCGGAGGATGGGAACAGAACAAAAAGGCAGTCGGCTTGATAATCTCTTAAGCATTGTTTCTTTTTCACAAGGATGGTTGAAAATACGACTAAAAGCAGGGTGCTATTGCCATACCTTTCCATTTGGAAAACTCGCTCTCTAGGTAGTTGTTGTTCATCTGGAAGCCCTTCAGGAAGTTATGGATTTCTGAAGCTGCTGGACGTAACGTGGCGACATCTCGGAAAATGTCTGAAAAGCTGTCGGTGGGACAAACCACTCGAGTATCCAGCTCATTTGGTCTTGTAGGGAATAGGGTTTCGTCATCTGCAGAAGAACAAATAACAGTTCTCATATGTCGTTTCATTGTTGATGTCAATCTGTTCAATCATCATTTGTTTTAACATGTTTGGCAAAACTTGGACTTCTTTTTTTATTTTTAGGATCTCCACAAATCTCGCAGTTTTGCAGGTAACCTTTGAAAAATCCATTTCTTTTTCTCACTCCACAGTGGTAAAGGCCTTGTTTGTACTGCAAAAGAGTCCGTCTCACCTACTATAAATTTCTTTGCTTTTCTATGATTTTATCCACTACAATATCCTGCGCTTACCCTGTCTTCCTTTGCTACTCCATGTTACAGTTTCTCTCTCAGCCACACACATAAAAAGCCACACAATAACAATGTCTCAGCCACACAAACATAATTAATGTTCCTCACTAGCAAATGCAAGCTCCTTGTTTTAACAACCGGAAACTACACCCTATAAGTGCAAGAAGATAAAATAAATCACTCTTTTCCCTACATTTCTCTTCCTTCTCATCTTTTTTCTCTGTAGTATGTCTGTCTTTTGTATTTCTCCTCGAAATCCCACCCTGCAGATCTTTCTTAATTTGGTAGCATGTTTTGCAAATCTCATCCTTATGACTAGTTTGGAATGACTTCTAATAGTACTGAAGTTTGTATCCATGTTTTGTAGACCCCAGAGATGCAAGGATGGTGTTTGCTCTTGTTTCTGTGAAGCCTCATGCCATACTCCAACTTCCAAGAGAGGAACTAGAAGACTGTGGATTGCTAGGGGAGGCTTCCAGCTTCTCCTACTCTGCAGGGGTGTTCTTCTCCAGTTTTACCCTTGTGCCCTGAAAATAGTTCATATGAGGGCCATTCTCTCTTTTTTCTCCTGTGACAGATCCCATGGATTCTTTTCTCACACAACTCAAATGATTGCCATCCTGTGATACACAGCATGAATTTCCTCCTAGGTTCCATGTGGATTACAGGAATCCCTGAAGAGGGAAATCCAAAATGGCTTTGAAAAATTTGGTGGGAGGATAGCAGCACAGAGGGTTAAAAAAAAAAAGAGAGAGAGAGAGAGAGAAAATAACATAATGGCATAAGAATAACCCACCTATGTCAGTAATTTTGTCTCGGGTCCATTTGTGCCAGAAGTCTTCTGAATGAACAGATATATACCAAGCATCCATAAGATTCAAGGAAAATACACTGCTCCAGATCCCTGTGGCATGGGATATATATGACAGAAAGTAAACCAGTAGAGATCTGGAAGCATTTTCATTCACAATGACTTTCAGTACCTTTTGCATTCTCTAGCAAACTTTATTCATTATGTTTTCTTAGTGTACAAATAAAAGGGACTGTCTTTATAAATCAGTATATGAATCCATAATGTACATAAAGAATCTAATTTATTGACATTTAGTAAGAGGGCTGGTAGCATTTCCAGTGTATCTGCTAACACACTCATTTTTGTTATGTGGCAAATAACATTTTGTCAAGTTCATTTTAATACTTTCCACCTGTCCTCAACATTTGTTATTCCCCAAGTTCCCAGGATTTGTAATTCTAAAGGTTTTATTTATTTCTGGCGCAATCCTGTTACAGGTATGTAGTTATCATGCAGGACTGTCAACCACAAAACATTCAAGATTCATACACTAATATCCCCTAGAATGAGGAAGCTGACTTAAAAGTTTTGAAAATAGAAAGTGTAAATGTATGAGTCTTTTGATTTGCCTTCTTATTTTTTAGGGTTTAGGGCATATGTGGGTTAAATTTTCAAGTTCCTCTACTAGCAGATGTAGCAAAGTTGAGGGCAGTCCAGACTGCCACCAATCTGCAGCCTTTCAGGTTGATAAAACACCATTACCTGGTATGGTTAAATGTGCCAGGTGCGCAACCGTGCCTTCCTGAACCCTCCAAACTGCAGAACTAACCCTGGCGCTCTTGGGAGGAACAGAGTGATGGATAGAAAAGGCTGCACCAGAGCAGCCTGGTGATCGCCTGACCCAGCAATGCCAGCCTGCAGTCAGAGGGAAGGGCTTGGCCATGCAGGAAAGAGCTGCAAGACCTACATAGCCAGTCCCTGCTCTGTTCAGGGGCTGGGGTGCAAAGGAATTTGCTGTAAACCTGTCAAATAACTGTGTCACTGGAGTAAGTAACACTGTCTGAATGAGGGGATGCTGGTCATTGGCAGGGAACAGGGGCAGAAATGTCCCAGCATCGCTCTAGAGAAAGGCGGAAGAAAGTGCCAAGGTGGGAGGTGTAGGAAGGGGTCTGGTGACCTGCTGGCAGTAATGACCACAGAGACCTGGATACCTTGTTCGACATTGCAGCCAGGGACAGAGAGATTCTGATTTGCTTTCTTACACCTCACCGCTAGCTGTAGTGAAATCTTCACACAAGCAAAAAGTCTTAACTTCTCAAAAAAACCCTGAAACTTCCTTTATGCAATTGGTGGAAGTAGGAAGAACAATGAGGCAAGAGATTGCTTTTGTGAAGGGAAAAAATATTTCCTTACTGCTTTTACTGTTTTTATGCAAGAGGGAAAAAAGGTAAATATTATGACCTATTTGCACTCTGAAATGGAAGCGTTATCCTGGAGGATTAATCAGGGTTAGCTGCAGCAGGAACATTGTAGATAAAAGGCTGTATTTTAGAGACTCGGGTTGCAGAAGAGACTGATGCTTTAACTTAGCGGCAATGTTACACAACTTTTGTTGCTGACAAAGACATATAAGTATTGCGAGGGCCTCATGTCAGTAAGCATAACTACCTATGAAATTAAATAAATCTGTCCAGCTGAATAAAATTGCAGAGAAAATAAAAAATCCTGCAGAGAGTGACCTGTTATCAGTTCTAATATTTTACCATAGACTGCTCCTGGCAGACAAAAATAATATACTAACTGCTTCATTTCAGAAGAGGGGTTTGTGCAGAAGCAGTTTATATTATATTACATTACATTTCCCCAGAGCAACAAATCACCTTCCAAAAAGCAGATTCTGGATTCTGGGATTTTCTTCATCAGGCGACCCATGAAGAACTCACTACCAAAATCTTCTGCACAAATGAAGGCCCCGTATTTCGGGAATCCTACCTCATAAGGGGTGAATTCCACCCATTCTGAAAGAAAAAGCACAAGAGAGACTGATTACAGCAGCAGAGGCACAAATCAGTTGAATAAAACATACGATATTGGCCAGGTTAAGGCAGACTGGTTTCTAACACACTTTGCAAGCAGACATTTATTCACTGTACATTTCACAGTGGTGAACATGAAGAATGAATTGTCCTCTTACATCTAAATTTCTCTCCAAACTTCAGATTTCTGAAGCTTTCTACAGAAATGCAGAGCAGGTAATCTCGTGATAATGTCCTCCAGCATCCTACTTTTGATCCCGAATACAGCTGAATACACTAAGGCCTTCAAAAATTTAACTATTAAATTTCTACTCTTAGGTGGATTGGCCTTTTAGAGTATCTGTGCATTGAACTGATTTCTTTACCTAATCCTAAATTGACCCCTATTGGGATTAAATGTTAAATGCAATTCTGGAGTATTATTACCTCTAAAATCCTGGTCGCTGATTTTATCCTTCACATTGAGAGAGAGGTAGATGGGCATGGGATTTTGACCCTGGTTTAGTGCCTGCTGCTGATCTGTGAGTTTATAGGACTCCTCCTGTTTCGAAGAAGGACAGTAGCTGAGGATGGTTAGATGACACAAAGAACCTCCCACTTCATCTAAGCCTGGGCTCTGACAACACAGCGCATACCAGACTCCAACCAGGATGTTCCCCACTGGTTTAGTTCAGAAAGGTGCTGTCATCCCTACTTCTGACCCTCCCCTGCCTCAGCACTTCAGCACACAAATAGTCCTAAATTAAGTTCATATGGGGAAGAAAATATGAGATTTCAATGGTGGGAAGAAAATGTTATTGACATCATTTGTTTCATAAAAATGCCTGGAAATATTTGAAAAGCACTCTTGGCAGGAAGTATTTCATTCAGAAAGAGTAACCCCTTCCCTGCCTGCCCAGAAAATCATCTTTTCCTCAGGCCTGTAACAGAGCCAAGGCTCAGACAGCGTTAATGATCAGCGAGCTTTGACCCTTACTGCTTCTGCTGCAGAGCACCTCGCATACTCAGGCAGGGTAGAAAGGGCAGGATGGTTTGGAGCAGTACTAAGGTTTGCTGAGTTCAGATCCTCCTTGAAGGGGAGCTGCAGGTGCTCCTCCTCACCAGGGCAGCCCTTGGAAGGACAGCCGTGCCACCAGGCTTCCCTTGGGCTGTGCGGTCAGGGGTCAGGTCTGTGGCACTGCAAGGACACCCACAGCTCCCTGCTGAGCCCACCCCAAGGGAATCTCTTCCACTGTGCTGCGCTCAGGCAGTAGAAACTGGGATGTCCATGGGGTTAATCATATTACAGGGGCTGTGTTTTCTCTTTCTTAAGTATAAATGGCCTATTGGAAAGGAAATACTCACGAATACTAAAATAGAGCCTGAACATTGCCTTTTGGTGCAAATGTTTACAGGGTGACGTAATCCTGTAACAACTCAGAGATACTGTCTTTGGGTTTGTGATTTTTCTTTGCCTTGTCACACTGTGCAGCAGTTTTAAAAGAACAGCAGGATTTTCATTTCAATATTTACATGCAAATTCGTTTTGAAGTTGTTCATACTATAAGTTTCCCATTATTTCTCTTTATTCCCACCCTTTCTGCACCAGGTACGATGCTAAGATCTGCATAATACAGCCAATAAACACAAATAACTATACTGCCAAGGCACATGCTTTAGGCATCTATCTGAAAAAACAAACAAACAAGCAAGCAAGCAAAAAACTCCTTTTCCATAAGGATGGTCAAACACTGGCATATGTTGCCCAGAGAAGTTGTGGAGTCTTCACCTGTGGAGATATTCAAAAGCCCATGGTTCAGGGCAGCCGGCTCTAGCTTATGCTGCTTGAGCAGGGCTGTTGGACAAGACAACCTCCAGAGGTCCCTTCCAGTCTCAACTATTTTTTGATTTACTGTCTGCCCTGTCTGCTATATTCACTAAATACTGAAATCTGAGGAGAAGGATGATGCTATTGTACCTTTTCATGTAACATGGTTTCAATGATGAGTCCCCATAGATCCGTGAAACATATTTGATGTCCTTCCTGTTTCCTCTGGCACAACTCTTTCAAGTAGTATTTCAGGCGATCAGGGGCAAAACAAGTAAAGAACTTATTTTTGAGCACATGCTTCCGGACATCTTTGAGTGTTTCCTTAAGATCCTTTTGGGACCAGTCAGGATCTTCATACAAGTTTGACATGGTCCTAAAAAAAAAAAACCAAAACCCAACAAAAACCCAGAAGGAAAAGTGTGAGTTCTGAAGCAGAGCTTTGGGAAGTTACGGAGGTTTGTGTATCATGCTTTGAGTCACATGAAAAAGCACATATGTGTGTGGTACCATCCGTGTATTTAATCAGGACTGAATTAATTCCAAATGTGGGGAAATACCCACTGAAGTAAACAAGAAAAAGCCACAGCAGGAAAGAAAGCCCTTTCTTGATAGTAAAGATGATACAATTCTTCAGATCACTTCTTGACATCACATATAGAAAATTCCTATGAAGGCTGCTTATGTTGGTCTTACCATGTTGTGCCGGATAAACCAGTGATATATGAGACACAGTCCAAGACATTCAGCTCCTGCACACTGAGAAGGTGAGCATACATGGCTGTCAGAGCTCTGGTTCCACCACCTGTTGTCATGATTGCCACCACAGGTACCTGTTCAATCCCAAAATGCATGCATTTAGTGACATGGTCTGAAAAGGGAGAGAGACATCTTTGACTAGATAAGAGAAAGTTACAGTACTGATAAACAATAATAAAGATCCTGCATGCCACCGGTCTGCAAGGAGAAGAAAAACCTGAATTAATAACGGGGCATAGAAGAAGTGAGGAATACTTCATGTTTCCTCTGCCAAGCAGCTGTGCATTAGGACATGAAAATCCATCATCTCAAACATCACATTTTCAGTGCTCTGTTGCAAAACCAATAACACAGACAAGCAAAAAGCTAGAGGGAATGGTACCTCCTGCCATCTGAACCAGATTTTTACCAGATGCAACAGACCAGAAAATATAGGTGCTGTCTCACAGTTTCCCGGTGAGTAGCAATTACCTCTCTGTTACTGAAATTTGCTAAAGCCAGTTTCTACTATTGTATAGTTATTTCACAGGCCATAGTAGATGTGTCATGACTGGTGGGTTTAAGAGCACAGACCAGTTCATGACCTCTGAGACCAGAGGCTGGTGACACCATCCCCTTTTACAGTTGCTAGAGGGAAAGAGAAACCATGCTCACTCCACCTACCAGATATATACATACAATACTAGGTATGCAAGTTAGCTGCAATTACTTCTGTCTGTGATGACAGAGAAATTCAGGGTCTGGTAGTCTTAGAGGAAGGATTAATCTGTAAATATGAATTGGCTCTGTTAACAGTAAAGATAGCTACCATGCATTGGGGTGAATTAATCTCTTGTGTAAATCAGGAGACTCTAGGGAGATTTTTCTGCTGGGAAGTATGGCTGCCTCTACATCTGAGGGGAAGGAAATGGCCCACAGCTTAGTGCTGGCATTTAAAGGCAAGGTCTTGTGTGTGAAAAGTCTAGCTGTGCAAAAAACCTGCTGAGCTCAGTTTAGGGCAAACTGAGGAAAATTTGTCATCTCTGCATCTGAGTTAAGGCTTCACACTGCAGTTGTGGAAGTATAATTAAAAAAGAGAAACCTGATTTTTCCCTGCCTTAGACCCTCTGGTATCGTTCCCATTTGCCAAGCAAGCACACGCTCTAGCTGCAGAAGATGATGAAGTCAGACTGGCAGCGTGCTGTGCTCACACAATGGGAGCCTCAATGCCAGCACAAAAGGCACAGCAAAATAAAGTCCAGTCTCAACTGTGAGGGAAAGAAGTGCTGAATCGATGGTTTAGGTCTGGTTGAGATGACTGTGAGGCCTAAAAGAGGCTTTGGCTTTGGTGCTGAGAGCACCTAGTCCTTCTCTGCATTATTGTGTCAACTGCTGCTCAACACAAAGCTACATCCTGTAGCAACAGGGCTACAGGCTTTTTATTAATGTTTCCTGTGATTACCCATTTCTTCCCTAGGTTAGAGAAAAGAAGTTAGCCATAGCCTGTGCATGAAACTTTACACTCTTTCCAGGAAAATGGGAGTTGAACACAAATTTTGACACTCAGCTGTGGAGAAAATAGACAATAATTATGTCTCAGATACCTCATCATCCTGCAAGTCCTCCTCCAGCTGGAGAATGTCCTTCAGAGCGGCTGCAACCACCTTCTTCCTCTTGTGAATGAAATCCTGTTCCTGGGCACACAGGTCAAAGCCCAGGCGTATGTCTAGGTCGTCCTGGCTGGAACAGAAGATCAGGTATCTCACATCACGTTTATAGTCTAATTCAGAATTTTAACTGCTTCTGCTTCATAAATAGACATGCCTTCACCATCAGGTCTATATAAAGCAAAGCAGGAAGAGATGAAGTGTTTTAGCTTGCTCCTGGAGAACAACAGTACATCTTCCTTTAGACTAAGAGGTTTTGGGGTTTTTTTTTTCTCCTTGCCGAAAATGCCTGAAATTAAACATAGCTACAAGTAACAGAATTGTTCCCTTTGAAACATAAACCCAACAGCCTGCAGAGGGCGGTGTTTTAAAGGTGGCTTTTTAGAAGTCGCGCAAACTTCCACTGATACCTGTGAACCGTGGACTGAAGTTGTGGACTTTTGTGATCGGATGGTTTTTTTGGGGGGGGGGGGGGGGGGGCGTGGATATTTT
>NW_010973132.1:1107585-1140521 GCF_000737465.1 Haliaeetus leucocephalus | reverse complement strand
TGGGGTGTTTGGTGTTTTGGGGGGGGGGGGGGGGGGGCATGTATATAGTCATTTATGGATATTTATAAGCACTAAAGCTGCAGTTTGGAAGCTGCTATGAAAATCTTTCTTGGGTGTGGTAAGGAAGAAGTTTTTAAATATATGTATCTCTCATAGCATATTTGCAGCATGACAGAAGATGCACCTGCTTTTTTAAGTGAAGAGAACTTCCCTTACAATATGTTACATAATGTAACATATTCATCTTATATATTTTACTAAGGCCTTAACCATATATCAAAATACACAATGTGTTTCCTTGATTTAGAAATAAGCAATCACTTGATTGAGTTAATTTGCATTTATCTCTTTGAGGAGACATTCAAAAAATAAATACAGGCACATTTATTATTTCAATTTCTTCATATCCTAGAATGGCCAGGCACGCTGACTTTGGTCTTTTAGTTTTTTCCTCTGACCTTGGGAAATAGAAAGGTTTCTTTCAATTTGTTTTGAAATGCTGCTTTTTATTGAAAATCTGCATTTGGCAATAAGTTGTAGATGTATCAAAGAGTGTCTACAGTGGCCCTTAGCACATAATTTTGATTGCAGCAAAATATCAATAGAAAATTGGTGTGTTCTTTATAAAACCTTTTCTTAACTCACTGTATAGTCCCGTTACATAAACTCAGGGTCACTGAAAATCTCTGTATTGTGTACCAAGTCCATTTTATTTTGTAGTCTGAAAGGAGGATAAGCCAGCATTCAGGATGCAGGCTGCAACAAAGGGATTGGAACTTGATCGACAACTATCCAAATTCAAAGAACCAAGGGGAAAAACACAGAAGGAAGATAAATAAGGTATCTTACCATTCTTTCACCTTAAAGCGCAAATCAAATTTTCTGTGCTGAAATTTTAAAAAAGGTAAAATTATCAATATTGACATATTGTTTAGAACAGTCCTTTTCCCCCACTCAGAATGAGACATAGCTCTTTTGGGTCATCATTATACCTAGAAAGCTCTGAACCCCAGTGAACTGAGATTGAGAGATAGACTGTCCTCTCAATATTTCATTAGTACCCAGAGGTGTGCAGCGATTTAATAAATTAAGACTTTGGTATTATCATCTATAGTCTGCATCTTCTCTCTGCTGTGAAACTCAGGTGTAGCTTGCACTGGTACTCCTTAGCTACACAAATAAATAGCAGAAGAGCTTCGGTGCTACACCTCACTTCCCTGGAAGGGACCACCATTAAACATGGGTCTTGAAACTAAAGCCTCTCACAAAACAATGTGAGATACAAGGGGAAGCCAAAAGAGGCTGAGCACTCGTAACTGTGGCACGGGTTTGCCTCCCATGGCAGTGTGCCAGGCTGCAGCCTCACCCCCTGTCCCTGTGGCACCCAGTGACCTCCAGCCTGGCCAAGGACATGGACAATAGAAGGAGCATGAGCAACAGCTTAGACATTTTTCTTCTTCCTCCTTCTCCCCTGGATTTCCCATTTTATTTTGCTCCAAATAATTTACTTCATTATGCATTGCCCTAGATGCGAGGGAGGTTAGAAAACAACTGGCTCTGTGTAAAGAGAGGTGCTCTTCAGTTTCTGCCTCTTGGGAACCAGCAGCAATTTTTAAAAGCAAAAGCTTTAAAAGCAACAATTTTAAAAGCGGACACTTACCTCACATACTACTTCCTGCTCAGAGGGGAGCGACTTGAGAGGGAGAGTCAGGGGGACGTTTCTCCTTCTTGCTCCGCATGACATGCAAGCACACTGAAAAGGAGCACGGAGTACTTTTTGGTTAAGACAGAAATATTCTCCTCTTGCTGCCTACTCGCATGTAAAGGTCAGATCATAGGACTGTCTGTGTTGTCTACCATGTTCTAGGGTAACGTACAAAGGTGGGAAGTTTCCTCTTCTTTGTGAGTGAAACATCCAGGGAAGGCTGCTTGTATTTGGCATAGTGGAAGAGAGTGGGATCTGGGACTGGGGAGCCGGAGTCACAGCCAACTGAAACTCTCTGGGTTTCTTCAAAGGATCCTCTCACTGTAAATGTTAGCTCATTCTCTAAACCAATGAGATAAAATGCACACAAAAAGTTACTTCTAATTGCAAAAAAGGGAGAAAGGGAAAAAAAGAAGCAAAAGTAGCTTTAAACAAACCCCTTCTCCTCTTCCTTTTTATTTAGAAAGCTGTCTTCTGAAAGTCATCCAAGACCCAAACATTACAGGTGGTTTTATCTGTATAATGGGCTGAGCAAGAAGCTGGATGGGAGTGTGATGTGAATAGCACTGAATTTTAGACTGCTGCATTTCTATTGCTGTTGCATCATGACACAGTGAATACAACCAGGTACTTTGCATTGTAAATCATCCTCATCCCAGGCCAAATAATGAGCAAGAAAAGTTCTCAGTCCCCTAAAATAAGGTCTGACTCTGCAGCAGATGACCCTATTTATATCAAGAGATCAGCTAATCCTGCTGGTGTGTGTTACGCATGCTCTGAGATTGCCTACCAGATCCAGCCCCTCAGGGGATGTGGGCAGAGGAACTTCTAGATTCTGGATGTTGATCAGGGTCAGGCAGGAGCCAGCTGCTGAGTGGCTAACCCCTGCAAAAAATGAGGTGTTTCTGTGCATATGCGGAAGTTGAACTGTCAGAGATCCTGAGGAAAGTTACGGCCATGGACTACGACACCTAAGGAAGTAAGCTTCTTCAGGGTTTAGCAGTACTACAGCAGAGGTTTTCAGGATCTCAGCCTGGGGTTTAGATACCTTCTGTACAAGCATCTGATGTTGTTTCTAGTCTGGCACAAGGCTCCCCATGAAGTCAGAAGCCCAAACCTACACCTGCTGCAGAACTGGTGGCATTCCCTACTGCAAAGTTTTTACAAATCACCTTAGATCTGGTCAACTAAAGCCTTAATATTTGGATGATGCAATTTCTAGGCATTGTTAGAGAGGGTAAAATCGTTAATACTCAGTTAAAGAATTCATAAGCTTACCTGAAGAATGCTTCTTCTTCATCCTTCTGTCCAAGTGAACTTCCAAGCAGGCTACTTCACGACACTAGAATAGATGTGATGGGGACAGAGAATTAGATTACTCTTCCAGACATCTCACCACCAGTGCTGGCAGATGTTGGAAAGGTCATTGTAGCAAGGGTCATTGCTTGAATGTGGGGGCCAGCTCTGTTGGAGGCTTCTGCCAGATCCAGTGAAAGTGAGAATTAACATCATTGTCATGCGGGAAGATGGTGTTATGCTAAGCACATTGTAATTTTCAATGGATGCAGACAAAAAAGGAAAATGATAGCATTCTGAAGGCTCCTTTAAGATCATGCTGGCCTCCTCAAAGATAAAGCTCCTAAGACAAAAAGTGTCACTAAAGAATGAAGACTTGCAATGTTTCGCTCACTGCCACCATAGTCAGCTAAGGTAAGGAAAGATCTGGGAAAGGACACAAGAGAACAGAGCAAATGATATTTTACCACTATTGCCCCATTTGTGATGATGGTTTCAGGAGGACCCCGGCTAGAAAGCAAGAACAAATAATATGTATTTTATAAACAATATAATATCTGGATACTGTCCTGAACAGGACACGTTTTTCTCTCAAATTTTTTTTTTTTTTTCTCCTTCCTATTGTTTCTGGAAGTATGCTCCCTTTTCACTAAATGCCACATAACTACGTAGCAGAAATTATTCAATTGCAATAAGGCACCTGGAAAGTGTTTGTAACAGCCTTAATAGCACAGGTATGTCACAGATTGGGTAGCGATATTCTCCTCAGCCATAAGCTGCCCAGAGAACGCTCTCCAGAAAATCTACAGTTACTGCAGGGGGATTTACCAGCCCCAGAAAACAAGCTCTGAACTATGTAAGTAATATATAAATTGTAAGAGAAAGTCACAGAATTAAAATTCTGAACTCATTCTCCACATCATGGCATTTTCCTTTCTTACAATTATTTGCTGATGTACACATTAAGTTTGGAAAAAGGGTGCATCTGGCTATTAAGATGATACTGGGTGTACAGAAGGTTTCCCTGCACCGATGCACCACTCCAAGCTGCTGCTCCTGTAATAATGGGGTTTTACTCACATGCTCTCCAATACAAACTCAACTTCCAGCTCCTCCCTCCTCTGAAAATAAAAGAAAGAAAAAAAATGAAGCAGTCTCTATTAGCATGTGCAGAGGTTTGCAAAGTGACCTTCATTTTTGGAAGCACAGTTTCCTTTATGCTTTAATAAGTAACAATATTCTGTTTCATGCTTGCTACTGTCAGCATTAGAGGACAGAGGCAGCTTTTTCTTCCCCAAGGAAAAGAAGATCTCAATTGTACTAGCAGAACAAAGGGTGTTTGGTCCTTACAAGTCTCCCTAGTAAACCTTTATTTTTCACACTTTCTTCCTTGCCAGCTTCCATGTGCTGAACACCATATGCTAAGACTTAGTGTTTAGTAAAATATTGTGGAAACAGGCCATTTTCCTGTCCTTGTATTGTCTTTCTTTTTGTAATCTTTGTGAGGATTAGATAAACTCTGTCATTTTCTGTCAGATTATTAAAAGTGCAAAGCTTGCCTAAAATTACATCTGCTCTGGGGCTTGGGAATTTGGCCATGATGTCTGCCAGAGGAAACCAACAGGAATTTGAGAAGGCCATCCATTTTGTCACTAGTGTACAGTTTCCAAGATTTTCATAAGTTTTGTTACATTTTTACCACCAAGCTGATCCTGGTGGTAAAAGACAGAAGAGACAGCACACCTCTTTAATTAGAGGGAAGAGAATGGACATCAAGATGTACTAAATGTCTGACGGAGCTCTTACCTGTGGATTTAGTGGGAATGCCATAAGCACTCTTTCCCCAAGCGGGATTTTAGCTACATCAAAAAGCACAATCGTGTTGTCATCATCATGAATGATGTCATCATCAGAAACAGTAATTTCCAAAATATTCTGGGAAAAGAAATGAAAAATGTCCAATTCATTATCATGTACTGAAGAAGCATGACATTTTGCAGCTCTTCCAGGTTCAGCACCTGCTTTACAGAGAGGAAATAGAAAAGTATTGATGAGAAAGTGTCACAAGGAAGAGTAAGAAAATAAGTGTAATCTGCTTTATAAGAAACAACTTCTAGTCTTATCAATTAAGGCTGAACTGAGATTTCTCTTGGGTCACCTTTTATGCTTTTAAGTAGCTCTCACAAAAAAATGCAATCTTTTAGGAAGCAATATGGATAGCCAGAAGTCCTATATTGTCCCTTATCAACAGGGGCAACAGAGGTCACTTCATATCAATAACTACCTTTCTATGTCCTTGGGCTTTCCACTTTCAGCCACCTGTTCATAGGTGTTTGAGTGTAGTGTAATTATCAGCAGCAAACTGAGTAAAGATCTTAATCATACTAGGATTTAGCAGCTTCCTGGCATTGATATGCCATTATTTCATGTCCTCTCAGGGAAAGATGTGTTTTTCTGTTACAGTGTTGCTTTATATTTTTACTTCATAGTTTCTCTGTGTTGTCACTCTGTCATTGGTCCAGTCAGCCTTCTACAAGGAGGTCAGACTCAGATTACCGATATATAAATAATAACTATCTGTTAGGAGAGAAGTGGATTCCAGCAAAAGCCAAAATTGTTTTGCTCCAGCTTGCTAGGGGAATTTTAAGTAAATTCAGATAGGCATTAGAAGACATGACATCCTGTTCTGGGCTAAACTGAAAGGAGGTGCATAGAGATGAGATGAAGAAGAGAGTTTTTGGTTTGTGTACCTTGACTTTTCTCTGTATCCGGAAGTAGAAAGTTTCATTCCACACAGGATTTCTGCAGTCTTTGATGGTTTTGGTGTGAAATTTTTCATCTGAAGCAGATGGCAACCAGAGGCTCACGTAGCAATCAGATTGGCTTACTACAGAAATATAGGCACAAAATATCTGGCAGTGGAATCATGTCATGAGAAGTGGAGGCATTTAAACGCTCTGTAGCTTGAACATGGATGAGAGATGGCCGGTTCTTTCTGATATGCATTGGCCAAACCAGAAGGATAGAAATCACACAGCTGGATAAAATTAATTTGTTGCTCCTCACAACACTGTTTTTAATAAGCAGTGTATGCAAATAACTGTGCACAATCCTACACATTTAAAAAAAATACAGTCCTAGCCAGCGGATAGAACAACATGTATAGCCAGGAGTCTTATATTGCTTCTTATCAACATTGTTTCAGCTCTCTGCAAATTTGGTGGGAGGAGAAACTGCAACCCATGCAGCAGAGAGTGAGCTTCAGACCCTGAGATAGATTGGGTGTAAATTGTCTTTGTGGCAATTTAGCTTTGTGAGAAATCTTAAAAGAATCAGGTCTGAGTCTGATTGAGATAATAAATGTCTGGCATACCTGGTTATTAATGCTTCACGATGGAAAATTAATTATTCCAGCTACCTAGAGCATTGCGTCCTCAGGTGGGGTAGGAAGGGAGAGGCCTACCAGCAGTACAGTTGCTTTTTCAGGAGGTCAATAGGTAGCTGGAGCCTTTTCCCAGTGTTTGCTGATGCCTAAAAGACCTGGAAGCTATTTCCTACTCCACATCTCTTCCCAGGAAAAACGAAGTGGCAGAAAGAATTTGGATCTTGTGGATGAAGGGAGTAAGCCTGCACTTACTATAAGGGATTATCTCCTATAGATCATGAACCAAGCAAACACCAAAGAGATTCCCAGACCTTGGACAGGAACTTTTCCAGCGGCAGCTGGAAGGGCTGATCCATCCTGTTGTATAAACACAGGCTTTGGTGAAAAAAAAAAAGAGAAGGGGAGAAGTCTGGTCCCATGGCAGTCAATAGAGGTAACTACTTCATGAGCAGAGAGACAAAACTTACTATCTGTAAGCACGGCACAGGTTTGAGTCAGTTCCTCAAGGTTAAAAGAGTTCATCCTGGTGTTTTTGTTCAGGGTATCAGATACATTGCTTTGGGAAATCTTGCCTAAATATGAAGTGTTGCCTGAAATCCAGAGGCCCTGTGTCTGGGACATCCCCAGAGGATGATGCCTGTAGAGCAGGGATAGTACCAGGTAACTCTTCATGCTGAATCTGAAGGAACTTCTTGACACTGCTGGGACTTTTCCCTCATGAAGGATGTAGGTTGCCTTTCTATCTTTAAAATTATTTCCACAGACGACATTTCAGCATCTCAAATTTTTACATAATTGAAGTGACAGGATAATATGTTGACTTTGGTGATTACCAGTGTAATATTCAATTTACAACGTACAGGAGGGCTGGGATTACCCATCTATTTGATAACTGAAATATTTCCCCTCACTGTGCTGTCTGACAGCCAGCCGAGCTGTGATGTACTTGTCCGGATGAGTGGTATTGCTGGCTCTGACCTATAGTTTCTCAAGAGCACATAGGAAGCCTGTACAAAAGCAAAGAATCAAATGTGGCTTCAGGCAGTCTAGACCATCCCACCTTTCATTAACACACTTATCACTGTCAATCTCAAGTGTTATGAAAACACAAGTCCAGTGTGCCCAAAATCACCAAAGTGGCTGAGATGGGACATAATTCAGAAATGTTAAACTGATCTGAGACATAATTTCTCTCCTTTTTGGCTTCCGGCCATCGCAGGGTACAGGAACGACACATTTCTGTATTTTTGCTGTAGTTGCAAAGGCCAGTTCTTTTCTTTTCCTTTTTGATTCTTAATGAAAACCAAAATGCTCTATCCTTTTTAAAATTCCAGCTCTCAACTACACAGTGTATAAAACGAGATTTGTGATAGAACTGAGAAAGCTGGCAGTGCTAAAACTCTGAGTCAAGCATGAATGAATGTCTTTTGTTACTGTTTCATCTGGAATTTACTGATTTGCTGGAGTGTTTTCTTTGACAAAACATTTTCATGAGGCTACTTTCTAAAATTATTTTTCCATATGTGTTTTGCTTTCACAAATACTTACTTAAAATAAGCTATTGACAATTCTTTGTCAAACTGATGAAGTACAGGCTAGATAAATGGACAGTGAGGTAGATTAACAACTGGCTGAACTGCCATGCTCAAAGGATTGTGATCAGCAGCACAAAGTCCAGGATGGAGGCCAGTTACTAGTGGTATACCCCAGGGGCTGATACTGGGGCCCAATGCTGTTTAACATCTTTTTATTAACAATGTGAGTGGTGGGACAGAACACACCTTGAGCAAGTTGGCAGATGGTACAAAACTTGGAGGAGTGGTTGACACACCAGATGTCTGTTCTGCCATTCAGAGGGACCTGGACAGGCTACAGAACTGGGCTGACATGAGCCTCGTGAAGTTCAGCAAGGGAAATGCAAAGTCCTACACATGAGGAGGAATAACCTCATGCACCAGGACAGGCTGGGGACTGGCCAGCGGGAAAAGCAGCTCTGCAGAGAAAGACCTGTGCATTTTGGTGGACATCAGGTTAAACATGAGCCAGCAATGTGCCCTTGTGGGAAACAAGGCCAACAGCCTCCTGGGCTGTATTAGGAGGAGTGTTGCCAGCAGGTGGAGAGTGATCCTTCCTCTCAACTCAGCACTGGCAAGGCCACATTTCTGGGTTTCCCAGTACAAGAGAGTTAAGGATGTACTTGAGTCATCCTAGCAAAAATCCATAAAGAAGATGGGGGCATTGGAGCATCTGCCATATGGGGAGAAACTGAGAGAGCTGGGACTTTTCACCCTGGAGTAGAGAGTGCTCAGGGGGATCTATCAATGTATATCAATACCTGATTGGGGGCACGGGAGAGGGAAACAAAGAAGTCAGTGTCCGACTCTTCTTGGTAGTGCCCAGTGAAAGGTAAGAGGCAATAGACGCAAACCAAAACACAGGAAATCCCATTTAAACATGAAGAATTTTTTTTTTTTTAACATGAGGGTGGTCAAACACTAGCATAGGTTGCCCAAAGGAGGTTGTGAAGTCTCTATCCTTGGAGATGTTCAAAACCCAACTGGACATGGCTCTGAGCAACCTGCTGTAGCTGACCCTGCTTTGAGCAGAGGACTGGACTGGATGATCTCCAGAGGTGTCTTCACACCTCAGCCACTCTATGTGATTCTGCAATATCAAGGCTAGCTGGTCACAGACAAATTACATATAATTGTTAGTAACTACTGAGTGCAAATTTGACCTTGAAGATGAGGTGAGGTGAAACCACTAGGACAAAGCACATCTTCCTCCCATGGAGAAAGGGGACTATACCATATGTGGTTTTGCCACAGTTCATCTACAGTCCCCACTGATGGGCTGAGGTTATTGTTTCCCATAAAATTCCTGTGATTTTCTCTATTTTCCTTGAATTGTACAGACAGTATCAGCTATTCCTCATGCTGTGACTCTAACTGAGCTTATGTATTTCTGTAGAAGTAGCAGTTCACTTGAAGCCAGGCTAAGCTGTGAGGTGAACAGTGGGACAAATAAAAAGTAACAGGTATTTGGATGTCTGCTGAATACTATGAAGACTATGATACCCTCATTACATGGGAGCACTTGGAATAACTAACCAGCTTTTTTTGCTCCCTCTCATCCCTGAAAAAAGCGTACAAGAGACCTACTGAAAATCTTCCAGTTTATTCATTGCTACCTGGGAGAAATGGTATTTGCATTTTCTTCATGCTCCAATTTTAATGCAATAGCGGGGCATCATTAGCAATTTCATGCCATGCCAGGCCCTTACTTCAGTGCACGTGTTGCAACTTCATTCCCTGATGACATAAAGTCACCCCATGTGGATGCTGAGACATCTGAACTCACAGTCTCTTTGGAAGTAAGCACTAAGTGACCCTGCTATCCTTTTCCAATTTTTAACTTTAGATTCAATTGCATTTGTGCGTTGGTGGGACTGTTTCTTATCTCTGTCTTCAAGCTAAAGATAGGCTAAAAATTTAGGACTGAACACAAAAGTTCAGAACTGCAGCCAGCTATTTGCTGCTCTGTGAGAGTACAGTCCTGTGACATGATCCTGAAATGAACCATCACGTTCTAAAAGCATTCATCTCCATCACAAGAAAGAAGAAAATTACAGCACTGAAAAACCAAGCATACAAGAAAAACTAGTCTTGTAAGAACAATGAACATAAACTATAAAACTCATCTGTCTTGTTACTGCATTTCATAACACCAAAAAAAAGAAATAATTTTCTCCTAGTGAATTCCTCTCCACCTGCACAGACAGGTTCTCCTTGAATCCTAGTTTACTACAGTTCACCTAAAAGGAGGAGGAGAGCCACTCCCATTTCTCAATCAATAGACATGGTCTCCAGGGACATTTTCCCTCACCAGCATAGTATGATGCAAACAATATTAAGAAGTTACCTCCAACTGCTGCCTGTCTGAGAGCTGATTTGAACTGAACTCGGTCCTCTACAAGAATCCACATGCAACACTCATCTGTAAGCGTAATATTACTCTCTGTAGCTCGCTTGTGGAAATAACAAAAGCTCATAGACCTACTGTGCTTAATCAGTGATGTCCTTTACCAGGAATGGACGGAGTCCCTGTGTGAATGACCCCTCCACCCAGTCCAGCCATTTAAGTTTTGTGGCAAAGTAGGATTTGCTCCCTGGAGCACAGATTCATTGGGTGCAGTACCTGCTGCAGTCACAGAGCAAAGCTTTCACACCCTAGGTCACCTCTACCTCCTGCACCACCAGCACCACTTGCATCCTTGGGGCAGGGCTGTGAGTATCACCTGCACTAAGTGTATTTTCACTAATTTGCTTGAATTTATTTTCCATAGCAAAAATAACCCCTGATGTCTCTGGAGAAATGCTCTGATTTGCAAAAACTCCAGGTGTATCGCCCCAGAACTGACTTACTTCTTTAAATGGATAAATTAAGAGTTTTCACAAAATAATTTCATAAGCTGGGAGAGGAGAAAGTCTCTGAGCTCCTCTTTGATAAATATGCAAGTTCTCTCTTCATGCAAAGATGAAAACCAAAAGGAAAATCCAACAACAAAAGGAAGGGCAAAGGGAGAGGCATTATTGTTCTGACCTCCCAGCTAAGACCAACAGGTTTCCTTCCACAGCTAAGACAGCTTCCACATGCACCCGATTTCTATAGTTAGAGAATATACCTGGTAAGCACAGTCACGTTTCAACCCCCCTAAGGTTTTGCCTTGTCCTGCTGCAGCTCTGGCAGCTGCAACCCAGGGATCCCCCTACCCACAGCCTCTTGAACTGGCAGGACAACACCTATCAGAGAAGTTACTGTCTCTGGGATGAAAGCACCTGTCAGCCTGAAATTCACTCCAAGTACTTTCTCACTGGGACATACAGCTCAAATTCACCTCTGCAGTCCAGGTAGAGTGTTGCAAACACCCAGGTCAAGCCAGACCTGACACCTGCCCTCTTCACCCCTGATGCATTAACAAGCCCAAATGCTCTCCAGTAGCAAAGGTCAGCTCTTGATATGTGGGATCAACTGGTACCTGTGTAGGCTGCCATGGTTTCAGAGAGCACTCTTGTCACAGAGACCTCTTTACTCAGGTCTTCAGGGTTATGCAAGACCCAGTGGAGTCCAAGAGAGTTTCGCTCTTCCATATTGTACTAAATTGTAGCAGGGACGGCCACATCGCTGTGGGTCTGTGTCACCGGCATTGCCTGAGGACCTGGGAGAGGTCTGCTTCCACTCTCGGTGCCTCAGGGCAATTCCCCTCTGTGCTTGGGCTTCAGGTGTGCCAGATGAGGCAGATCCCCTCACTGATCATCTGTTTGTCTGTGGGATTGGGGTAAGGGTGTCAGCGCTGGCTGTGGGCTTTAGGGGCTGCAATCAAACAGCAAGTAAACGCTAATGATGGTAAAGGTGGGCCAGGCTGGGAGCTTGGTGCAGCTCTGTGTAGCCACCCAATAACTCATTTATTTAAGCAGTGCACCTGGAAGATGTTGGAAAGCCTGTGCCACCATGGTCCTCCTCTCCCATCACCTGGCTCCTTTCTCATCCTTTTGGGAAACAGAATCACTGGAAAGGGTGCTAGAAGCGAGGAAAGGAGCTAATACACCATTTCCCCCGCCACCTCATCCTGGCCAGAAATTCCTTCTACACATAGGGAATTCTCTAAGACAATTGACACCATTAACAGAGTCAGGAAACATAAGCTTTTGTAAAAGCATCTGGCACTAATCTCCAGCTGAAGAGGAGCAAATGAACACACCAATGACCAAAAAAGTCATTCTTTTACCCAAACCTGTCTGCAGTCTCCGACTGAGGAGGGGAACACCACCACAAAGCAGGTGCCAGACTGTAAAAGCCCCATAAACTTCACCAGAATTGCTTCCTTTCTAGCATGCCCACCACCTCCCCAGCCTAACTGCATACAGGTGTTGGAGCCTAGTGATGACACCCAGCGCCTGCAGAGCAGCAGGATGAGTGTAAGTGATTTTATCTGGGCACCCGCCTCTCTAGTGCCCACAGTGAGATCAGGGAGTGCCAGAAATGTGTGTTTGAGTCTGACCCATGATTACGAATTGGCATAAGGTTCAGTTAGAAACACAGTGAAAACTAATTAGCTCAGGTCTGCCAAGAGCATTTGCATACGATAAGACAGAAACCAGTTGTATGAAGTATGAAGCAGATGTCAGAGTTGAAAATTATCTAAGTATAGAGGAGCCCGCAAAAGTGGTGGAGCGACTGTAAGTATATGAAAAGGGCTAATTGATCCATTGAGGAGGAGCAGGGTGCTTTCTTTTTGTTTTAATTTTTTTCTTTGTGTGAAAACTTATGCAATTATTGGCAAGCTCCACCAGCAAGTGTTGTCTACAGGCAAAGGTGTAACATCAGATTTCAGGATAAGCTGGGACTCCATCCCAGTCTTGCAAAACACACATCCCACAGGTCTTGAGGTACATGTTTAAAAAACAGCCAAGAGAAGCTGGGTGCACTCAATAGCGAGGAATGTCAGTGGAAGCATATAGAAAGCGCCATTCACTGAAGCCAGGATTTGGCAAGTAAGTCAGGGAAAAAAAATAAGGAGTCTAATGGCCAAAGGACATGGTGTGACTGCACTTGCAACAAATGGATTGAAAATGAGGGAAATGGAGCATGTTTTAGCCAAGTGGAGGTGAACAGAAACTCAAGCGAGCAGATAACCGCATGCTTAGAAAAGATGGGAAGCCAGCATGCGGGCACAAAAAGCAAGTCATAGAAGCTGCTGCACTTGGTTGGAAAGGTGGCTTGTTCCTGGATTTGATACTTGGAAGATGAAAATCTAGGGAAATCTGAAATATGTTATCACAAAAATTGTCAACCTTCCACTGATATCTTAGTCAGATAGCACCTGTATCAGCTGCTTACAATCCATTTTCAGGGGAAAAGATCATATTGCTGAGACAAGGCTAGGTAAACATAATTTTCTAATTGTCATCAGCACACATTAGCATGTGTAACTATTCTAGTTTTCTGATACTTCAAATACTTTCAAGTGTCAAAACCAAAACATTAAGCTAAAAGGACATTGGTATCAGTGCAAAATCAAGCACTTAAAAATTACAAGATACCTTTTTGCATAGTAATGAAGTATTTAAATCACTTCGTATCACACTATTTTTCCTGGGAGACCAGCTTCTTTGAGAGCACAGGCAGGTTGCTGCTCAGTCAACAGAGCTATTTAATAGTTTATCTTCCTTGTTCAATGGTATGGTGGTTTACTGTGCTCCATTATGGTATGACATCCTTAAGAAACAGGCCCAAAGTCACAATGTACCTGGGGAATTACCAACAGAGAGAAAGACATCCTTTTCTTCACCTACTGGTCCCCAAATCTTGTTTACCGGTAACTAACAAAAGAATCTGAAGATACTTCTCACTGTTTCCAGAACTTACCTCGCTTCTTAAATTAGGATCCCTCTACACATAGTAAGAGACAACCCCTTTCAAAATAAGCACATCATCTAAATAGACGAGAGAGAAAATGTGTGGAAGAAGATATTCTGTTATCCATGTTTTATAGATAGGGCAACAGAGGCACAGAGTGTTTGGGTGACTTGCCTAAACTTACACAAGTCTGTTGGCAGAGCTAAAAACTGAGCCCACATATCTTGGTCCCTACTCCAGAAATGTACATTTTGGTGACAATGGGAATTTTCCAAATGTCTGCATCTGATTATGGAAGAATTCTTCTGAAATCCCACTGTCCTCAGGATGGAGGACAAGATCATAACAGTAACACTATTTTCTGAGAACGCAGCATCATTTTACTTTGTGCAATCCCTTTGCCTAAGCCGGTGAATCATGATTCTTATCTTGTCATTCAATTTCCATTCTAGATCAAAGGTGATACTAAAAGAAATTAAATCAGCACTTCAAAGGAATGAAGGTAAGGTCTTGCACATATGTGCAGTGTTTCACAGCTGTGAAAAAGAATAGAAATTAATTTGACCTTCTTTGCTATGCTATGATATTTCTTCTATTGTCTGCAACCCAGTATTACAGAACATGTGAACTAAACACTTCTCTCCGTTTGGTTGGAAAATTAACAATGGTGACATCTATGTTCTTGAAGCACCAAAGTGATTGGAATACAAAAAGGTGATTGAGGAATTTTCTTTGTAGAATATTGTTCCCTCAGAAGATGAAGATAAAAACAAATGGTAGCATTTGGGGTGAAAAAGTTGCCATCTCTGAATTATCCAGTGGAAATCAAGTAATGCTTACGTGGAGAAAACAAGAAGATATCCTGCCATGTCCTTAGCCTTCCTCAAAGTCTGTCTAATGACTTACTGGCTCACAGAAAGATGGACCTTTAGAGCTGCTTGTCCGCTAGCAAGGATTCTAGTCCAAAGTAGCATTCTGAAGCAAAACCTGTTAGGGTTTCCAGGCCAAAGTAATCTGGAGTGGAGCTGCTGCTTCACTAGCAGCGTGGGGCACCTCATCTTATATCTTTGGAAAAGTTGTGCCTGTCATTGTCTGAGTTTCTAACTTCAGGGTGTGTATCAAGACAATCTGAGAGTCCTTGACATGCAGTGTACAGACATTTCCTCTGACAGCTTTGATAACTACACCTAAGCCACCACATTTTGGAGTACCATAGCTAAAGGATTGCCTCTTGATCTGTGCAAACAGCAATTGTAAATGACTTTTCACTTTGATGGATCCTCTAGTTGTACTAAAAATACTAAAAAGTGGGAAGACAGAGGAGAGGGGTAACATGTTATGTGAAATGTTGGGCAGTGGAGAGGCTGTGGTATTAGTGAACTGCAG
The DNA here is from genome assembly GCF_000737465.1 of Haliaeetus leucocephalus. Classification (NCBI taxonomy): domain Eukaryota; kingdom Metazoa; phylum Chordata; class Aves; order Accipitriformes; family Accipitridae; genus Haliaeetus; species Haliaeetus leucocephalus. Next base: position 1,125,330 of record NW_010973132.1, on the reverse strand, counting down.
CACAATGTCCCAAAAAGGAAAGAAAATGCACAGCAAAGAGAGGAAGAACAGTATAGTAAAGGGATATGCAAAACTGTGGTTATTACTGACCTGCCAAGTTCATGAGGCACATGTAGGAATGGCAGGAGAAAATTCTCCAGAGAAAAACCTCTGTAGAAGTGGAGCACCAGGTAAGGGCTGGCCAAATGCCACACATTTTCAGAACACTTCGCATGTAAGCTCTAACATACCATGTACTACAGTCCCCAAAAGGTTTTGGTTACACATCTTTCAGTGAGGGGCAAGAGTCAGAAACATCCATAACAACATGGCTGGCTCAGGATATGTACACTATACATCTCACTGAACTTCTGAGATGCAGTGGGGCTCTTCAGAGCAAAGAATTATGAGCAATTGATGTGTAAAGATTTCAGCCTTGTATTCTATGTATTTGTTATAGACATGGGATATGAACACCTTGGTATTAAAACTGGTGTTAGGATATTTTCACACCTCTGAAATAGCCAACTTGTCTGTGCTTTGCTGACTGATGAAAGTCTTAAAGATTTAGTCACTTCCCTACCTGGCATTGACCTGTTGCTGAATTCTTAAACCCCAAACAACAGAGAACCTTTGAGATTGTAAATAGATACTCTGTGGCAGAAATTGGCTTTGATTGTGATTTCTTAGCTCCTATGATTTGTGTGTTTTGCATTTGTGCAGTGGCTAGCACAAGCAGGGGCTGATCCAGTAATTTTAGAACTCTATAATGTCAGTAAGAAAATCTGGTACTTACAAAAATCTGCCTGATGAGCATTTCTCAACTTTATGATTCTTACAGTGAGCAGGGAGTAAGGTGACATTTCCTCCTGCTGAAAAAAATAACAAAGGAGATGTGCTTTAAAGTTTGGGATATGTGTATTTATTGTAATGACAACCAAACACTGAAAGGAACCCAGGTTCTGCTGAAGCCATCTCTTCCAGTTGGCATCACAGCAAAAATACAATAGGCAACAAAATGCACTTTTTCCACAAACCTAATCAGCCCCTAAAGTCTGCAGTCACCAAAGCATACAAACAGAAAGCATGGAAGGAGAGGATGAATAGGAAAGTGGAGACAGGAGGTAAATAAGCTGAGAAAGTTCAGTTAGCCAGCTACATTAAATCATACATGTAGTCATCAGCATCCAATATGATAACACAAAATTCAGTGATTCACAAATCAGAAATGCTCCAATTTTGGTTGAAAAAAAAAAGAAGGCTCTTTTTAGGTTTTCTCACTTGTTTTTAAAAGAATCATTTTCATGATGGAAGGGTGTCTAAGGATTAGTATTAGCACCTTAGGGAATGTCTCAGGCCACCAGGGCAATACAGAGCTTTGGACAAACATTCCTAGCTTGCTTTGTGGGAACAGAAGTTTTCCTTACCCAATGTGGTTAGCTGATTGATAGACATGGAGTAGTATAACAAAGTACATGGTTTTGACTACAATCCATCTCAAAGAAGGCTATCTCCAATTCCTTGTTGAAGATGCTAGGCTTTCACAGGTCTGTAAAAGTTTTGACAATCACATGTGCTTTAGGGATTTTTACATCTTCAGAGAACATGTCCATCATGTCCAGCAACAGCAGCTAGAGCAACCAGGGTACCAGCAGAAAGATGCAGAAAATGGGCAAAGTTTGCTATGGCTGCAGCATAGATAGCTGTCTGGATTCCCTGACTGTGGGAACATTTGTGGAAGATTTGTCAAAATAGCTGAAATTTACAGAAAGGAAAGAGAGTTGCACCATGGTTGTACACAACAGACTGAATGAAAAGGGTGAATCAGCACCGCGAATGGCTACCTGTATCATAGTTTAGGAATAGAAGCAGAAGAAAGGGAAGAACTTCAGAAATTTCAGACTATATTGAGTAATTATTCCCAAGCTGATGTGTGATTATAATAGGAACAGGTCTCATTAGTTAGTTGGGGTAACACAGCAAGACTGCAGTGAATGCCAGAGGAGAAGGGTCTGCACAAGAAAGAAAATACTCTTTCAAAGTCTGTCAAAACCTGAGGGCTGACTGCATACAAAGATGTTATCAGCAGATTCTGTACTGGCTACCTCCAATGACAGGGGAAGATATAAACAGTATAACATATATATTAAAAAGCAACCTTGAAAGAGTAAGGTTATGGAATAATAATTATTTTTTGAAGGACTTCTGAGTAAAGCATCAATAAAACCAAAATGTTATAGCATTAAAATGAGGTAGATTTGGGAGTAGGGAAGTGTTAGTTTGCAGTTCTAATAGCAAGGGTCTGTGGAAATTATAAAATGACCAAACTAATTATGATGACACTTGTAGATTTGCAGAAAGATATTCAGCCAAATAATACTGAAGGCATAGTATGTATCAGGGTCAAGCAATAGGGGCCACTTCAGTGATGTGGAGGCCTGATGGTAGTCACTCATATTCAGGAAGAGTTCAGGGAGGAGTTGAGATAATGGCAGAAGGCAAATAGATCAGTAATTCTTACTAAAGTCACCTCACAAAACAACAATAACAACAACAAAAGGTGGCCAAAGTAAGAAGCTGTTGTGAAAGGTAATGACTAAAAGTTTGAAAATATTATCTGAAGTGAAAATGGAGGAGTGCTGGTGGAAGATGATGAAATAATTAGGCAATGTTATCTATTTTCTGAGAAACATCAATTAAAATAACAGGGAGAAACTCTGGAGTGAAATAAGAGAAAGCACGTTCACAGGTGCTGCTACTGTGACAAAAGTCAAAGACTGCTGAAAAGGTCAAAGTATAAGAAATCAGTGAGACAAGACAGTACATCAGCTGAAGTGTGTAAAGCATTGAACCACGGGGAATTCATCATGACAAAATCTAGCTTAACCTCCCAAACCATTTCCATCTCTATGAGGAAGACAGACATGAAGGTCATAAAAGGAATTTGCAAAAAAATTGCAGTAATTCTCAAGCTATGAAATTATCCAATGAAATGGCAAGAATGAATTTTTCAGAAAATGCTGGGTAATTTAAAGGCATATTAAAATAAAAGTTAACCAGTTAACCATAAAGCTTTTCCCATGAGCTCAAGCTTATAATCAGGAATCATGTCAGAATATTTTCAGTAAGTGGACTAGTTAAAATGCTAATACTTTTTGCTGTGAGGTAAAGAAGCAGCACACCCATAACAAGAGGGCTATTAAGTGCTGAACAAACGCATTCTCTTTATCAGGCTATAAGGGGTAGAAGATCTTGGCTTCTGGGTGGGTGTATTCCAAAACTAAATAGGAAGTTAATCACTGTTGCTTAAAGTCATATGTAGGGCACAGGATATTTTATAGGGCTGTTTGTTCAGGGAAGCTAAGATCTCAGCATTATCAGAATCTGGGCTGAGCCAGCTCCACACTATTGTTTCAACCATTATTGTTAGACCATTCCTTTTTCATCGCCAAGGAATAACTCCATGTCTTCTTACCTCAACCTGTTTTGTTCTTAAAGAACAAACACTCATTGGGTGTGTTCATTTGTTTGTATACCTTTGTCAAAAATAGTACTTAAATTAGAGAAACATAAAAACTTCAGCAGAGATATCTCAGGGGAAATAAAGGAAAGAGTTAAAGGAATCACATTTAGTGTTGGTGCTCTCTTTGCCTTCTTTAATGGCATCAGTCCTTCAGCCAGCACTTTGGAACATGTATTTTTAAAGATTGTCAGAGATGTGCATGAACTACCATGACTTTTTAAGAGGTAGAGTGACAGAAAGAGAAACAAGCGTGGGTTCTGCAAAGACACGTTTACACCAAGCCACTGGCTGTGCGCTCATTCCCGAGTGCCATTGCAGCAGACTAGAGTACAGGTTATGTGAAGAATGTATCACAAGAACCTCATACTTTGCATGCAAATGAAGACAAACTGATAAGAGACCTAGAGTATGGGAGGGCTGTATTAGGAAGGAAAAAAACCCCAAACCCTGAAACAATAGAACATACCCAGTGTTTCCATGAAGAACAGCAAGATGCTACACAGATTAGATAGTGTCAAAGGTTATGCAAGGGTTCAAACACCTAATTTCATGTGGAATCATGGTGAGAAAGTGGATGGGGATATTTGGTGCCACAGGAAGATGTCTTGGTGTAAAGAGGAGTTTAGTTAAATTTGAAGAGCTTGCCAAGGGAACAATAGGGGAGAGTCCCCTATCAGCCATAATGTACAGATTAGAAATTTGATTGAATGAGAAGCAAGAATTATTTCTCACCTCCACGAGGAGAGCTCTGAGTAGGGGCTGTGTAAGAGAAAAGCCAGTGAGCTGTGCAGGGGAACTCTGTGTACCAGGAGAAAAATCTCACTGTATTGCCTGAGAAAACTGAGTCCTGTGAGATACAGGCTATGTCAGCCAGAGCACACCCAGCATTCAGTCATGGAACAAAGACCACAAGAGAGAGAATGGAAAAAGACACTCAAGGAATTAAGAACAGAGGAAAGAGCTAGTGATGTGAACCTGAGAGATGCATTCAGTAAGTGTGTTTGGTAGCAGAGAACATGCAGCCAGGCAAGCCATGGCTGAGCTTCCCTCAGCCTAAGCCTTGCTCCCTGGGTCTATTCATTGGGTCAGCATGGTTTACTAGCAAAATCCCTGCTGGTATTAGCCTGCCCCCAAGAGTAATGATTACTTTAAATTCAAAGGAATAATGAAAACGCTAGTTTTATCTCCATATTCTCAACATTTTTACCAGCTAGGAAAGGGTTTTCACAGCACTCAGAACCAGTCTGTACTCTGAACCCCTCTCACTTTCTCTCAGTATAACACTCAGATGGCCATATTGTGCAAATCAAAGTCCTTCAGAAAAAAACCCAATCTGTTCTAGAAAACATTTTCATCCTCTCCTTAGGGCATCAAAGGAGGAACAATATTCAGTGATCAACATCATCATTTGAGACACCAATGCTTTTGAAGAGAACTGCTAACTATTAAGAGAACTATTAACTATAAAGCAAATCTCTGAGACAAATGAAAAGGAGACTTATCGTCCTTAGAGGAGGCAGTTAATGAAAAATTACTTCATCTAATACTTTTCTGATGGCCAAATGCCAGACATGAAAACTACTCCAGAAAATTCAAAGAGCAAAATAACATCTTCTTATAACCGAAGCTTAAGTCCCTGGTGCCATCAATGGAAGTCATGCACCTAAACAACTTTTCCCTCTAGTCATCATTTCATTGCAATAAGACATTGAACAACGCTAATAAACTAAAAAGTAAGTAAGTGTGTTGCTGCTGCTGATTATCACTTGTATTCCATTAAAAAAATGGTTAGTTCAGGGAGTTGGTAATGTAAACAACTATCCATGAGTGACTAATTATCATAAACAGCCAATTTCAGCACAAAATTTGCATTCCATATTAAGCCAGGAGTAACTCCTGATACCTAGAATAAGGAAAGTATTACCAAAATTTGAGAATCCGCAGTACAGAGATGAGCAAATCCTCTTGCAGTCCCCTCTAATAAAGATAAATCTGTGTACCCTGAACCTCTGAACTTATCCCTGCAATGACAGAGTGATGGTCAGACTGAACAGCCTTCCTTAAAGGCTCATTGTTACCCCTGAAAAAGGTGACCTTACATGACACACTTCAATCACAGATACTTTTTTTAAGAGGGAAGGGAGACAGGGCCCTTGGTAACGTTGTGGCTTTTTCTAGCTTTGCAGCAAACCGTTAAGGAATGTACATCATTTTATGTGTATCACTTGCATAAATCAAAAACTGATTAAAATTCTCCTAGTTCTTCTCTGGTTTCAGATTTTGTGTCCAGCTGAATACTTTGGTGAGCCTCCCAGCCCTGTGTTAATACTACTAATCTTGAGCTGAGATTATGCTTCCTAGTTTCTTGCTGTTTGCATTACTGTTTATAAGTTTTTAGTGCATTCACAGATGATGAGCCAACAACTATTTTTTAAGCTGATAATTTGCCAAGGAAAATACCATTAGTTTTTTTTAATTTTGGAAATAACAAATTATTCTCTATAAGACAATGCACTAAAAAATAATATCCAGTGATAAATTTTCTAGATTTAATGTAATTATGGGCTACCTTACTCACAGCTATTTATGATCTTCCTTTAGCATGTTTCATCTTTCTTGTATTCATGTGTAGGGTGCTAGAAGGCAAACTGTCAACTCAGGACTCCCTGAAATAGTTAAAGAGATGCTGTCTTGATGCTCCTATCCATTTTAAAATATGAAAGAGGTTTCACAAAGTTGTTACATTTTCCTGAAAACTTAGCAGTGGGGCATACTTGGCTTTACACTGTAGGTAGGCAACACAGCTAAATTCCATGTGCGGCCCCTGGGCATGTTTTTCTAAACCCAATCCAGTAACTATTCAGTTTATCACACAGCTACCCAAAGTCCTCTCAAACTGAAGCAAGTACTTCGGCAAATATTTGAGCATTAGCATTAAGGAAAGCTTTGCACCTGTTTACTTGTTCTTGTAAGGATTATCCTTCTGTTGCAGATGGCAAGCTATGGCTTTCAAAAAATCAAGCGAATTACTGCAAGCTGCCCAGGAAACCCAATGCCAGTAAGAGGCAGGAATTGGCCAGCTTGCACAAGTCTGTGCCTTTAATGCCAATTTTCTGCCAAGCTTGATTACAGAGGAGAGAAAATCTATTCAAAAGGCAGGAGGCAAACAAAGAGTGTCTGAGAACGTCTTGGTAGTTAAACACCTATGGATAGCAAACAGAACTTTCAGAGGTTCATTTGATAAGGAGAAATTATGACAAGAACAATGAATTAAAGCTGTGGAAAGGGTCCCATAGCCCCTATATGCACAGGTTTATGGCCACAGGATCATTTTATGTTACTTTACATACATTCAAAAACATGTGCTGGATTCTAACAAGCTTTATATACATGTAACTACCTTAGCGGTGAAGAAGGATTGGATGCTTTTAGCCATGGATATTCTAAACCAGAACACAACTTCAGTATAAATACAGTAAATCATTACAAAAATGCTACAGAGATCCGGTCATTGCACTGTTTAATAGTTGCTTTTCCTGCTTTAGTACATTCCCTTGCTGAGCTTTAGCACACACACAGAGCAAATTATGAACACCTAAACAGCATGTCAGTTTTTGTTATGCTACTTCACCATTTACATCATTTCACACCCCACTGATAGAAATTAGTGTACAAAAAGGGTGACAAACTATCTGAAGAGCTGCCAGATTGCTACTAACAAGAAATCACTTTGATCAATCAGTTTGATAAAGTTGCGACATACATAAGCAAAAAAATGTTTGTAGTTTTTCTATTGATTTGGAAGTCTGGTTGCACAAAAAAGAAATTAAACATACAGGTTTCCTATGAGCTATAGATACTTGAATCAAACACCATTTAAGATAACATCAAAAGTAAGTTAGCTTTTTGTTTGGAGCTGCCCTGCTTTTACTTTGAGGCAGCTTGACACAATGCATAGTCATCTGCAAGCTAACTGAGAGTGGAGACAAAAATCATCACTGATACAGCTGGTATGTGTTTGATGCAAATATATCTCTGTCACAGGCCCTGCAAAGGTTGCTAGAGTTGTTGTGCTTTTCTTGTGAAGAGTTGCACAGTGATCAAAGTGGGCATTTGTTCTGGAAATCGGCATTAATTACCAAAACCCAAAGGATCACCAACAACCATACTCTGACTTTCCAACACTGGCAACGTTCTCCTTTCATGCTGGGCTAAAACTCCATTAATGTCAATAGTGATAGACAGTATTAAAAGAAGGCCCATTTTAACAGTAAATTGACAACATTTTCCCTAAGGAATTTCTCTAAGGAATAAAACCATGAAAATAACACAATTTATGTAAATAAAGGAATGGAATAAAAAAATAATGGAATGCAGATGTTTCACCTAAAGAAAATTTTCTTTTGTGAAATATTCCTATTTCTAAATAAGCATATGAATCTTTAATAATCAGATTTGAAAAAAAAATCCTACCCTTCTCAAAAAAATATTGGTTTAGTCCCACCTATTTTTAGTTTGCTGAAGTTGGTACCTTAACATCAACGTCGCTTGGGGCTACGTAATGCATCATCCATTTTCTTTCTTCATTTTCCAAGGGGCTTGATTTGCTGCTTGAATGCTGTTGAGGGAGAGAGAATAAGGGATGAAAAAGAGAGTAAAGACCAATTTTTCTACTTATTTCAACTCCTCAATGTGGAATTGCAATGTGGAGCAAGCAGTTCACACCTCTTCATTGTTTGTGGTGGATAAAACGAATGTGCCAGGAAAACATCAGCTGTTTCTCTGCTATATGGAAAGATATTGACTCCAGGTCCTCGTAGCTGCAAATAGTCAAGGAAGGACAATCTTGTTTTCTTGGAGATTTCTGTCCTACAGGTATCAGTGGACTTGACCTGCTTATAGTCTGGTGAAAAATCTAAATCAAATACTCAGAGGCTCCTGCCAGGCTTGTTCTGTTTTCCACTTACCTGAGGAAAGGCAGAGGTTGAAGCCATTGCGATCGCTGCTGCATTAAAAGCAGGTGCTGTGAATGGCACCTGAATATTAGACTCCACAGTTGCCAGTGCCTCCTGAAACAAATTTACAGCCTTGAAGAGTGTCAGAAGTTGCAACAGGTGTTTTACTACATTGAGTCAGAGCTCCACCCTTCCATGATTTCTGAAACTGGAAAATTTCCCACCCCCATTACTTGTCTAAAGAGCATGTCTGTTGTAAGTTGTGAACGTTCATATCTGCAGGTCTTGTGACTGAGTAGAGCATGCTGAGAGACCAAATTATTCCCACCTGGGGGCTCATGGAAATGCAGTAACAGCAATAACCTGATTGATGATCTGATAAAGATCATCTATGAGATGGTAAACTTGCAGCAGTAATCTAAAACCGATGACAATAATAGCCTAATAGACACATCTACCTATTGTCTCCATGCAAAGACCCTGAATTCCATGCACTATTGCCTCCATAATAAAAAAAAAAAAAAAAAAAAGATGGGGATGATCATTAGAAGGAAGACATTTAAGTATGAAGATGCTAAGAATTCTTCTGAAGGAATATTTTTCCCTGAGAAGTGCTGTTGCATTATGATTTTTGCATATGTGTTTGTTTTTATTGCAGTGTTCTACTTCAAAAAAATGAAAGGAGGGAGAAATTTGAAAAACAACGTTTCTGTGCTCCCTAAAACACAATGTATCACTTTTCCATTTGAAATGTTTTACTGATTTCTGGGCTTTACATTTAATAGAGTATGCATCTTAACAAAATCAATTGAGATTCAAACATTTCACCTTGAAAAATCATGAAACATTTCAACAAACTAAAATAATTTCATGTTTTAGGAGATTTTAGCCCCCCCCCGGTTCAGAACTGTCATTTTCTGGTGCAAAACCCATTCAGATTTCTGAGCAACTTTATTCAAATCACCAGCCAGCTGGGCATTACTAGCAGATTATTGGAATTTAATGGACTGATCCTGTACGTTTTATGTTGGGGGGTTTTTTTTTATCTAATGAGGATCTGCATGTGTTCAGCACACCTCTAGGAAGCTGAGTGATGTATGTGTTCAGCACACCTCTAGGAAGCTCAGTGATTAAATTTTCTAATCCATTATGCAAGCATTATTAGGCACACATACATTTGTATTGAAAGTCCTCCCAAATGATTAAAAGTAGTGCTTATGAAAGGACTTGAGATTAATGGGATGACAAAGCATGGTGCTTCCTATTAGAGACCTGTACAAGCATGAAATCACAGCCACTCAGACTGTGTCAATAAGTGTTGTACAAGAATCGTGACAGAAACTAGACACAAACCAAATCACTTCTAGCAGTCTCATTACATACTTTTCTTATACGCACAGAGGAATCAGTATGAAAAGCTGGTGTTACAAGGAGAACAAGTTAAGACAGTTTGATCATCTTACCTGCAGTATTCCATCCTTGCAAATTTTATTTGCAAAGGTTTAATTTAATGCCTACATTTTCTTTCCTTTTTTTTTTTTAATTAAATAAGCACATTTATTTTATCACATCATGCAAGGGAAAGGTTTGCTGTGAGCTTCCTTTCTCACCTTCATCGTATTGAAACTTTTTGATGGAACAGGAACTGCTTAACTGAAATCAGAATTACATAAACTACAGCAATAGGCAAAAGATAGTCACAAGCCTCTCCCCCACTTTGGCTGATGCTTTGCTTAGGATGAGCATTTGCACTTCTGTAAAAAAATTTTAGAATCTGCCTTTTTTTTGGTAAAAATGGTGACCAGAAACAGTTTAGAGAAAAGTAACTGCACACACAAAAGCACACACATTTTCTATTCCTTCTTCTACAGCTTATCTGTACCCTTGATTGAAGTGTCTAGAAGAGGTGCGGTACTGCAACAGAGGAATGAGAACGTTAGCTATAATTTCTTTGTAATTGTGCTCCGTGAAGATTATCAGCTCCAGGTCTTGTTTCTGCAATGTATGGAAGCTAATGGGTGTGAGGTTTTTGCATAAGAGCCGGTTTTCATTTACGTGTGTCATATTGCACCTTTGGTTTTCAGACAAAAGGAAATGAGGTAGGGGAAAAAGCCTCCACCATCCCTTAGGAAGGTGACTAAGAGTTGCTTGTTGCCTAACAACTAACTCTTCTTTCCTGACTCAAGCCTTCCTGATATGAAATACCTGTTTTTTAAGCTCAAGTCAGAGGCAGCCAAAGGTACCTTTGACTCAAAGCTGACACTGGTATTGAATTTCCTAAATTAGTTCAAAGTTCAAATTGCTTTTTGCTATGAAGCACTATTCCTTTTGAGGCAAACAAGGCTTTTTCACAAGGCAGGCACTTGGGTAGGCTTGACCTCACCCAAATTAAATCATATAAAATTTAGACTTCGAGTCAAAGTCGGTTGCCACTGTTCCCTGTGTACTGAATGGAGGAAAAAGCAAGCATGGCAACTGCAGGTAGTGACTAAGCCCCTTTATATTGGATTCTTCTGGAGAAGCCTAAATGTCCAGGTCATACTTGACACCTAACTTCTGCATGGCTGAAGGTAGGTGAGGTGAATCCCACTCTGAGTAATCAGTATATCCTCTTTAATCACTTATTTCCAAAGTTACTGATGCTGAGGGAACTTGACATTGAGGAACTTGGTTGTGTTGTTAACACATGATTCACCCTGTCACAATGTGAAGCTGCAAAACACCCTTGGGCAAAAGCTCTGTTAGCATATAAATGAAAAATCCTCTCATGGATTCATTCAAATAACAAATAAGAGGTTTTGTGATAACCAGGATAACTTCCTGCCATGTTCCATTCAGGATCACCTAAGACCCCTGTGATCATGAACGGGACAGCTTGACTTGGGACTGCTGTTCATAAAGCACAGGCTGTGCAGTGGTAGTGCATGCCTAGGTGTATTAAGGGAGAAATAAGAAGTTGGGTTTTCCGTGAAACCCCAGGTTGCAATCTGTGGAAGTTCAGCAGCTGCTTCATAAGCACCTGAGTATAGATAAGATAGATATTTGCTGTTACATATATACTAACTTTGCCCAAACTCAGAGTAAACTTAAATTCAGAAAATATTTCAGAAACAGTCCAAGAAGTACTTAATGTCCCAGATAAATACTGGCAGTAGCTCAGATTTGCAAGCTTATTTGGTCTGTTTATTCTTGCATAGAACGTAATCTCTCTTTTGACAGATCTGATTTCAGGAGACCTGTGCATGTGCATAAGTTCAATACCTTATTACTGAGCTTATATATAAAGTTCTTAAATCAGTCTTTCTTTTTGTAAGGCATGCCCTGCATAGGATCCTAGTTTGTACCAGCCTCACTGTTAGTCTGCCATCAGACGCTAAAAGACATTGGGACTGCTAAAGCAATTTATCCTGAAATAACTGGCTTCTAAACCTTTTCAGCTGTAGTAAGTTAACGGTATCTTGGTATCTTAATAAAATCAGCAAGTGCTGATGGGGTATGCCTTCGAGGTTCCTTTTCTTGTCTAACCTATGGGACATCATACGCTATTGTCAACTTTAAATTTCCAGTGTTCATTTCACTGCAGTTAGCTCCAAGGGATAAAGGGCATTACAAGAATCCAGTCCATGCATAAAACAGTTGGTCACCAGAGTGCATTTGCTGACTACAGAGAGAGAAATGTGGTTTCCCGTGAGGACTGTTATTTGAGTGTCCCAGGCAGGATCAGGGGACCCCAAAGCAGGTGACAGGTTTGCCACTGATTCTGGCAGTTCCTCAAAGTCTTCTCCATTGCTAAGCAGGATCCCTTTTACTTCCTCAGTGTAAAAGCAAGCATTGCACCTTTCTGAGTGCATTGCTTTTTCAGCCAGGTGAGGCATAGCCAGAGTGTTTCAGCAGACATCAGGAGACTGCTTTTCTCAACGTGGCAATGGCTCAGGTTTTGGTATGATGAAATTCCTAACTTTTGTGTCATTTTCTGTGTTACGGAAGAGGATCGGACAGCGCACTGTGAGACCAGAGCCCACATCCGATGCCGTACTGCAAGAGAATGAAGTCTCTCCCTCCTAATTTAACCAAGAGGGACAGAAACAGCCAAGAGATTCTGCCCCAAAAGATGCAGCTCCCTTCTCCTCCACAACCTGGGGCAGGTGACCGCCTCCAGTATGAAAGCCCTGGTGAGAAAATACAAGCTACGGGAAAGGGAGTTCCTTAGGGAAGCTGTACCCAACCGAGGAAAGGCTGCCAGGCACTGTGCAGGCTGAAGAGGAAGCACAGGGTTGGGTGATGCACTCACTCCAGCTAGTCTTGCAGCGCTGAAATTCCTGTTGCCTCTTGCATGAGAAAGCCCCGGCTGTTGCAGAAGCTCTTGCATCCAGTATCTCTCCACATTTACAGAAGCCATATTGCCATGTTGACTTCAAGCCTCGTGACCCGTTGTGCAATCTGAAGAGGTGTGCATGGCAGCGTATCTTGTCCTATATACAGTGTGTTGTCACTGGGAGAATGGAGTGACAGCCTTTCCAGGGCACCTGGTAGATCATGAAAGCTGTGCTTAACAAACCCAGGCTCTGTTGGGAGTCACATGGACACCCCACAAACCTGCATTTTGTGCTGTCTGACACTGAGCCATCATCCATGCCTTGTGCCAGCTGCCCGTGGGATGTGGCCTCAGTGATGCTACGTGCATGACTCCACATGGCTGCTAACAAAACAAAGTCATTTCTCAGGGAGTCCCAAAAGGCTTCGCAGTTGTCTGGAGAGCCGAGTGTGGGAGAATTTTGGGCTGGTAGGCAAGAGTCCAGCTATCATTCCATATGCTCCCGCTGAACAAAATACAAACCTGTGCAGGAATCTAGTGTGGCCACCTACTCACAAAAGGGCTGATCACGAAGATTAAACTATGTTAACAGCTCCACACAGAAAGACTTTAAAGAAACAATTGCAAAACATCTTAAGGAAGTGTTTCAGAAATGCATAAGGAAAGAAACATTCTCCAGGAGATCAAGATAGGCAACTCTGTAAGTACATCCTATTACATGCTAAATTAAATCATCATTGCAACATGATACTGTGCTAAAACTCACAGACATCAAAGACAAGCGTGACTCTTAAGTCAGGTCAAGAAAACACAGATTAAAGAAAGACAAATTTGTAGAAGCAAACATTGCTGAATATCCATTATACTAAATGTAAGGGAGCCACATGTTACTAAAGCATGTGGAAACCTGTCTAAACAGCTATTGCATGCAACTCTCACATGGTTTTGATATTTTGACCCTATGTGTTGTAATGAATAAAACCTACTCAATTACATTACATTGCACAGATATGACATGAAAGGAAAATTACTTATTCCATGTATTTCCACAAGTCCAAGACAGTGATAAGGTCAGACTAGCTGTTGGTGAAAAACTTGTGTGATTGACAAAGAGAAATTCCTACTGCTTTGGAGGCTCAGCATTGCACCTTCATGCTAAAAACCAGTAGGAAAAGTCAGGGTGGGCTAAAAGATGTCTCTGGAGGCATAACTATCTGTTCCTGCTGCAGTTGAGGAATTCTCAGTGGTATGATATGAGCTATCCCAATTTCACAATTTTGGCTGAAAGTCTGCCCTCTTTCAGAGGTGATAAGAAGGCAGCAGCTGGATGTGAAAAAACAATACACAGTACATGGGCAGATGGAAAATATGAAACTTTCAACTTAAATCAAAACTCAGAGAATATAGAAAAAATGTGGTTTCCAGGGGTGACAATTAGAAGCATATATATACACATACGTATATATGCAAGTATATATGAAATGTATATGAGGAGAAAGCAAAATCCTGTCAAAGGTCTATATTTACTACTTCATAGAGATAGCAAAATAATTACTAATGATGCAGCTAAAGCAGGCATGCTGATAAAACACTTGTGTTCTATGTTGGGAAAGAGAAATATTATGAACTGTTTCACAACACATAGCCATACAACACATATTAAGACAGAACAGAGATCATTCTTACCAATTAGTTCCAAAAGCATAGTCTAGGAGCATTCTTGACTGTCTATGGTTCAGCCATATTAATTCTTGGGATGCTGCAGAACTGCAGAAAGTTGAAAGAAAGTAAATATCATGCCAATTTTCAAAAGTAGCAGGAGGGATGTGGTAAGGTGTCAGTAGATTGGTTACCCGGGCTGCCAGTGGGACACGTATCTGATTAATGAAAAATCAGTTATCATGTATTACCACTCTTGGTTCTCATGCTATTCCTCAAAATGTGGGCTGGTAGTCATACACATAAAATGATCCATCATCCCTGAAGTAGTTAATAGCAATACCTATTTTAAGTCAAGAGTTAATTTCAAGTTACATACATTCTTCTCATTTATGTTTCATATGTTTTGTACAGCATTTGTTAATGTATGCATGTTTATATTAAATACAAGTTTCAGCACACAAAGCAATTAATTATATACTGAAAACTGCACTCCACCACACAAGGGAGTGTTTTCCCCGAAAAAAGATTGGTGACGTGTGATTAGTTAGCCTTAGGACAGTCATTAACTAGTACAATTTACTGTCTGGACAGCAGATGGTTCCACCCAGTCAAATTCCATATATGTGTGTGTGTGTGTATTTATATATGTATAAAAACACCTGTGGAGATTTGGAGTAAAAATGATGTCTGAAACACTTTCCATGAAGGCAGAAATAAGGGACCTACCTGACTTAAATATGAACAATATGGCCTAGCCATATGGTTTGGTAAAGTGTTTAAGAACTGTATAGCTGGGAAATAAAAAGACAGGAAAAAAAGGTCAGGAAAGCTGTTGGGAGCTGATCTTAATAAAGGCAGATATAATTGTGTGGTTTTGTTTTGTTGGGTTTTTTTATATAAATTTAAATCTATTTCTATTAAGCTTTGTGAAAGTCTTACTTATATTTGGATTATGCACATAAATTCTTCTTTAATTTCCTTATCTTAGGCATGTAGTAGAGGTGATGCCAGTGTACTGCCAAAACTGCAGTGTGCTGTTCCTATGCGTGCATTGATCTTGCAAACCAGGGTAGTGGAGCTGTCTTTCAGTGACCAGAGTGCAATAAAGCTGTGAAGGATGTCAAAGCAATTACAGGGCATTCCACTAGTAAGGTACATGGGATAGTAAAATGGTGATGCAAGATGACTGCATGGAAAAGAAATCTTTCTGGGATTAGCATTAGCCAGAGGTTCCCTCTAAGGTGATAGGCAGTTTTGGTAAGTTCTGAGCTACCTTCTGGAAGTCAGTCAGTATAAAATAACGGGGTTTTTAATGCGAAGAAACTTACTTTGTTCTACCCTGCAATTGCAGGTTTTTTTACTTACCGTCTATTGTGCAAAGATAGTAAGATTTTGTTATGCAAAGATTGAAAAAAAGTATATATTACTAAGGTTAAGAACTTGCTAGCTAACTGATTTCAGAATTAGTCCTCAGTGAGAAACATCACTGAAGAAAGTTTTCTTCTGAGGAATTTTTAAGAGTTTACCAGTCTCAAACTCTATTCAACATTTTCACGAGTGATTTGGAAATAAACATGACATCCTGACTGGCCAGATTTGCAGTAGAACAATGATTGATGGAGTGCTAGGTAATACTGAGGACAGGGCAATCATGCAGAATGATCTGACCTGCTTGATAAACTGGCCTGTTTAACCACAACTAATTCGAACACACTGAAGTGTGAAGTTATGGTTAAAGGAACTATGAATATATGTTACGATTTACTCCCCCTTGCAAAAGGGAAGACTGTAGTGTGGAAAATGCTAACTCACCAGCTTATGGAAGACGAACAACTCAGCCGAAGTCTCTAATGGCAAATAAGGACAAGTGGATTCTGTATAGAGAAAGTGGGAAGTCATTTATATGTAAGAATATAAGAGTAACAAGGCAATGTTCATCTCAGTGTATAGCAATAGTGGGAAGGGTACTGGAGTCTGCATTTGAAAAACAGACAATGAAGAGTTGGAGGGAGTGCAAGAACAAAGATACAGCTGGATGTACAAATAAAGCTTTTTTTTATAATGAGAACTTGAAGGGCTGAATCTACTGTTTTGACGAAAAGAAGACTGTGATGTAACCTTGGTATATTTTATAAAATCGCCCCTACTGAAGAAACAGTGGTTATGCAATGGCTTTTAAGTTACTAGGAAAATGTTTAACAAGAACTAATATCTGGGCTCTGGCCAAACTAAATGAAGCTGGAAACAAGGTGTGTACTTATTGCTGGAAGATGATCACCCACTAGAACATACTTCCATGAAATGTGGTGACTTCACCGTTCCTGATATCTTTAAAAGAGGGGTCTTCTTTCTTCAAGATAGACTTTGGTCAGCCACAGGTGACAAGGATTAACATTTAAGTAACTGTATGGCAGGTAACAGGTGTGACATCTAACAGGTCTAACAAGGTGATCTGATGGTACTTCTGGCTTTTATAAGTCTATGGGAAGAAATTAGATGAATAATCTAGTACAAATACAAAACTGTGTTCGCTGTTTTACTTTGTTCTTCCACAGCATAATAGGAGGTAACCAGACCTAAACAATTCAAGAGCTCTGTACAGTGTTATAAAATGGACTTACTAAAGAACAGCAAGGTGGTAGGACCATTTAGAAACCGACAGTGGGAAAAGCATGCCCCAGAAAACTGTCCCTCAGTGTTTTGCTAAAGGCTTATCATTATGTACTTGCAAACAAGGACTGCGAAGGCAAAGGATGCAAACAACCTAAATATCCCTCCAGGTTTAGCTTTAACCTCCAAGAGTTTCACAGGCCTTCTTTACCTCTCCTAAGACCTTCCAGTCTTATTTACTGCAGCCTACCGCTGCTCCTTATTGAACCTCCTGTTTTGGTTTCACATGTGAAAGGTGTAAAAAGCCTCCTTCAAGCTTGTTGAATCTTGAGTGAGGCCTGACTGAGCCAAACCATGCCCCAGAAAATGTCTAAAATGAGACATCTTGCAAATGACCACAGTCATTTAAAACAGCCTATCCATTTGGGGGACATCCTAAATGAAAAGGCAAGCACAAAACCCCATGGGAGATACCCAGCTCCCCACTGACGTCTGAATGGCTGAAGCTGGAAGCACTAGTGATACCCTGTAAGGAAATTACATCTGACCTGTTTGTAGCTATAAGAACCATCCCTTGAGACGTTCACACTGACTGTGCAAAGAAAGCGAACTGGTCATGAGAAAAATCTCTCCAGGCTGACTGCCTGTTTTGGGTTTGTGTGGTGGGGTTTTGGTAGCGGGGGCGGGGGCCGCAGGGCCGG
>NW_010973132.1:1103488-1104082 GCF_000737465.1 Haliaeetus leucocephalus | reverse complement strand
AACCAGTGACTTCATCTGGGTGATTAAACTTCCTCGATATCTGGCAGGATGTATTCTTTATGTCCTTAGCACTTATTTACTTAAGCTGAAATAAGAGAAACAGTCAATGTTATAATTTTTCTTTATAACTGGTGCTGCATAGCTACCTGCTTTGTAGGATTTGGACATCTGTCATATTTGCTGAGTGACTTTTGTATATTTATCCATATAAGATTTCAAGCATTATTGTCTCAGCTGCCTTTCAGCCTGCCACCATGCCATGCCTTTGAATGTTTGTTTGCAGTAGGATGGGAGTTTCCTTTGTTCCTACTGAGTTGTTACTTTTTTTTTTCCTGATGTGAATCTGAGTTGAACTGCATGGTTTGATTTACTTCTTTCTTAGTTTTGAAGTCCTTTCCTAATTGGAGATGCTTGGACACGGTGGAGATACAGGTATTTAGATACCAGCATACAGCTGGGAAGTGGAATGTTTTTCTCCAAAAACTGTATCTACTCAAATTTGCTAAGCATATACAATGGAGTCTTTTAAGGCACAGCTTCTCCGTAAGTTTTTCCACAGTGGCAGGGCTTCTTTGTTGGAACAAGATATGGGAC
>NW_010973132.1:837091-1102662 GCF_000737465.1 Haliaeetus leucocephalus | reverse complement strand
GTAAATTAAATTGATTTTGTTTTTCCCACATTGAGTCTGGGTTTTGCCAGTGCCCCTAAATGGTGAGTGAACCCTTCCCACCCTTGTCTCGATCCATGAACTTTTCTTTATAATATTTTCTCCTCATCCCACCGGGGGGGGGGATGGGGGAGTGAGTGAGCAGTCTCATGGTGCTTTGTTGCCAGCTGGGCTTAAACCACCACAGTACAAAAAGACCAACTCTCAGAACTTCATTCTGGAAGGATAAATGCAAAGTGAAGGAGAGCTGAGAGCCAGAACCTATTCATAATCCACAATTAATATCTTCTGAGAATCTACCCTGGACAAACCACACTGTTAAAGCTATAACTTTTCAGCAGTACAGAAATAAAAGCGTGACTATATCCAGAGAGCTCCTTTACAGGAACAAGGCAGGCATTTCACAGACATCTCTCCTGACACTCCTTCTCCCCGTATTTTAAAATAGGGAGCTGCACAGAGCACTTTTGTCCTTGGCTGGTGTGTCATTACAGAAACACTGTGTCCTGCTCCCTCCACCAGGCTCTGATGATGCTATTTAAAGCTTCAGAGTGACATGACTTAGCCAAGCACACTGTGGATACCTTTATCTACTCATTTGGAAAGTAGAAATAAAATCCTGCACATGAGCCTTGAAATGTGGCTGGAAGCCACAGAGGTCACCCTAGCAGCACCCCATCCTGCTGTCAAAACCTCTCCATATAAACCCAATACAGAATCCTGTACACCAGGCACAAATATGAATTGGAAGAAGAGTGGCTGGAGAGCAGCCCTTGAGAAAGGGATCTGGGTGTGCTGGTTGACAGCAGGCTCAATAGGAGTGAGCAGTGTGCCCTGGCAGCCCAGAGGGCAACCCCCATCCTGGGATGCATCAAACACGGCATAACCAGCCAGTCAAAAGAGGCGATTATCCCGCTGTATTCAGTGTTGGTGCAGCCTCACCTCGAGTACTGTGTGCAGTTCTGGGCCCCACAACTTAAGAAGGATGTGAAGGACCTTGAATGCGTCCAGAGGAGGGCAACAAAGCTGGTGAAAGTGCTGGAAGGCATGTCCTATGAGGAGCGGCTGAGGACTTTGGGTTTGTCTAGTTTGGAGAAAAGGAGGCTGAGGGGCGACCTCATTGCTCTCTACAGCTTCCTGAGGAGGGGACGTGGAGAGGGAGGTGCTGAGCTCTTCTCCCTGGTATCCAGTGATAAGACACATGGGAACGGTTCAGAGCTGCACCAGGGGAGGTTTAGACTGGACGTTAGGAAGAATTTCTTTACCGAGAGGGTGGTCAAACACTGGAACAGGCTTCCTAGAGAGGTGGTCGATGTCCCAAGCCTGTCAGTGTTTAAGAGGCATTTGGATAATGCCCTTAATAACATGTTTTAACTTGGTCAGCCCTGAACTGGTCAGGCAGTGGGACTAGTTGATTATTGTAGGTCCCTTCCAACTGAAATATTCTATTGTATTCTATTCTATTCCTTCTGCAATGCAAAGAATTTTAACACTGAAATGTAATCACAGGTGGTTTTAGTAGGCTACAAATTGTACATGCTGTACTGTTACATACACTGAGAAACTCAATACAACTTAAGCTTCATCTTCCAACCTAACCTTCTAAAATAACTACAGCATAAAAAAAAAGAAATGCATGCATATATTGAGTAGGCTTTACATACTTTGAGATACTTGTTACATGCTGTAAAAATGGGATGGTCCTATTTTTATTATTGCTTTCAATATTACTTCAGTTAATAACATAGATGCCTACAAAGAATTAGGGAATTTCTACTGTCTGTTAATAACTGAGAAGTGAATGCTCTGGGAGAAACTCATTTGGTCTGTAAAGTATTACTGTGTTTTATGTTATTAATTCAACCTAGAGCATGGGTTACCTGCAATGAACTTAATATAAGCTTTTTTTCAATGAACAAGTAAAGAATCTTTACCTTAGTGAACAAATCGGGCAGTGAGAGGGATGCAAGAGGAGCTGGAGGATCTTTGCTATGGATGCAAGCAAAGCACTCTTCTGTCTCCTCCCTGGGAACAGTGACAGAAGCCTAGGTTAGACAGCCTCTCATCACAGCACATTTGGACCAAATGGGTAAATTATGCCATGTATGTGCATGTCTGTGCTGGATTTGGTGCAGAGCCAGCTCAGGAAGCACAGATCCTCCTGCAGCAGCCTGCCATGCAGAAGGATGTACTTGCTATAGCAAATCTTCCCAGAGTTTCCAGGGATCTCTATAGGTCTGCACCTTTTTTGTCTTCTTCACAGCTGGCACAAGGCTTACAGCAACATTACAGTTAAAATAAATTTTTGCTATCTCAAGAGGGAAAAAATAACATTCCCAGAGCAGGATATCCTCTTTAGATGCCCTACTGCAAAACAAAAAATCTTTCTTCTTGCACTGAGACCATGTAAAGCCCTTTGTCCCACATGTGGGTGCCTCCTAATTCTGCAGGTGCCAAGCTCGTGCAAGACCCAGCCAACAGCAAGGGCAGGTGGAACTGATGAATTCAAGGGCCTGCACATCCTTGCTCTTGTTTTGAGGGGGTTTAAAGCCAGCAGAGTGTTCTGTTCAGCTTGTATTTCTAGTTACTACACTACTACCCACTCACACAGGGGTGGGAAGGAGGATGGGTAGCCAAGAAGCAGTGAGGAAGCACACAGAGGAGCTTGGTGGTCAAGCAGTGGAGAACTTTATCAAGACTCTTTTGCCTTCTTGGGTGATTGGGTACCCATGGACTGCGTCTCCTCTGCCTCTGTCCAAAGCCTCCCTTGGAGGTGATCTATGCCCACAGGATGCCATATGACACGTGCCTTTCTTTCTCTAAATTCTTCCCTACAATGTGCCATGGTCCCAGTCACAAACCTGGCCCACAGGCTGCTGCTTGCCTCACCACCACCTCACAAACACAAAATACAAGCCAAGTTAATAAAATAAGCTTTTAATGTGGTCTGCCCTGAACCTGTTGGACTTAAACATTTCAAACTTTCTCAAGGCAACTAGCACCATGCTCATTATCATCTTAGCACCTTATTCCATGTGGGACTTGTACTCCACTGTTGTAGCTGAATTGCAATGAATTGCCACAGTGAAATTCTTTGGAGAAAAGTTTCTTTTCAGTCTCTTCTTTGCTCATCTGAGATTGCCATTCAGTGAGGTTGAGCAGGAATCCTTTGAAGGCTGCTGGCTGATCGTAAGGGAGCTTCAGTCTCTCAGCAGGTTAAGGGACACAAAAGCATAGTCCCTTGTCTTATGTTATTTCTTTTTCTGCCTTTTCCGTGCCACTGCTGTGTGCAAGGCCTGCATAATGAGGTCTTCGTTATTTAGGATGTTGTATTCACCCAGCTGAACCAGACGGTCATATGCTTTCTCAGTGTACTGAATTGAATATGTTGAGTAAGGGGAACAGCGGCCATAGAGATCAACTTTGCCATCTTCCATCTCTGATTCTAAGCGCTTCTGACCTAGGAGGAAGGGGTGACAAATCACTGCTGAGAGATGGGAGTTACTCTGGTCAGAAGCAAGCAAACTCTTAACAGAGCAGGGAAAGGAGATGTCTCTCCACAGAGAGAGTTCATAATCTAAATTATTCTTGCGAGTTTAAAATTTTTTTTAAACAAATAATTCTGTTTCAGACTGACAGCTCAGTCCCTGGCTCAGGTGGATATTAGCTGCTTCACATGATGAGGGGACAAAAATGATGATTATTCCTCTTACGTGGGTCTACACTGCAGTTCTGAGCTGTACCTGTGGCTCACGTAGATACATCAAAGTTACCTGCAAACTATCTTAGAGATTGAAACAGCACAGCCACAGCATCAAATCTGACCTGGTAAAAAAGTAACTTTGGGCAACAGAGAGGTTTGATGTATTGAAATGAGCCAACAGTGAAGTTCAAGGGTTGGCATATTAAATATACTCCCTTTAATAGGCTGGCCATGATGTCAACCTTTTTTTAACATGTTTGATTACTTACCTGGTGCTTTGTATTTCTGAAAGGTATCATTAATCAGTGGGAAAAATAGCAGTACTGGCGCTCCTGGAGTCTCAGCACCATCAAAGAGGTAACACTCCTTCAGGTTTTTCCTGTCTTTTTCACTCAAGTCCACCCTGGGAAAAAGGATTCCCTGCTCTGAGCAGTACTTGCAGGTCTGGTCCAGAGCCTGGGTCAATGAACAGAACAGCACTAAGACTTAAAGAGGATTTCAGGGTGCAGGATTTCTTGGAGTCCAGTAACAAAGAGGGCATTTTCCAAGCTAGCTATGTGAAAGCTCTGAAACCCCTACTGGAAATCACTACATCATTGGAGAGAAGGTTTTTGTTTTCCCTGAGTTCTTAGCACAAAACATTTGTATCATACAAGAAAAACAAATGAGAATATGTACAGCCTATAAATGAAGTATCACACTGCAGCATTAAGCGAAAAATGCTAGTGGTTAAGGCTTCTAGTAGGAGCAATAGAGAAAGCACTTAAGTGTTAAAAACTTACAGGCATACAGCTGTTGAAGAAGAAACAGAGACTGCTTCAATTCCTCTCACCTGTATCTGAGATCCTGCACTGTAATTTAAATGCAGGATGACGTCCACCTTTCTCTCTGGTTTTAGAAGTGGCATGATGCTTGTATTGATGAAAAATCCTGTATCTACCAGAGACAGGAATTCCTCTGACTGTGTCAGCTCGTTGGGAAATGTGTCTAACACAGTATCTGAAAGGAAAGATTTTTCTTGCTGTAAGTGCAGTAGTGCAAAACTGGTTAGCCTGTTTTCCACTCTTACACCATGACCACAGAGCCCTAACTGGTTTCTGTCTTCAGGGAAGGGAGATTCACTGTATCCCTTCTCTTGTGCCCTCTGAACTCCAGCCACATGCAGTTTCAACCTGCAACGGCAACTTTCATGAAGGGGGTTTCTTGTGCCTCCCGACCGAGTGTGTCTTCAAACAAAGGGAAAACCACCATCAGGACCCGGTGCCCCTGCCTCAGGCGGTGTGTGCCACCAGCAAACCATTGGCATGGAGCTCAACACCACACCATGCTACATCCCAGTGTGCCACAACTGATTGGTCTAATAGTGATTCTGCCCAAACATGGCCTTTAACCTTGGAGATAGGGTTTAATATCAAATCTGGGGTTTCATTTTGTTCTGCTTTTTTATTCTCTCTCCAGGCACACAGGTCTTCTCTTACCTTTCCATCTGCAGAAGTGCTTGTTCTCCAGGTAGTCATTATGCATCTGGAAACCCTTTAGGAAGTTGTGCTCCTGGGCAACACAGGGGCGGTCGGTAAGAGCGCCGCGGAGAGCGCTGCTGAGGGGGCCGGGAGGGGTGAACAGCCGAGTCCTCAGCTCGTGGGGCTTCAGCGGTAGGAGGGGTTCCTCCTCTGCATGGGGAAAGGCTGTTAAATTCTACTTGCCTACAGCAAGGTCATTGCCCAAGATGTCGAGGTAAGTAATAAAAATCAGTGTTTTATTTATTTAAAAGGCCTAGGATAAAAGACTCGATGAGCACAAGTGACCAAATGAAAAAGAAAATAAAACCCTACTCTTACCAGCCAAATACCATTTCTTTACACAGTTCAGACTTAGATAAAAAACCTGCCCACTATCAGGCAGCCATAAAAATCTGCACCAGACATATGCACACTTGTGGAACAGACTGAATGCAGGCTTTGGAAAAGGATAAGTGTTGTATTTATTTGTATTACAGTAGCTCCTATTTTATGTAGTCAAAATCTTTTTGCTTTATTAATCATTTACAAATCAATCTTATTATTCCTGAACATTTTACTCCTCTGCTAACATCAGTGTTGAGCCCTCAGTGAGCACGTAGATCACAAGACTGGAGATTTTTAAATTACCCAATTATGTTTTGCAGTATGAGACTTTGAATCCAATTCCTTCCAGAAAGGCAATGTGGTCTTTGAAGAAACACTCCAAAAAATGACAGATACACTGTGCACATCTCACATAGCAGATGGTTGTGATGGTTTATCTGACATTAACTCTATCTAACAATAAATACACAATAAGGAAGAAGTATGATAATTTACCTATATTGTCGATTTTGTCCCGGGTCCACCTGTGCCAGAAATCTTCTGATGAATGGGATGAATTCCAGATATATAACACATTCAATGAAAATAAACTACTCCACATGCCTGTAAAAGGAAAGAGCTTTCTAACTCAAACATTCACACATCATGGATCACAAAACTGTTCTCATGAGATGAGATTCGCAAGGTTTATGCTTTTCCTTAGTTTGTTTTAAATGGATGATGTGTCATTTTTATTTGGCTGCTGGTTTTTAAACCTTATTTTGGTATCCAGTTGTTGTCTTATGGTACTTAGGGCTGGATATATATTTTAACGAATGGTGAGATTTTTGTGAATTAATATGACCTAAGGACCTTGGGTTTTCAGAAAAAAAACCAAGTATCACAAGGCTTGTATAAAAAGAAAGGATGAAATTTTGCAATCTGAGATATTTGATGGGGAATTACATTGGTAAGGGTCTAACTACAACATGATCTTACAGCCTCTGATTTGTAGACTTCCTTTTTTGAGAAGCAGCCTGTTAGCACATCAAGGGATCAGTTTTGACCATGCATTTTTGAACTTGAGAAAA
The DNA here is from genome assembly GCF_000737465.1 of Haliaeetus leucocephalus. Classification (NCBI taxonomy): domain Eukaryota; kingdom Metazoa; phylum Chordata; class Aves; order Accipitriformes; family Accipitridae; genus Haliaeetus; species Haliaeetus leucocephalus. The sequence goes on along the minus strand of NW_010973132.1, from coordinate 1,096,027 downwards.
AATTTCTTTGGTTATCCGTTAGGGCACAAGTTCTCACTGGTTTTTGGTTCAGGAAGTGCAAATGTATGCACATCCAGCATAGGCTTGGGCTAAAATAGTACAGCGTCTCCCTCACTCTAAGTGAAGTGGCCAGTCGAAGAGAAGTTTGCATCTCGAACCACTCACATGTTGACAGCTTGTCTCTTTGTCTGGAAAACACCTATCCATGCTCTACTTCAGTCAACAGCAAAAATGCTTCTGGCTATGACTATGCTGTTTTCCCCCCCAGGCTTGCCCAGACAATGTGGAAACTGGAGCCAGTGATGTGTGGCCAAAGCAGAAGACTGTCTGGAGCTGGGGGGACCTGGCATGCCCAAAGACACCCTGATGCAGTGGAGGATCCGCATGAAGGCTCATGTTAACTCTCTATAGGAAGCACACAAATTACTGACTACCTGTGAGACAGGCAAGAGGCTCTGGAGTTCACCCTTCTGGAGTAGCATGAGCAGAACTGTGGATTCCCAGGGACCCGAATTTTATTGTTGGACTGGAAGTGATACTATGTTTTTATTCAAAAGTAGCTTTAAAAGTGAAAATAACCATTTGCCTGTCACTTTGAAGTTTCTTTTTTAGAGTAAGCTGAATCCATTATAGCAAGTATTAATTCAGCAATGAGATATTTATCCTCTGCAGTGAAACTGCCCTGTCAGTCATGCACCAGTGTTTTATCAGTGCTTAGTTTATATACCTCACAATTAAAAAAAAAACCAACAAAAACCAAAACCAAAACAAAACTTATTCCAATGTTTTTAACAGCTTACCTTCTAAGAAGCAGATCCGGGATTCAGGGACCTTCTTCATCAACCGACCCATGAAGAACTCACTGCCAAAATCCTCAGCACGAACAAAAGCTCCATATTTTTGCAATCCCACCTCGTAAGGGGTGAACTCCACCCATTCTGTGAAAAGGAACACAAAGAAAAGAACAATGTTTTACTACAGCTCCTTAATCCTGTAGATTAAAATGATGTTGCTATCATGGGAATGAAAGGAGTTAAAAATTAAAATAATTTCTGCATTTAAGTCTAATATTTCAGACCAATAGCAGTGAGTTATAAGCATGGTACAAATGAAAACTTGTAAACATGAGAAGTCTTTGGAATATTTTTGAGTCTGTTGCATAGGCAGTCAAACTTTCACCTGACTACAAGGAGATTATATGAATAGACATCAGCTGAGGTTCTGGTCTTTAAATGAGAGGGCTTTTTTTAGACTATCTATAAAGACTGTCCCATGATTTACTAGCTTAAACATAAAGACAAATGATTCTCAGAAGTCTCACAATTACCTTTGAAATCCAGAGTGCTGTAGTTGTTCTTGACATTGACTGCAGTATAGATAGGCAATGGGTTCTGACCACGATCAATGGCCCGTTGCTGATCAGAGAGTCTATGGTTGTCTTTCTGTGATTCCAGAAATACAGTTACACTGAGATGAAAATTAGCACAGGAATGTTTTCTCTGCATCTAAGCTTGTAGGGCAGAAATATTTCTGCCTCTAATGTATAATGTGTGCTGGGCTTAAATTCTGAAATGTTCTATATTTTTCAAAATTCCTGTGAGCATTCTGTTACTGAAATATCTGCAGGCATCCAATCTGATGCCAGATTATTTGACAACCCATTAGGATGAAAATGGAAGGAAATGATGAAGAGCAGAAAGCAATACTTTTGGTATAAACCAGCTTAACGTGTTATGCTGCAAATTTATGTAAGACCTCCCACATATTTCAAAAGTCTGCAGGTCCTTTTGTTAATACCTCTCATGGGCATTGATAATGTCTGTAAATTTGCTATTTCTGAATAAAATACCTGCAGCATATATATAAACAAAAATCTTAAAATATTATATTTTTTCAAAATGTTAATCTTGGAGTTTTCTCAGAAAAACATATCCAAAATCTCACAAGCAATAATGCTGACTTCCACAGTGGTTGGGTATCTAAAAGACTGCCACTAAATGTTTTGGAAATGTCTGTGTATTTGCATACACACAGTCTCATAGCAAACTACTTCTCTCAGAACAAACAGGAAAATATCTTCTCCAGAAATTAATTTTCAGAAAATTGCAAGCCACTGTAAACGCTGCTTTATGACATACTGTACCCCATCGTGCAACAAAGATTCCAGGACAAGCCCCCAGAGATCTATAAAAGATGTTTTGCGGCCCTCTCTTTTCCGTTGACACAGCTGCTTTTTGTAATACTTCAAATACTCCAAGGAAAGGGAATTTATTTTGCATTTTGTCATATGTTTTCGAGCCTCGCTGATCTGCTTGTCGAGATCCTTTTGTGACCAGTCAGCATCTCTGTACAAGTTTGACATCGTCCTAGGAAGAGGAAATATATATTGAAGATGGAAGAAAACCACACTAAGGTTTGAAGTAGGCAATGGCTACATCTTATGTTTCTGTTTTAAGTTCTTGATTTGAAATTAAGCAAAGGTTTCCCGTCTTCAGTTCCCCAAGAAACTATCATGGTCCCTTTGAAGTCACAGTCATTATCCATGACAAAATGGCTTGAGAAATTTTCCATAAGCTGTCCTTAGAAAACACTTGTTTTAATGTTGTTGCACGTTATGTGACTTTCTCCCATGAAGAGACTTTAATCTGTTAATTTTGGAAGATCAAAAAAAGAGGACTGCTGCAAAGGCATTATAGGTAGACTGCTGCACGTTCAGCCCCAGCCTACTTCAGCGCATTGGTGTCATCAGAAAGACTGCAGCCAAGAGCTGCCCAGTTTTACTCACCATGTAGTACCAGACAAGCCAGTCAGGTATGTGGCACAGTCCAAGACATTGAGTTTCTTGAGCCCCCGCAGGCTGCCATACAGGGCGGTCAAAGATCTCATCCCTCCTCCTGTAGTCATGATGGCCACCACCGGGGTCTGTGCAGCACACAAGCAGAAAGGGCTGGCGTCAGACAGCGGGCTGCAGCTGGCTGTGGCTCCCAGCAGAAACCTCCTGCTACACAAAGCCTGACAGCACCACACGTGCCCAGACACAGAATTCTTTCCAAATGATTTCTACTGAAATATAGGCTACCGTTTATTTTATAAAGGAGAACAGGAATAAAAGTAATGACAATTTTTGCTTAGATAACTGACACTTGTCTCTGACATGTTCAACACAGATGTTTGGTAAAAAAACAAATGAAAATGCATTCATTCAAACCAAAAGAGAGAGTAAGAGAGAAAAAAATCAGTTGTAAAGGCAGGAATTAAAAAGAAATCTCACAGGTCGAAGAGAGGAGGAAGGAGTATCGACAAGGCTAACAACCATAGGGTAAAGACTGTGGAAGAAGCCATTTCTGTATAAGGAATGTCTAGCCTGGCTTGCAATGAAGGTGTAGCAGGAGAGGAGTTAGTTAAACTCAGGACAGCAACTGCAAAGGACACAAACAACAGGGTAAGATTAGAGGTATGGGGCAGTATTGGAAGTGTACAAAAGTTTAAAGATGAGAAAAGACCAGAAAAAAATGTAACTGGGAAGAAGAAGAGGTCATATTATGCTGTTATGCCCCCACCGCTAAGCACTCATTATATGTTTTGAATGTTTGCCCTACAGACCTCATGGTCCAGCAGATCCTGTTCCAGCTGCAGGACCTTCTTCAGAGCAGGAGCAACATAATTCCGCCTTTTGCAGAGAAAGTCTTGCTCCTGCATGCAGAGGTCAAAACCTAAACGCACATCCAGTTGGTCTGGGCTGGAGCAGAGATCAGGAAAAAGGAATATTCCGTTTTATTATTGGTAGACAAGCTCAGAGTTTCCAATACAAGGAAATAAACCAGATCCACAAAGTACCGCTTTTACAGGAGAAGCCTTTCCTACACTCCCAAGCAGGTATACAATGCTGCATGAAAGAATGATAGAAAAAGGGACTGCTAAATTTCTAAGCATTTATCAAAAGAAAACCTAAGGAAAGACATTCCTGCAGATAATTTCTGAGACATCTGCTGTCTGGATTCTCTCATACTTTAACCTGCACTGAGAGCTGTAAGAAAAACTTCTCACGTCTGCCTTGAAGTAGGCAGCACAGTTTACCTACTTCATGATCAACAGTACCAGGTGATCAGCTGCACTCTTACACAGTGTTAAAGGTTACAGACTGTGCTGAGCATAATGCTGACTAGCTTAAGCAGCTTGTAATATTATTTCTTCTATTTTATGCATCTTTTCTTTATTCATGTCTCATCATGGATTATCTACACCTGTTGTTAACTTTACACATATAGTTTGCTTTCAGCTCATGTGAATTCCACATCACTTGGTCATACAACCTACTATCCTACTGTGAGTGCCTCCTCCCCAGTAAAGAGCCAAGGGTGAGATGAGTTCAGCTAAGGACAAGTTAGCCTCCAAGAGCAGCCAAGTCTCTTACCAGTCTTCTGCCTTCACATATAAATCAAATCTTTTATCCTGGAAAGCAAGAATGTGAACAATGTAAGCATGACAACCTGCTTTAGTACTCCTCCCCTGCAGCCCCAGGAGGAATTTTAGCCTGTGCTGTCCTAGTAATGTGGGTACAGATTGGGAACTCTGAATAATCCAGCAACGTATATGAATTGACTGCACTGGTTTATTGTCAGGGAAGTTGTTCAGTAATTCCAAGTGTTCTGTAGTGAATGTAATGTCTGAGGACAACTGCTGTTTACAGAGGAAAGTAATGATAATATATACCTTACCCACCTCTACTAACATTACCTCTCTTAGGCAGCCAGCCAGGCTGCAACCACACTACTATTCTACACCACAGCATTTGCTCCTCCCTTTCTGTGGCTTACACCCCACAACAGCCATGTTCCTTTCGTTCTGTATGGATTTTTTTTAACCATGAATCTGAAAGTGCTTTGCAAAGCATAGTCAGCATCAGCAAAAGACTGGCGCTACCTCAGTTCGGTCAGGTGCCCCACTGGTGTGTGTTTAGCTCGCGTTTAGCATGAAATAAGATCAGGATGGAGTAACGAGATCCCCTGTATTCCCATACCCATTCAAAGAGAACAAGGCACAACCTGGCCTTATCACCTAAAGACCTACCACTGTTAGATTGTGACATTTTTTATCTGTAGGCTTTGATCGTCAGAGAGTACCCTCGTAATCATCAGGGGGATAGAGTTCCACGCTCAGCTTTCTCAACCTCTCCCACAAAAGAGCAGGCACTCACCTCTGCTAAGACCATGTTTTTTCCACTTGGAAGGGAATGAAGTTCCACGTTTGCAGAGCCTGTATCACACACATAGGAGTGCTGAAAAAATACAAATATATCCAAGTTTATATTGTAAGGAGTGTTAGTCTCTTTCCACAATGCAAATTAATGTTACTATTTATGGTGCATGTTACTCTACATGCCACTATTATGTTTTATAAAGTCTAGTTATAACATACAAAGGAGGGAGGTTGTTTCTTCCTTGGTAGCGTAACATCCAGTGTTGGCTGCTTGTATCTGGCATAGTGAAATTTGGCAGGAGAGGAGGAGCTGAAGACCAGATCCGATCCCAGCATAATGTCTTGGGTGCCCTCATAAGAGCCTTGCACTTTAAAGGAGAATTCTTTCTCTAAGGAAGTGACACAAAAGCAGACACAGAGTAGTTTTCTCATCAAAATTGGAAACAAAGGTTCTTACAGAGTATATCACAAGGCTGTCCTCATGTTTTGGATTCGTCGGGTATTATTTCATTCTTACTTTAAGCCAATTGCCTTCATAGTATTAGCACATCAAGATTTAAAAATAGCTAATGGAGAAATAACCTCACTTGATAAAGATTTCTTCTTTTTCTTCTTCTTCTTCTCAACCACCTGAACTTCCAAGCTGCAGATTTTGCGAGACTGTAAGAGACACAAACAATAAAATACCTCATGGCAGGGAATTTTCCAGTCTGAGTTTCTGTTTCCTAGTCTAAGCTCCTACTGATGATGATATGAATGCTATACAGGCAGTGCACTTTGTCCTGAGGAAAACATTTTCTCTCAACCATGACCTCGATTTCAGATTCTGGCTGGAACAGGAGAAGTCTCTGAGAAACTGGATGCAGCCAGGGCAAGGCTGGGGGTGCAGTGTGGATGAACAGGGCTTGCAGAAGGGAGAAGGTAAGGGCAAAGTGAAAAACAGCACTCCCAGGACGCTGACAGAGATGCAGAGGACTGATATAAACAAAAATAATGAGGAAACAAAGCTAATACATGAGCAAATGGCATGGTCAGGAAGTCCCTGTGTAAAAAGCGCAGTTATGAATGCAGGAAATGACATGTGCCTGGGACAGGAGAAACCCCACTGCTTTGGCAATACAGGAATTTGGGAGGAGTGATGTCCAAGGGAGAGTTCACTGCTGCGCCGATGTCTCAGACCTAAACCACTTCCATGCATTGCCTTTGCAACACCAGAGGGATGCTAGCATGGGGGACCTCCCTGCTGTTCCAGCCACAGCCTCTCCACAGGTGCCATCCACAAGGATGTGTCGTGAGGCAGATGATGAAGAGGGAAATCACAGTGTTTCAGTGCTGGCTTTGCTCAGTCCAAGGGTATGTTGGCCTGATGACTGTGAGTCAAGTGAAACAAGTGTGGCAACACGACAAGAAAGATGACAAAACATAACACTCACCACTAGTACTCCATTAGTAATGATGGTTTCAGGAGGGCCTGAGCTAGGAAACAGAAAGAAAAATACATTTTTTAATAACTCAGTATAATTACAGTATAATTCATGAGACACACCCCTCTCCTGATTTTCCTCTTGCTTATTTTTAGCTGCGTATTGGATTTGAAAGAGAAGTCCCAGGAGACTTGTGATACAAGTTTCCTCACTCAACTCTGTCAAGGCACAGTTGTCATCCTACCGGCTCGTCCAGTCCTGGAGCTCAGGGGAAAAAAAAAAAGGTACTGCAGGCCCAAACCATGCAGTGATTTTATGGTGAGCCCCAAGCTGAGGCTACAGATGGTTTCACGGACTCCAGTCTGTTAAAAATTGCAGTTTGTCGGAGGATGGGACAGAAAGGGCTCTAGATCAGAAATCCCGTGCGTTATTCCATGTTGTGCTTTGAAGGGAGGCGAACCTCCCGGCTGATCTTAAAGACAAACGTGTAACAAAACAGCAGTCCCAATATTCTCGTCTTAAATAGTATTCATTACACTGGGCAAAGAAAAGGTTTTAGGGTGTTCTCCCTGTCCGCCTGAAGTTCATAGGAGGTCATCCTGGCACGCACCAATTCGTCACACAGCTCATAGCACGGATTCCTCAGGAAACAGTGTTCATCATCAGCATCATCAAGGAATGATGTACACTGGACAATTAGGCTAGATTATTTCATGCCTCTGAATTGCTGTTTCTTTTTGCTGCAGATTATGTTGCATTTCACGTTTACTCACATATTATCCAATGCAAATCCCACCTCTAGCTCCTCTTGTCTCTGGAAAACAAAGAAAGAAAAATGTTTTTGGCACTAGTCTACTGGCAGTTCTCATAATGCAAGTTCTCACTCTCACAATGTAGGTATGCAAGCACTATTTGCAACTGGCAGAGCATGTAAAAGAGAGGCCCCCGCCACCTCACATCTGTGCATCTTGAGCCTCAAGGTTCTTTATTGATAGGAAGTTTCTGGATGGCTGTGATAGCAGTTTTTAACAAAGAAAGTACTTGGCTTGCCTGCTTCTGCTGGGACACAAGGGACTGAGCCGGGCAGAGGTGCTGTCTGCCAGCCAGAGAAAGAGGGTCTGCTGAGGGGAGCAGCCAAAGCCTTCTGGTGTAAGGAGTGGAAATGGTGACATGCAAAGCAGGTGTGGAAGAGGACAACCACTTCGTTTGGCAACATGTTGAGGGCACTGGGGCAGAGGTAAATCTGACATTAAGGCCTGGTCTATGGGGCGGTGGAGAAGAGTATAATCCCTAGGAGGAAGAAAGCACGGGACAGAGGAAAACAAAGGTGGGGACAGAAGGGATGATGAACAGAGAAGTGAGATCACGCTGTAGGTTGCTTAGTTGCTCAAACTACCTATTGCACTAAAGACACCCAAAAGTTATTAATACAGGACAAAAAAAATTTACGAAGGCCTGAAGAGGATGAGCTCTTACTACTGTAGCTGTGCAAACGCAGTAATGAAAGGCTTGGATATGGCACCTGTAACCACCCAGACAGTAATGAGCTGGGTTACAACTAGCCAAATGTTTCTATTTTACCAAGGGCTACTGGAAGTCTACACGCTGCTCCTCTGGTATTTTGTAGAGAAAGAAATGGTCAAATAAGGCATTTCAAGGCAACAAACTGCAGAGTGGAGTTTGGGAGTGTAATTAATCAATGGAATGGTGCATGACAGATGCACAGAAGACTGGGAGGGAACTGGAAAAGGAGAGGGATGGACAGAACATACCGGGAAGTGGGATGTACGACTTTCAGAGCCTCCCTGGACATTCAAATTAGGAATATTTCTTGTTGCCAAGTGGAGTGGCATGACTTAGGCACCTTATTTAACACCCATGCCACAGTTCATAATTAGCAACTAGTCTGGTTCGACACTTGGTTCTTATCACAGAGTTATTACTTCCTAATTACTAGGTTAAGTAACAAGTTTTGACAAAAAGCATCATGTACTGGTGCGGACAGAGTCCTCGATCCTCAATCCTCAATGGGGGCAGACTCAGCAAAGTGACAATTTTGCAAAGACACCTGAAGTTTGTGAGCCTCTGTGGCCAATACCAAACCCTTCAGTGTGCCTACAGATCCAGGTGAGAAGAGGCTTTCCCATGTCAGAGTGAAAAACAACTCCCTTTCATGTGTCTAGGCAGTCCATACACAAGAAGTAAAAAAAGATTTTGCAAATAACATTTTAGACAGAAAAGCAGACAAACACGTTCTTTCCAACCTATTCCATTTCTTATTTCAGACCTCACCTGTGAATCACACTTGAAGTGCATGAAGACTTGCTCTCCCAGGGAAAGTTTGGCTATATCGAAGTACACCGTGAAGAGGTGGTCATCTTGAGTAGCCACGTCCTTATCATAGAGCACCAGCTCCAGCACATTCTGGGAAGGGAAGGGAAGGACTTTAGAAGTGTGTCAGTTTTCATTCAAAGCAGGAGATCCTGGGGACAGCTGTTTTAGTCAGCTGTTGTGAGGAGTGGGAGGGTGTAAAGAAAAAGAGCAGGTAAGGAAGGAGGCAGAGGGGAAAATCAACTTTATGTAGGCATCTGCCTACAAGGAGGAATGAGAGGAAATCACAGACATCTCAAAGGTCGTATTCTACCCATGGCTGAGAGATACTTGTCTTTCATGGCATGGAAAACTGTCATAAAACTATGTTATTCTCACATCTTTCTGCATCTTTCCTTGCCTCTTGAGAAAATTACTTAAGTCCCCTTTGCAAAAGGATAAAACCTGCTAGTTGCCCCCTAGGTCCTGGTTAACAGGGAAGTCCCAGCTCAGTACCTTGACCTGACTCTGGATCCTGAAGTAGAAGGTTTCATTCCAGACTGGATCTTTGCAATTCTTGATGGGTTTAGTCTGAAATTTGTCAGTTGAAGCAGTTGGCAGCCACAGGCTCACATAGCAGTCAGTCTGGCTTACTGTATGTTAAAAAACACAAACACAATTAAAATGAGGATTTGCTCTGGAAGAAAGAATGAATTGAACAACATGAAGCTTTGCTTTCAGAGAGAGACACTGTGATAATGATGACATATTTGTCCAACATAAACATTACAATTTAGGTAATAGGAATGGAGAAAAAAGAAGAGGGACACGATTCTTCTCTGAATAAATATGGTTAGACATATAATAAATGCATTAAATGCATTTGGTTCAAAGGGGTTTCTCCTCCTTCTATGTCATCAGGCAATCAGTTTAGCCCAAGATAAAATAATTCAGTACAACCACAGCACCCTATGTTTGCAAGCATTAAGGAAACACAGCGATAACTTCTATTTTAGCCAGACAGAAAATTTTTTAAAAGCCCAAAACATAGGGGGAAAAAATGCTTCTTGATTTCTGCATAAGTAAAACTACAATCTTCTACTATATTTCAGTTGCAGGCCATCAGAAGTGAACCTACAAAATGTAACACCACCTAATGGGGTTTTATCTGCGAAAGCTGGTACACAGGGAATCAGGGTATGGTAATTTGGATTACTTAGCCTTGAGAAAGCTTTGAGTACAAGCTAAATTTGAGATAAGGCTACTCCATTTTCAGTATTTGCTCCATTATCCCAATCTGTTTGTGTGGTATTTGCTACATAAATATACTCCAGAGGAAAATACAGGAGATCTTTCCACATATCTTGCTTTCAACAGACTGCAGAGCTTTCCCTGCTCCCTTTGGTGATGCAGAGAAATATGTGCCATAGGTACAGCTGTGACCTTACAGAGTTACCTCTGCACAGAACAGGGTTGATGCAAAGAAAACCAACACACTGTGTTCATTGCTGGAACCAGCATGCCAGTGAGAGGACTTTCTCCATCCATGGAAGAAATCCAGAAAGCACTTTTTTGTGTAGCAAGACTAGCTAGTATCCCATGAAGGTTAAGGAGACCGTACAGAGCACTACAGATACTTACAGACATCTGCCTGGTGGATATTTCTTGCTCTTATGACTCTTACAGTCAGTAAGTAACACAGAGATGATTCTATCTGCGGGGGAAAAAAAAGCCATACAAAAGACAGGAATGAATGCTAAAGGTAGATAGCATATTTAGAAGATAGAAATGATCAAGAGAGAGAAATACCCAAATATCATTTACAGGGACATAACTGCTCCTCTCGAGCTGAGCTCACCTCTGACTTTTTCTTGTGAGAAGATTTTCTCTAGTTTTGAACCATGTAAATTCTGCATAGCTGGAGTTTCTTTGCACTGTTTTGGATAAGAAGTGCAAACTCAGTGTTTTACACCTGATAAGAAACTCTTGTTTGCTCCCTTTGGCTTCCCTCTTTCATATTAGCCCATGTCTCCGACATTAAGGCCTCATGCTTGACTTCTTAGTCTCTCATATTGCTGTTCTGGTCCCATGTCAGACCCCAAACACAAGTCCATATCCCTTCTCCTTTTACCATAAAATAAACAAATAAATACCATTAATCTCCATTTCCACCTAACCTTTTATTTCTACAGTCACAGAAAGGGGGAAAAGACACAATATGTTGGAATATAAATCAGCAGGAAAATTTTGCTCCAAAAGTTCTAAAATGGAAAAGGCGCTTAGTGCAACTACAGGCCCACAGACAGATAGTGATACCTCCTGCTCACTCCATCTATACTGCAAAATGACTATTAAAAGACCATTGCCAGTCCTGAAGTGGCATTTGCATAACACTGACCTCAGTAGTCCCGCTGAGAAGGATGTGTGACACAGGTACTGCTGGAAAGGAGAGCAGGACTTTTGCTCTAGTTGGCCTGAGCAAAACAACTTGGTATGTACTGTGTTCATAATGTGCCATGCTTGCTGTCCATAAATAGTGAAGTGTATTGATATTCATAGTCTCAATGGAATATATATGTCCATGTGATGTCTCTCATAATGTTTAACCTGAGTGTATTAATGCATGCAGCTGGGGCTAATGAATATATGTTGTTGAGATCGGGGGCAGTTAGCAAGTAGGCTAATGAAGAAACAGGTAAAATTAGCCTCCAGGTAACCAAAGCACCCCATTCTACGAAAAGGCACCAACGACACTTGTGCTGTTCAGCTGCACAGCAGGTAACCGTGTGTGCAAATCAAGGATGTCAAACCACCGCTAAGAGTCCAAAGAGTAGCTGTGGATAAGACCATCAAAGGCACTTGCATTTGTGTCTAAACCCTAACTCCTAAGGCACAGAAATGAGGCAGGTACAGGTGGAAAGTGTTCGGTAATTACAGAGCCAGTAACTTGTGCTGCCAGTGGCTGGCTTTGGAGAAGGCACTTTCCTGGAAGGGCTCAACCCAGTTTCAGGGATCGGCTCCCCTGGAGCCACCTTCGTGGCTCATGGTGATCCCAAAGAGCCAGGGAAGGAGTGCAGATTGAACAAAGTACTCAGGCATGTGGATGTGCCCTGTCATAACCAGGAAGCCTTGGCTTAGCCATCACGGAGGTATAAATAACAAATGGCCAAAATCCCATCGGCGGTGTGAGTTTTGCCTAAAAAACTTTGAGAGGTTTGGTTTGTTCTTCTGAACCTGCCGTGATCCCTGCAGTGTAGAGAGTTGTGTTTTAGGGAGTATTTTCTCATCTTTGGGGTTTCCATTCAACTAATCAACAGAAAGGGGTGGCAATTCCTTAAACTGTAAGCACAACACTTGTTGCTCAGCAGCTTAACTCAGCTCGAAACAGAACAAGGGAGAGTTCCTAATTATTACTAAGTGGCCTCAAACTACAGAGAACAAGGTCAAAAAACTTTTTCACCACATCTGGTCCTCTCATTTCCTAGAGGAAAGATTTCATATAACATATCTGAAGTCTCCTGGAAAACTATTAGGTTAATCCAGGAAATCAGGCATTGAAAAATCCACTTCAAGGTTGTGCCATACTCTTTGAGGGAGTAAGTGGCACAATTTCACAGCTATTACTACCTACACTGACAGTAAATTTGCCCTTGTGCTTTAGTAAGACATATGTAGCAGAAAGCCTATTCCAACCCATCCTTTTAAAGATATTAGCCTTGTTAAAACAGGGTTCATTTCCCATGTGCCAAGGATAGAAAACAGCACTAGGACTTTAATGTGAAGCAAGACTGCCTAAGTGAAGCGATCAAAATGATAAGTGGGACAGTGTTTCATGGGGGAAGCTGGATGGGTTATGGCAGCTAATTAGACTGTTTGGCAGAGGCTGAACTTTATCTGTTCTCACCCAGGCTCCACCCAGCAGGAAAGTCTCCTTTACAGCTTTCTTTTGAAATTCTCCTTTGCAGTACCTTTGTAACAGGAGTCGACTGCTCCCCATCAGGATTCAGCCTCATAATTCCTTCTCTTAGCCGAGTGGTTTGAGTGATCAGCTCCTGCAACAAGAAGTGCCGACGTTACCCCTGGAAAAACCATCCTGTCTCTTAAAAGCAATCCTCATAGGGAATTGAGAACCACAGAACAGCAGTGGACGGGAGCCCATGGTCCGTGCTGGCCGCAGAGCCTTGGCAGGTACAGGTGTTTCCTGCTGTGCCCGGTGCCGCTGCCTGCGCCGTGCTTGTCCCAGTAAGCCCCAGCAGAGGTGCAGCAGCCACCAAAAGGTCCACCCTTTGCATGACACAGGGGAGGGAAGGCAGCTCCCAGCCCTGGCTGTTAAAGGAACAGCATACCTGTCTCCTGTCAACACACCCCATCATTGATCTTTCACCTTGAAGCACATTTCCATACTGTTTAATACTTATTCTGAAGTTGCATGTATCATGTCTCTAAAATGAAAAAAGCCCCTAAATATACAAAATGCTCCCTTTGTAAATAAACTTTTACTCCCCAAGTAGTTTTCACTTCCTTCCTATTTTTTTTTTTTTGCTATCATTTTTTAGATTTCGATAATGAGCTCTTGAGGCACTGACTTCCTTCATCCCACACAGAGTCATTTATAGTCAATGGTAGGTCAAGAAAGTAGTACCACCTTTGCACTATGTGCAGCATAACCAGCTGAGATCCCAGATGCCTTGCTTTGCTCTGCACTCTTCTTACCTGAGACAAAATGCCATCTTGCTCCATTGTGGTCACTGCCATATACACGTCCAGTCTTATCTGTGGCAATGCAATTTCACATCTCGCAGCTTCCACAGCCACCAATAGTTTAAATGTCTTATACACAGGTGAGCAACTGTTTTATAAACTGACTCAGAGCCCCACCTCTGCCTGATTTCTTAAACGTAGTTATTCCCCTCCCATTTTCTTATGCTAGGAAGGTGAATCCTGTGGTCAAATAAATAGGAAAAAATACCTTTGCCTATACAGTAGGTAGAAGTATGCTGTTTGAGTCACTTTGCCCAATAGTGGCCAATGGCAGGTTTATAACTAATGCTAAGAGAAGTATGCCCTTTTATGTGAGCACTGAATTTTCCACTTAGCAAGACCTCAAAGCCTACAGAAATACATACTCTGCAATAAGATGCAGCAACAGCACATTAATTGGATTTAGGTTCTCTGTGACAGTAAGGAGATAGGATAAAACAGCTAATGAAAAAAAGGGACAACACTATTGCGCTCAAACTAAATTGGTTCTTGCAAAAACCAGTTTAAGGCTTTCTGTACCACACATCGCTCCAATCCCAGGTCTAGGTGTGCAGAGCAGACACACTCATATGGTGGTTTGTATCTACTCAGCCTTGGTCCAGCAGGGCTGGGTCTCTCCTCAAGTTGTATCCTTTCCCCCTTCTTTCCTATGGCTCATTATTATTATTTTTGTTTAGACGAAGAGTCCTGAAGCAATGAGTTTCCTTAGCTTAGCTCCAGCCCCTGTGAATGCTTCTGCACCACTTTCCAGCTCAGGCTGATTCTGGCTGTAATCTAGCTGCATTTAAGCACCTGTGTCTGACCCAATAAACCCTGCCAGCCAGAGGCAAAACTCAGCACCGGCTGCACACCAGCCTCTGCACCATCCTCAGCACACCTGCGAAGCCACCGCCACAGCAAGACACCTGCACCTGCCTCTGTGAGCACCCAACTGAGCCCTGGGCCATCGAAACCGGCGTGGGTCCCAACTCACTGGAACAGGATTAAAAAGGGCAGCCAAAAGCCGTTGTATCTTCCACAGGTCATAAATTAAAATCTCTGGGGCAAGGGAATCCTTTGGCTTCCCTGCTCTCCTCGTACACTGTCTATGAGCACAAAGTTACCCATTCCCTGAGCGTTCTTGAGCTTACTGGTTAAATGTTGCTACCAGCCAGCACAGTTCCCCTTTGAGCATTCCCCTGCAAAATAATATCAACAGTCATCACGGTCAACTTGGTAGAATAAATTTTTGCTGTAGGCTATGTTATTTCACAACATCAGGAAGAGTTGTGTCTACATACGTGGCATGTTTCCTCCGTGTGCCAGCTGCAATGATGTAGCTTGATGAAATGCATTTTTCATTAGGTCATAGAAAACCCTTGGCAACATCGGCATCTTTCAGTCATAGTTAAAGGCAGTGCTTTATTACAACATCTCCTTGAAGGGCTAAGCTATAGACCAGACTGTTCACCAGGACTGGGGCTCTGAGGCTGTCACTCCCACAGTGCCAATGGCCAAAAACCTCTCATTTTCACAAATAACATTTGCAATCCACATCAGAGACAGCCCTTGTGGGAGGGAGGGACCATGGCTCGCTTTGTACCCCTGCAATCTGTCTCTGAGACATTCCTTTACCCACAATGCTCACAGCAAATATTTGGTATAATCTTATGCTCTTTGCAAAGATAACAACAAGTTTTGTTTTCCTGGAACAAGGAACATACTGTGAACCTGGAGCATATTACTGAAATGCCTGAATATGCGGAGCAAGGCAGAATATTCATTTTGAAAACAAGCCTTTATTGTCCGGTATTGTATACAAGAAATATCTGTGTGTAAATAACATTTCCTCAGAGCTGGAGGTGGCATGAGTTTATGGCCAAAACCTGTGTTTATTTTTTCACACCAGGGATTTCAGGTTCAAATAGAGGCAATTCCCAGGGTTAACATAGCACCGTATTTATGATTATGACTGGTGAAACTACTATAGAACAAAAAAAAAAACACAGCAGAAGTGCATATTCGTTTAAAATCTAAAGAGTTTCAAATGCTAATATTTATGCTCTGATCTTTAGGCTTGCAACATTATGCTACAGTTGCACAAAAAAGTAGGCTTTGGTTTGACATCATAAATGCCAAAAGTATCACCAAAAGTCATTGTGAACCACTTTGTAAAGATAATTTGTCATTGTTTCTTGCCAAAATGAAAATCCTCAGAGTGCCATTTTGCACCAAGCCAAACATGTTATTTGGCTGTAAATGAAACCTGTTATTTTCAGGTTGGGTTCCCTGGGCTGATGAGGTAGGTGGTCTATTAAAAAGAAGCTATGTTTCAAAACAAAGATGTTTTGTAAAATATTAACATGAAATGTTTCAACTCACTCAAGCATTTTCCCTGGTTTATTTTAGCCCTAGATTATGACATCTAGTTGATAGATTTTTTTTCACTGAATAGACTCTTTGTTCAAAATTTTCCTATTTGTCATTAGGCCACAAAACTTATTAATAAAAAAAAAAGTATTTTTAGTTTGACTTGCTCCTGGAATGCAAAGCTTGTTATGGATTTATAATTTTTACAGCTCACCCTCAGCACTTTCAGCAGTCCAGAAAAAATATTTTCCATAAAAGGGAAAATGGACAAAGTTTAAAAATGCAAACCCACAACAAATGTTATTGGTGGATTTATGCTAGATCGCACGGAGGGTCTGTTCAGATTGTTTTAAGATGTTCTTAGTTGTTGCAGACTAACTCAATCCTCTTTATCTGCACAGTTTGAACAGGCAGAACTAAACAAATAAGCTTTTTTCTTGATGAGCATATGTCCTAAACTGTTGAAACAAATTGCATTGAGTAAAACAACAAAGTTTTCATTGTCTAATAGAAGTAAAATATTTTCATTTCAAGCACTTTATAATTTAAGAAAGAAAGTTTAATATAAGAAGTAACTCAACTGGGAGAAAAAAATCCAGGGTGTTTTATTCTGAAAGCGTCAAAATAAAATGTTGACTTTTTTATATACTGTCACAACAATCAAAACTGACATAAATTCACAGGAAATTTTGATGTGCCCAAATTACACCTTTCACTTTAAAAAAATTTCTACTTGAAAAACCTTACACCACTTCCTCCTAAGTTGTTCCTTCCCATCTACGTACGATTCATTCACAGCCCAAGAGAGCCCAGGAGGTGGATGCGATTCATGGGGCTGGCTGTGTGCACACACTTGTCTCTCTTACATTTCCAACCTCTGCAGCTGCTCTTCAGGACACCTGCAAAACTGAGTTGACCCAGAGATCCAATACCAGCTTCCAGTCGTGTCTCAGGTTTTCTTCATTTTCCAGGGTTGGATGCACCTTGTGTTCCACGAAGAAGAATTGTGGGGAGCAGAAGTTTATACCCCTTTCTTACGGCCTGTAGGTGTGTTGGCTGGGTTGCATTACTGTAGCACTGTGGTGGTAAAAAATGATTTTTCTATATGTCATACATTATAATAAGTTAGGCTTAAAATAACACTATTTTTAAAATCTAACAAGTATTTTAGTAAAGAGTGTTCTACAGACAACCTTAATTTAGGGAACAAAGCATACGTAAAAATTTCCCAGGCAATGTCTTTGCCTATAGAGGCCATTTCTTGGGAATGGAAAAAAACCCCAACAAACCACTGAGCCACCTGGGCTAGTTTCTTTCTGTAGTGCAGAACGGCCAGTGTTCAAAAAGCTATGTCCCTTCTGTGTCCTAGAGCATGACAGAAGATAGGGGCAGTGGGATGGGTGATTAGCACATGTTTTGCATCCTCCTTTGCATCGCTATCTGCAAGGCCTGCATAATCATCTGTGAGTTGTTCAGGATGTTGTATTCACTGAGGTTCAGCAGCCGGCGGTAATTCTCATCGGTATACCTGACCGAGAACATGCAGTAGGGGGAAAAGCGACTGGTCAAATCAAGTTGTCCTTCCTCCATCTCTGAGCAACAGCGCTTGACACCTGGAGAGAAACAGAAGTTGCTGCTGTGACGTGGTGTTTATCTCAGTCAGTGACAAGCTGTCCACAGCAGCCCAAAGAGGGGGACTTTTCTCCAGAAGAAAATTCATAGGGTTTCAATGCATGAATAACGCAGGTCAGGTACCCCCACCCCTAGTCAAGAGAATGCTGGGTGCCTGAAATGATGAGGGCAGAAGGGAGAGGTGAGGGATGGCACTGTAATGGTCATCTACAGCTTACTCCTAAACATCTGACTCATTAAAGCCATGGGTCAGTCAAGGGTATCAGCCTGAAAGGGCACTCCGATAGCCACTGCAGGTGCACTGCAGGTCTTATCCTGAGCAGTTGGGACCTCTATGAACCCTGGCTGAGGGAGGCAAGTTGCTAGTAACAGAATAGAATTTAAGTGAGAAAGGAATAATAGAAATATATGGAAACTTAAAGTTCCTGCAATCCTGAAGGCAGTCTCAGGGGGCCTGCCACCAGGATCCATCTCTGCCTTTCCATTTCCTGCATCTCCCCAACTCCACAAAAGCAGAATTTTAGACTTTACCTCCCTGCTACCAAGGAGCAAAGGAAATGCATCCTAGTAACTGGCAGTAAAGGAGAGGAATACAAAGCAGGTAGCGTGGCAGAAAAAGAATGACAGGCCCCAAGCACAGCACAGTGAGCAAAATGACCCCTGGGCTGATGCTGTACCAAAAGGAGACACAATGATCTTGACATTGCAGGAGTTCAGCCTGAAAGCTAGGTTCTTGCTCCTACCCTGTTCATACATGACACTATGCCGCCTCAAGTGTAGAATGAAATCCCTGGACAACAGACAATGTATGCAGGGGAAAATAATCTGAGACAGCTATATTTTCCAGGAAAAAAATTTTACAGTTAGCTAGCAACACTTTATGTCACAAATGGGAGAGACATGAAGGTAAACACCATCTGGAAGACAAGGGCTGTGTCTGTCCTCTTAGGGCCACAAGGATGACATGAATGAACATAGTAGCTTTGGCAGGGATGGGGAAAAAAATTTTAATTAGCTAAAGTGCTCCACCATGAACCCAGCCAGCAAAGATAGCCATCAGCAGAGAAAAAGGCTCTGTCTGAGTCAGGGAAGCAGGTAGTGGTGTTCTTTGTTTAATGCTTTGCCATCACTTGTAACTTACCAGGTGCTTTGTACTCTTGGAAGGTGTCATTCACAAGCGGAAGAAAAATCACGATCGGACATCCTGGCAAATCTGAATCTTGGAAGAGGTAGCACTCCTTCAGATTTTTCTTATCTTCATCAGTCAAAGAAATTTTGGGGAATGGGATTTTCTGCTCTGAGTAGTATTTGTACGCCTTATCTAGAGACTGGATTATCACAGAATTAGTCAGCATTGGAATTCAGTTTAGCTGTCTTAAAGCCCCCAAACTCTTATCTAGTATTAAGGTTTAGTGACTCAGATCGATAGGGTGAGTTCCTTCTTATCAAGGGTTACTCTACACATAATTACCACACACAGTAACCAGAATGCTAATCAAAAGCTGTAAACACAATTTCAGAGTTAGAGAATTTATCCAGGACTCTGCTTTTTAAAAAATGGAAGCAGTTTGCAGAAGTTTAAGGTAAAGCATGTAGTTTTAGTAAATGAAAGAGCCTATGTTTAATGTATTGTATAGAATTAATTAGAAAAGAAAAACACAGCAAGAAAATGCTTAAGGTATCTTATTATGTGCTTGGAAGCCAGAAGATAAGACATTTGAGTTTGAATGTGCAATTATGTCTCTGCCTGTGCAGGCACTATGGCCACCGTGTTAACCGAGATTGATATTTTACTGAGAAAGTCTGAAGTACTAGGCTATACTGTACCTTTTCCCTGAAATGTTCAACACGATATCATGTCCTACTATGTACTGTATTATTTACCCTGCACCACCTAACATTGGACACTATCAAATAGGAAACAGTTTCTACTAAAGTGCTTAAAATTGCAGCAGCCTTTCTTCATAAAATTAATCTAGGCAATGTATGAGGCTGAAACGAAACTTCATTATGTGTGTGTCTCATGCATCATATGGCTTATTAACAGCAGCACACGTGTTCTCATTCACAAAAAATAATTCCACTTAAGTGGGCCAAGATGCTTAATAGCAAGTTTCTAACTAACCTCAGTTTCTGAGATATAAAGACCCAAATTTCTTTTCTGCAAGGCCTTATAGACAGCTAATTAACTTTATTTCCATGAAACTGAAGTTTCTGCAGGAAGGTGCTTATCATTGAATTTTCCTAGTAGCATCTTATTTGTCAACCCAGGAATGATCTGCCTCTGACTATCCACTTAACCCCTTTTATATTGTAACTTAAGTCAGGAGAAATCACTTCTTCATCTTTATGCATATTGCTGTGCAGAGTCTGGAAACCTGCTTGATTCAGCATAAAGCAGAAGAGGCTCTTCCCAGCATTCTGAAAGAGACTATGCTGATGTCCTCTTGAATAATTCAACATGTTTATAAACCAGCAAGAGAGATTCCAGGAGTGGCAGGAAGAAATAGGAATGATATTAATCACTACAGTGAAAAAGGTAGGGGAATGCAGTAGTTAAAAACTGAACAGCTAAAATAACTAGCAGTTCCAGGTGCTACAGGCTGGACATTTACAAGCAAAAGGAGAGACAACACACAGTAACAAGATCCTCCTCACCGATATATGAGATCCAGTAGTATAACTTAAATATATGATGACATCCACTTCCCTCTGTGGCCTTAAAAGTGGTGGACTGCTGGTATTGATGAAAAATCCAGCATCTATCATGCCCAGGTGATCAGAATTTTGCATCAGCTGGTTGGGACGTGAGTCTAACACAGTGTCTAAAAGGAAAATATTTCTTGGAATAAGAAATTATCTGTAGGTATTTTGACTGGAAAAAGAAATTCAAGGTGGAACTGACTGTCCCAGAGGCCTGGTTTAATTTAATTGCCACACTACTGGGTTGTCAAATAGGTGTGGGAAGGTCTGCAAAATGCCACCTAAGCTTCTGTTCTGAAAAATCTTCTATGTTGAGATTCCAGGCAATATATTCCAGTAACTTGTCATACTCATTAGTGCCAGTAAGCTACTTCTAATACTTAACCTAAATCTGCCTTGCTTCATTTCAATCATTGTTTCATCTTTTGTCCATCATTGATTTGGAGAACAAAATATTCCCATCCCTTTTTACATTTGGATTTATGCCTCCCCCTCACTCCCCTCTTCTTTGGGCTACAAAGCCCCATTCCCTTCCAGCTTTCTCTTGTAGGTCATATTTTCTGGGATATTCCAGTTGCATCTGAAGTTAGAGGCACAGTCTTGCCAAGTTAAGCTTTCTCCCATGTTCACTCTGCTCTTTGTTTCTTTAAATTCGGTTCTGTGGGCTGCAAGCCTACCCTTTCAGTCTGGACCACAGAGATCTCAGCTAAACCACATAAACACATGCTTACATTTAAAAACAGTCTTAAATACCTGGCAACAGTGCAGTCTTAGTCTCTTCTCTCCATTCAAAAAAGAAATGTCCTTTCAGGAGATTTTTTTTTCCCCTGCCAAGCCTGACAGGGTTCTTTCCTAAATTCCCCACCCCAAAACCACCTGAAAATGATGCCTGTTAAATATTAGTCTCCATTACCTTTCCATCGACAGAAGTGCTTGTTCTCCAGGTAGTTGTTATGCAGCTGGTAGCCCTTCAGGAAATTGTGGTGCTGGGCAACGGAGAAGCGGTCAGTCAATGCTCCCCGAAGGGCACTGGACAGGGGGCCAGGAGGAGTGTACATGCGGGTCCTCAGCTCGTGGGGTCTTGTAGGCAACACTGGGTCTTCATCTAGAGGAGGGGAGAAAGATTGGTGAACTGTTTGTTAATTGATGTTCATTTCTGGTTGTCCTGGTGTGCAGGAGATCTCAGGGGGTGTTCTGGGATGATTCACTAAGCACACAAAAACTATTCTGAAGGAGAGGAGTGGCTGCTGGACAAAGTTCTGCTGATGGTCTTTAGCTTTGACCTGAAGACAGTTCATCAGAAGCAGTCTTTAGTCCTGGAAAAGGGACACCTTAAGGGAACTAAGCAATTCAGAGAATGTCCTGTCAGAAAGTTACATATCCTCACAGGAAGATATCATGAAACAGAGGCAAGCATGGAGAATATGGGGCTGAATCGTATGCTCCCACTCAGTCAGATGGGCAACAACAGGGCACCATGGGGTCTATTGCAACTGTGACAGCTTCTACCCAATAATCACCCATGGCTACATGACCATATGCTTAATCAGTACAGTGAGAGCATCCCAGGGAAACCTGGGGCATACATTCGTATTTAGAAACTACAAGTAGTTTTCAGGGTGACTACATGGCCACATATGTGGGTGAAAAGTAGAAACGGCACAAGGTGTGGTATTTTGAAATCACAACCTGCTTTGCTGGACCAAGTGGCTGACAATGCAGCAGGAGAGGCTTGGTGGTTTCCATGATTGCACAGATGTATTTCTTTATTTTCAGGATGTCTGTAATTATAGTTACTATCATATTAAATGATTTAGCAATAAAACCATGGTTTCTGTATTGCTTCAGAAAATACCCTCTGGGCCTCATTTATCTTTGTGCCAAGGTGAATCCAGTGCAGTAATTACCGTACCGAGTAATAGAATATAAACCCAGGAAATATTGATTAACCAATTGATATTCAGGTTTATTCTCTGCACAGGCAGTAAAAATAACTTTATTCTCTGCCACTGGTTCTTGGTTCTGTATGGCTGAGTATGAATGAGCAATGCCAAAACACTTCCTGAGAAATGCATGACCCCTGTAAAAATTCCTCTTAAGGACAGAGCCTTTTAATCAGTAGGGTTTTAGTAACTTTGGTAATTACAGCAGCATTTCCCTGATTACCCTCTTCCTCTCAGTCTTTATGGTGGGAGGGGAAGTTGCTATCTCTTGGGAGGATCCTATGATGCTGGCTTCAACATAGTTGACAGGATGATGCCAAAAGGCATCCAGAAGACTAAGTGACCATAAGTGAAAGGCTTAACAATTTCTCACCAACTTCTTCTATTCTGTCTTGTGTCCACCTCATCCAGAAGTCCTCTGAACTGTGGGATAGTCCCCATATTTGTAATAGGTTCACAGAAAATATACTGCTCCACATACCTGTAAAAGAAATTAGTGAACACAAGGACACATTCTAACAAGAAACTGCCTTTGTCCTTCTATTTTAACCTCCTGGATTAATTTTTGAATGGTCTTAATTCAAATATTTCTAAACTTTTGGGCTGTTAAATTCCTCTTAACTTTCTACGGCACTGGTTCAGGTCATGCTGCCATCAGTTCTGTGCCTAACCCACCGCATGGCTCTGACACATGGTAAAGAGAGAGGAGAGTGGGAGAGAAGTAAAAGGAAAAAAACCACTCACTTAAGAAGCGAAATAAGAGCTCACATAATGCAGACATCATAAAAACATCCTTTCCATCCCTGTCTTCCTTACTCCAGCTTCCTTTTCTGCACACACTTTCATCAGCTTTCATATGCCCTGTATTATTTCACAGTGGGATGAACTGACTTTTCAGCCATTTGGTTTGTAAGAGAAAATCTCACACTGCAGCATGTAAAGGCTCACAAACAGAGTGGGCTCCTGCTCCACTGTACACTCTTTTCCATCCAGGCCTGCCCCTCTCTGCCTCCCCACAGGGGTGCTGGTGGCTTTGTTGACAAAACACAATGCCACCATTTCATCTGCCATGGTAAATTTAAATATGTGTTCTAATTAGTCTACCACAATTGGACTTCTTCATTTTCTGTGGGGCACAAGATACCAGTACAGCATACACCAGTACAGTATGTAGAAAATTAATTTCCCCAGTAGTGGACCAGGTAAAAAGGGCCAGCCCAGGAGGTATTATTTTAAAGATACTCCTTGGGATTATGGACTATTTAATATCACAGCATGTTTACTGAAACCAAGGAGCTTCTAAGCAGCAGAAGTGTAAGAATAGATGACTGAAATCGAACTCACACTGCTCTGTGTTCACCTGCCAGTGATTCTGACTCCTCGGTAAAGGGATATTATTACTTTTACAAACACCCATCAGTACAAGTCAGGGACTGACCAGAGAGATTCAGAGACCCTTCACTTCTGGTCTCATTTTTCATCCTGGGCAGCCTGCATCTTTAGTAGACGGGATTCTCTACATGGAGTTGAAGTTAAACCTCACAGTGGAAGCACAGCTGCAGGTTTCCTGCTGTCTCAAAATTTCTTAAGTTGGAGTGCATTCGGACACGAATTGGAAGAATAACCAAAGAAGTGGAAACTATTCCTTATAATGAAAGAATTAAGGAGCTTTATCTATTCCATCTATAGCACACAAAGTTAAAAAGTTTGCGCAGACCAAGGCAGTGACAAGAAACTGAAGATGTGGGATTTTTTACTGTACTCTTTTGAACAAACTACCCCCCCACTGCCATTTCCCAGCAGGTGATATCATAGCAGCATTCAGTATGTTAGACCAGAAACATCTACCCTTTGGTTAACAGCATTGCACCCCTCCAAAGTGCCTCCATGCCAAGACAACGCAATACATCACCTTGAAGGTAGCAGATCCGGGATTCGGGGAGCTTTTTTAACAAGCGTCCCATGAAGAACTCGCTTCCGAAATGCTCTGTGCGAATGAACGCGCCATACTTCAGAAGTCCCACCTCGTAGGGGGTGAACTCCACCCACTCTGCAATACAGCCACAACGGGACACTTAGAGGGCTCTCAGCCGGGCGTGGAGAGAGGGGCACACATTGGCCTGACTTCTGTTTGCTACGCTGCCTTGGCAAAGCCTTGCTTATATGTGACCTCCTGCAGGGCCAGGCAGATGAGCTCAGACACTGTGACCATGGGGAGGCAGTTACGCTGCTCATGGCGGTGCTGCCGGTGGCACAAGCACGGCAAGGCTCCAGCTCGTACACACCCCATGTGCACGCACCAGTCCAGGGTTCTCCTGCGTGCGCAAGGTTTCACTCTGCCCTTGCGTATGCCACATCTAGGTGAAAATACTTCCACTGTTATCAGTACAGATAATTTAACTTCCCTTGAATAAATTGGTTATGTACAAAGACAGGTACTCCGCCCTTCAGAAGGGAGCTTTTTGTAAGAGGCCAGTTATACTCTGTATGTGTGCTACTAAGGAAGACAGAACTAGTCTTTGACTTTCTCGTATATCCTCTCCAAGTGAAGTGCAGATTTCTGATATAACTGCAGTGTGAGCAAAGACCGGGACAGAAAGATTATGGACCATAATTTCCTTTTCACTCAGAAGTGGTTCATCTTTTCACCTCAACCATAAAAAATTCGATCTGAATTTCTTCTCCGCCTCTTCTCCTCCTCCAGCTGCTTCTCCTCATGGAAAAAAATTACCAAAACAATGAGCAAAGCAAAAGATTCAGTTGGGAGTAGGTTGGATGCTTTCCCAAACTTTATCATAACTATGTGGTCTTTCTTCATATTGAAACTATAACAGGGCATTGACAAAAAGCAGTATTTAATTCTCGGAAAATTCCAGTACTTCTTATTCAAGATGGATCAGATAATATTTCAAAAATGGCCTTTCTGGCAGGATTTTGACTGTGTATGTCTAGACAGTGAAATGCTGATCTCAAAAAGCTCTTGTATTAAAACTGTAAGGCATGGAGGTAATGGTTATTTCTCCAAAAAGCAAGTAACACACCAGGACTGTTTTCTCCAAGTGCTGCCCAGCAGAGAAGAGTGAATCACAGGAATTCAGCTGCCAGTTTTAGCCCCACAGGATCTGAAGCATCATCCTTACCTTTGAAATCATTGGTGCTGTAGCTGTCCCGGACACTGACTGACACATAGATGGGCAGTGGGTTCTGGCCATCACACAGTGCTTCTTGCTGCTCTGAAAGTTTGTGGGGGTCTTTCTGGTTTTGAAGAAAAACAGTTTTGTGAGAAGAGATGGAAACAATGCATGGTCGATGGCCCCAGTGCTGGAGGAGCCGCGTGGCTCTGCCCCCAGCATGCAGGACATGCCATGGCAGGTCCACTGCACAGAGTATTGCAGGCACCCACCCACCGGTGACAAACCAGTCTCCCAGGGTCCAGCCTGACTTTGTGCATGGGTTCACAAAAAGATGCAGAGAGGGAAAACTACTTCTGCATACATGTCTGTACATACTAGAAAGCACTGCCCTGGCAAGCAGGAGAAAGGGCAAGCTGCCCCTTAGGATGAGGAGCGTAGTGAGCAGTCCTTGCTCTCCTGGGGCTGAAGAAAGCCATTGAGCATGTCGGCATTGAGTTTCCTTTCTTAGTGCACAACAGCTATCACAGTCCAGTGTTGCAAGGGGACTGGAATTTGGTAGCAAATTATTTGCATCCCACCCAGCTTCCCTTCTTTTCTGGAAAAGCATATTGTCATTAAAGAGGTTTGTAAAAAACACAAAATCTCATGAACTGCTGACAAATTTAAGAGGAGCTAGTTCTGACAGATTAGGGAGAGGGTAATGGTTACATAGCAATAGTCAGCACTGCTCAAGGGAAAGATGTTTGTCTAGATTGTGAGGAGGACCTCATCCAGGTGATATTAAAAGAGAGGCAGCTATTCAGTTTATACCTTTGTTTAGTATTCCTCTCTGTATGTATTTATTTTCTGTTTACATATATATGATAATATATATGTACTTATATAAAAATAAATAAATAAATAAACCCAAATGAAAGGCTGAACGACTGCAGCATTTCTGTTCCCACTGGAGGACACTTCTGTTCAATCCCCAACCACTCTTCCCTTCCCGCTTGGCAAGTGCCAAAGCACACATCCTTGAACTGTGGTCCAGCTGGAGAGAAGAGGGAGTGGACTGCTGTACTGTAGGGGTAGAAACCACTTCAAATAATAGAAAAGCAACTTTGTTATTGCTTGTAAAAATTAATATCACTTAAACCAGCTACTGACTGAGCAGTCCTTCTCAGCAAAAGTAAAATATGCACCTGCCTCTAGTGTTCCTGCAGATCAAGTTACCTGCCAGTGGATGCAAATCACCAAGCACTCTAGCTGTTTCATGCTTGCTTCAGATCGTTTTCACACTGTTGAGATTACTCTGCTTTGCATCTTGAACAATTTTTGCATGCATAATCTGCACCTTAGGCAGACTGCCTGAGATTGCCTCTGCTTCTATTTAAATACCAGCCAGAGTTCAAATAGCTGCATCCATAACCTAATTTATTAACATATAGGATGCATTTCTCCCTAGGCAGACCATTAAAGGAAATTAAAAATTCTGAGAGTTTGTTGACAAGGAGAACTCCACTCTGTTTTGAGGGACATTCTCTCAGATGATGGGCTAGTTTCCTCTCCATTCACTAAGAGAAAAATACATGGTTCTCTAAGAAATGGAATATACATCATACCCCATCATTTAGTAAGTACTCAATCATGAGCCCCCAAAGGTCTATAAATGATGTCCTGTAACCCTCTTCTTTCCGCTGACAAAGCTGCTTGTTGTAGTACTTCATGCGATCCATAGAGAAACAGCCCATCTTGCATTTGGTTGCTTGTTTCCGGGCTTCACCAATATGCGAGTCTAGGTCCTTCTGTGACCAGTAGGCATCTCTGTATAAGTTGGCCATGGTCCTGGAGAAAGATAATACAGACAGCAAAAGTCAAAAGGAGCAGAAAAAGACTTGAAATTTTGTGCCTTTGGGGGCAGAGGTTTACATTTAGGGATGCACTTCTGCTCATACATACTCTCGTTCTGCTGCTCCATCCAGCAGAATGAACACTCCAGAGTTTCTATGACTGTTTTAAAGATGGCCCTGAAGCATAAGGGTCTTTTTCTATGTTCTTTTCTTTTTTTTTTTTTTTAAACAGAACTGGCAGCAGCTTAAGAGATAAAATTGCCAGGTGTGAACATAGGTACATGTCTGAAGCACAAATTGAGCAGAAAATTATCATAAATTTTCTTTGCTTGTTTTTTTTTTTTTGAACCACAAATCAGTTCACACCAGCTGCTGTCTCTTGGCTTTGTATCACTTACTGTTAATCTTATGGTATCACTATGCTTTATATTAACACCATCCTCTATTTTACCAACATTCCCTATGTAGGACCGTCAGATGTTCGGCAGTTGTACATCCTGTGAGCAGGGAATAATGCTGCCGAGGGGAACTTAGTCCCTTCCCAAACTGACAGGTTGCAGGGGTAAGTGTGCACTGTCCTGCAGTTTTCTTTGCGTGACCAGTTAGAAAGCAGAGCCAGTCTCAGAAGTTACTGGGAACAACAACTGGGACATCAGCGGAGAGAGGAAGAGACATGATGCTATGGGCATCCACAGTTACATCCACAATAACTACTAAGAAACCATTTTGACAGGTGTAATTGTCATATACATATTTAACTGCTGCAAAGGTGGAGTTGAAAAGCACAGTAAAGAATTGCTAATAAAAAATCGGCGTATCAGATCAAGCTAATATTTAATGGCCTGTTACTGAGAAACATTTTGTTTCTATGATGTTTGAAGAAAATCTGATCTTGTCTGCTTTCAGAAGCTCCCCTCTGCAGCAGCGTCACCCTCAAAAGGCCTGGTCAAGCCTTCTGCACAAGCTGGCTTACCACGTGGTGCCGGACAGCCCACTGATGTATGTTACACAGTCCAGGAGATTTAATTTCTTCAGTCCCATGAGGCTGCCGTATAGTCCTGTCATTGACTTCAGTCCTCCACCTGTCGTGATGATAGCCACAACGGGGACCTGTTGGGCAGAGGAGGATGGGACATTCACACCAACAGCGTTCAACATCGCATCCCAGACTGCAATTAAAGCCCAGATCCTGAACTAAGAGCTCAGGTCCCTTTTCAGAAGGAAAGGCTCCAAAACCAAGCAATGACTGCTACTGCTGCTTCCCTTTGGATAAACATGGGTTCGGAGATTAACCCAAACCTGGGTTCTTGCCCATCTCTAGGGCAAATAGGGGCACAGATGATGAACAAGAAGAAACCTTTCTGTGGAGGAAACAATGTATTTTCTCTACACGTCCTACTCCTTTGCCACTTTTTTCTTATTTCACACATCTACTACTACTGTATGAAAATCCACATACTAACCCCATGAAGAAATACACCCAGTTCACAGCCAGTGTTGTTAAGCTACGCTCATCAATGCTGTTATGCCTCAGTATCGTGAAGTTACTTTGAAGTAAACTGTATTTATTTTAAGGAATTTCAAAACTGCAAGAAAGGGAAGATGTTATAAGAAGCACTCAGAGATGTTTATCCTGAACTCTCACAAAATGACAAAATTTGAACAAGGGAAGAAATCTTTGCTATGTAATGTATTTAATCTGCATACAGTATTTCTGAACCAAGCCAGTTACAGCATAGGATGGCAGGGATGAACACACCTCAAATCTGACAAATTCCAAATTGACAGTTGTGAAGGACACAATTACTGCAACTAGTGTTTCTTGCAATAACAAACCTTGGCAGCAGAAGCAAATGTACTTAAGACACATGGACAAGCTGGTACCTGCACAACAGATACATATGGCCCATTTTGCTGACCATTCATCTAGAAGAGTACATGAAGGCACTAGAAATTCAATATCTACCTCCCCAACACACACGTACTTCACGATCCTGCAGATCCTGTTGTAGGTGAAAAACATTTTTCAGGGCACTTGCTACATATCTCTTTCTTTTCCCCAGGAAAGCCATCTCCTCTGAACATAAGTCAAACCCAAAGCGCATGTCCAGGTCTTGGTGGCATGAACAATTACTAAGATAAAAACAGGCACATATTTTACATATTAACACACCCATATTGATCTTAGGACTTCAATCAAAGATAATTTACAGCACCCTTCCCTTCAAACATGGTGAGGCAATGTGACAGGAACAAGAATATTCTG
This sequence comes from Haliaeetus leucocephalus, assembly GCF_000737465.1. Lineage (NCBI taxonomy): Eukaryota > Metazoa > Chordata > Aves > Accipitriformes > Accipitridae > Haliaeetus > Haliaeetus leucocephalus. The sequence goes on along the minus strand of NW_010973132.1, from coordinate 1,066,474 downwards.
ACTACTTTTAAAAGTAAGAAAACTTATTTCAGTTAGTAAGCTTAACCATGCTACTACTAATTGATGAAGAAACAATGTACAGTATTTACAAATGAAACAAAACATTTAAATGAATATTCTAAAACTAAAAGAATTGTTAAGTTTAGAAAATCTGTGGAAATGGTCCAAAGTGTGTGTATTTTTCCTATTTCATGGGATATTTTCTCATTCTAAATCTAGAATAAAACCTGATTTTCAAATGTTGAGGGTTCCAAGGTGAAGGGAAATTCTTGTGTTGAGGAACTCGAGTGGGAAGGCATCCCCCTCTAGCGGTGAGCACCGCTGGGGAGGAAACCCATCCACCCACCTGCCAGGCATGGGTGGCCGGGTAACCCTGCTCGCTGGAGGCATGACCTTGGTGACATCCAGCCCCTGGATGGATGGAGATGGGTCACTGAGTTTAGTGGGGCAGGATTTCACCCCCACTGCTCTGATCTGTCTGCACTTGCACAAGCTGTCTCACAGGTCAATGCTGGCAGTTGTATTTCACGTCAACCTTGACTCAAAAGTTATAAACCATAATATTCCTCAGAGGAAGAATCCATTTGCATCAATTTTGAAATTTAATAAGTCATTCCTTAAAACGCCACTGTTGTAGTTGTAGCTTATTACCCCGGCCTTTTGTGCTCTTCTGCTCACTAACCTCCTCCCTCCTGTCACTTCTTGCCCCGTGCCTACAAGACTTCAATGGGCAAGAGATCTGGCATGGTGTCTTCAGGCCAGAGCTACCCGTGGACTCCCTGGCTGGCCAGCTAGCCCTGGCCAGGCATTGTAAAATGGCAGGGTTTTGCTTTTTCTTTCAGTGACAGAACTTCTCTCTTCTACTGGGTCCATAATTTTAATGAAACTAGTAGTGAAATTTATTTATGAGATTTCTCCATCATCAGATTTGGATAAAATCAGTCAAATTATTATATCTGTATTTGTAAATGAAGACATGCAAGGGAAATTGAGTTAGGTGGAGCTGCAAAAGCCAGTTTTCATTGTAAATCAAGATACAAACTGCTTTTAAAGTTCTCTGGAAGTAAAATAAGTAAGAGGGAAGCATTTTTCCTGTCCTGGAATAACACTGGTTTTCCTCTTGTCATTGATCACTGGCCTTTCTGAAATGAATGATAGAAAGCTCTGTTTGAATTCAAAATTAAATTATCTTTCCCTTTTATTTCCTCATCAGGCACACACACAAAAAGATCAGTTTGCACAGTTGTGTGTGTTACATATAGCTATGGATAACATGAAACATCTTCATGTTTACTGATGAGTATTAAAGAGCATGTCTATAAATGTCAAATCACTAGCCACATTGTCTAACTTAATTTCTACTCAATATACAGTATAACTGGACTTAACAGAATACCAAGTTATTGCTACTGTGTATTGCCAGTTAAGAAAAAATAAATGTTCATAAATTCTGATCAAGTTTAATGTTTACTCCTGTCTATTCTGCTTTTTTAGTCAGCTTTGTTCTTTTTGTGAATTTCAGAGACTGACGTTGATCAAAAATAATATTCTGTGGTCAGAAGGGAAGGGATAATGCTAAAATAAATACATGTTTATCAACATTTATTGATTAAAGCCAAATATTCCTAAGGCTAATTATGTACCATATACTGTGCATGTATTTTATGTTTTATTAAAAGCACACTCTAGTTTTCAGACTAAGAATGCCAGCTTGTGTAATTTCCATGTGGCTAAAACAATATCTAAATCAATAACCCAAGTCTTTAGGAACAGAAGAAGATCTCTTACCAGCTTTGTGCTGTCACATTCAAGTCAAATCTTTTCTCCTGGAAAACAAGAATGTGTACTGTAATTTTTTAATTTTAATTTTAAAATTTCTTTTCTCCCTTTCTGTCTTGGGGTCAGAGCTTGATTTAGACCCCAGCAAGGTCTAGCAATCACAAAGTTAAATGTCTGAAATCTTGGCATATATTTCCAAAAGCTTAACTTTTCCTTAGTAGAACATCCCTACCAACAGATCCCAAATGCTTCCAGGTTGCAGAAACCATTAACAATCTTGGTATAGGAGGTTCCTGAGACTCATGCAGCCGGTCCCATTTCCCGTGTTATTCACAGGCTTTCTGCAGCATCCTGAAATATCTTTTTTTTGTACGTTTCCCGTTCTTTATGCTCTAAAACACAGCAGGTCTTTGACATCCTGGCCACATTCTCACAGTGAAGAGATTGCAAGTCTGCATTTGCTTCTGCCAAGACTTCATCCTGTCTTAAAATTGTTATTGCAACCTTCATATTAACTGACAAAAAGTGCTCTGTTCTGAAAGAATGTTTTAATGGCTCTGGAATCCGATGTTCTCCTACTTGTTCACAACATAACAATTAATATTTGGATAAGATTGTCCCTAATAATCTGGACTTCTGTAGATGTTTCTTGGCAGAAACACATTTTTTTATAGTAAGGATCTTTTTCTTCTATTAATTTCATTCAAAGTTATACAGCACATACATCTATTTCAAGCAATATTCTCATTACATTCTTTAAAATCGATATGCTTTGTCTAATAGTTCCAATGTATTTCAATATATTGTCCTTTGAAGCACATGGTTCACTAAGGGCAGGTTTATTGACTTTTTCCTAGCTTGTGTCCAAGAAGCAACTTTCAGTTTGGAGCCTAAGCAAAGGAGGGGTCAGTGAGACTTTGCGTAAACAGGGAGAGAGGTACTGAAGGAATCACCACATTTTCTGACCTCCTTGTTGGTCTCTGTATCCACTGCTGGCACATAACAGAGACTTATGGAGGCACAACCTGCTTCTGTGGACAAAACAGCTGGAGAAACAAAGCTCCTGTTTGTTCAAGGTCTGAGAAAAAATCAGAACATTTCTGACCCTCTTAGCAGCCAACTGGGACAATATTATGAGGAATGGTTTCTACCTGAGTGACATTTTACTCCTAACAGCTGGAAGCGATGCTCACCTCTGCAATGGTCGTTTTCCTTCCCATGGGCAGTGAATTCAGCATCACGACTGGGGAGCCCGTCTCCGTACTGTACCTACAGGTCCACTGGGAAAACAACATGCTTTAGGACAAGAACAGTAATGGGTTTACCCTCTCCCCCCTCCTGCCACTCTCTGGAGGGGCACTTATGGTCGGTTCATCATTAAGGTCACTTCCAACATACAGGGTGGTAGCGCCTCTTCTTCGGCAACATGACGTCCAGCGTTGGCTCCGCATACTTGATGTAGTGGAACTTGGTGGGACCCGACGGGCTGGCCACTCCATCAGGGCCCAGCATAATATCCTGCGTCCCCTCAAAGGAGCCCTTCACAGTGAGGGAAAGCTCTTTCTCTAAAAAAGGAAAAAAAAGGCCGTGAGAAATATCACTATGATTTAATCACAAAATTGTGCTGGCTTGATTAAAGGTGGGGTGCAGGTAGCAGAGCTGTAGAATTTGGACCACAGCTTTGTCTAGTGGAAAGTGCTCTGAAGGGAGTACTGACAGTGAAGGGAAAGGAGCAAAGCAGATGCTATTTTCATAGAAAGGGTGCTCTGAATGTTCTCAATGTTATATAGAAATGGGATTTCAACATTAATGCAGGTCTAATAGACTTTATTTACATATACTTAAGGGAGTACAAGATGCAGTCATTGAAATCAATAACAACCTAATGTGTTTACTTGGTGCTAACTGCACTGAATACTGTAAATACTATTTATTCCACTAATACTTTATATGAAAGGGGCATCCTCTCATCAGTAAGCATGCAATTATTGGTAAATAGATAAGAAAGAAATAACCCTACTTGATTTTTGCTGCATCTTCTCCGCCACTTCAACTTCCAAACAGCAAAGTTCACGACACTGTATGAGAATGAGAATCTGTGAGAAAGATCATCACATCTCTACCTTGTTACGGGGAGCTGTGAATCACTCAGCTTTTGGACATGTCTAGTTCCCTGAAGTGCCTAATTCCCTGGCATTTCTGTCCTTTTGCCCAGCAGCCACTGACTAAGAAAATGAAAAGCTTTGGAGGGAGTTGTAGAGCATCCTCCTGTGACAATGACATACAACTGGGCACAGTAAGAGGAAGATACAAAGGAAGAAAATCAGGAGCATTTGCAGGATAGTAGCATAGATACAAAGGGTTAAACTGGGAAAAACATAAATGAAAGATACATTGCTGAGACATCAAGAGTCAGTAGTAGAAAGGGTTTTCTGAAGAAGCATTGCTATTAACATTTTGGGTTGGGTCTTTTTACGGCGCTCACTCTTGTTTCACATAATGTAATTATGATAGGTCAATATTTAGTGTTGAGTTTACCCACCAGGCATGGCTCATCTCCCATAGGAGGAAAGGGCTGGGTAGGTTATTAGCAAGTGGCTTCACAGTCTTTTTATCACTGTGCTTTGATAGACAGCAGTACATTTTTTGAAGGAATACTGATACCAGAGGAAAGCTCTCTGTGTGCACGCATGTGTGTGTTGTGTTGAAATATAGGACAAATGGGAAATAATAGGATATCACCAATGAACTGGGCAAAAAAATATCCCATTCTCAAAGTATCTAAATACAAAAGAGGGAAGAAAGAGAAAGAACCGGCCTACTGGCTTGTCTAAACCCCACCCTTCCTTCCCCTTTATATTAATGAAACACTTATAGAAAATTTCTTGGGAAAAAGACACATACCACCAGGACTCCATTGGTAGCAATGGCTTCATGAGGACCAGAACTGGGAAACAAAATGAAAAACAAGGATTTTTTTAGATCAAACAAATGCCTACTCATCCCTGCCCAGGGTGTTGCCTTTTCTCCCCATTTAGAAGAAGGATGGCCAGAGGGACCCCAGCAGATATGTAACACACTCCTTTCCATGGCTGCTTGGACTGAGCACTGCTCTGAGGTGACTTGCCTCTGTACCAAAGCTGAGCAATGTGTACCGTGGCTACTTTTTTGCAGTGCAATCTCATGATCATCTAAAATGGAATCTGCGGCTAGGCAGTCAAATTCTTCTCCTCACTGTAACATGTAAAGTACACGTACTTCAGCGGTAACATGCTAATATGCCAGCATATCCCTGTTGGGAAGCCCAGTTCCATGTATTTGATAGTATGCAAATACAATCAAAGGGGCACAGGGCGGTGGGTACCAGCTACATGGGAAAAAAAAAGCTTTCCAGATCATTCAGGTGAAGTCAGGAGATGGTGTGGAGTGACGTGAATTCTGGTCTTGGCTCCCCACTAGTTCAAGGGCTGACCTTAGGCCGGTCACTTTATTTCTGCCGTGCCTTATTTACCTTGTGACAACACAGAGACAAAAATACTGATTCATGTGGATGGCAGGCTGACCATGCTGGAGGAAAAGCCCTGCACATCGTCATTGTGTTTGAGAGAAAGAAAATAGAATTACTAGGACCAAAACAGTGTTGCAAGGGAAAATCGAAGGAGTCAGAGATACACTAGAAACCTAACCAGGATGGTTCAACATTAGGAGTCTGTCCAATGCATAAGCTGAAACAGGCATGGAAAGATTGATAGACATGCATGCACACACAAGCTCATGCACACACACTCAGAAAGTCTTCTGAAATATCCCTAGGTAGACAAATCCAACATTGTGGGTAGAAGAGACAATGCTGGGAGGTGTGTCTTTGAAAGCAACTAAACTACAGAACAAGCTGATTGGAGGTATCAGCAGGGTGTCTGAGACTGCAGTAATGATGCAGGAGAAGTCTGGCACTTTTTTTACAGAAATCCCACAAAGCATGACTTCTAATGCTATGTCTTTGTTTTAGCATTTAATGATTTTTGCATTTTTAAAATAATCTGTGTATCACTTACGCGGCTTCCAATTTGAATTCAACCTCTAGCTCCTCCTTGGCCTGAAAGCAAGAACAAGAAATTAAATGAAGTAGCTACATAGTGCTTTCTCCCTTGTCTAAACCCAGGTCCCTGGTATGCAATATTGAAGTTGCAATGCACAGCCTGTGATAAACATTTCAGACTGGAAGGTCTGAAATACCATTTCAAACCAGATAGTTTAACGATTCCTTCCTCACCTCCTTCCTTCTTCAAGGTATCATCAAAACAACCTGTACTTCTATGTCTTAGTCTGAAGCTGCTGCAGAAAGACAATTTGCAACTTGCTCTTTCTTCTGAATTCTACCTTTTTCTCCTAACTATTCCTGGCACTGTCCTGCCATGACTTACTGTCCTTGCTATTAGCTTGGAAGTTAAAGATAGTTTCCACCCATCACTTTAACATAATAAACAGAGACTGGTATTATTGAGTGATTCAGAATTACAGTTATGCAACCCCCCTGTAAGGCAGTGTTGATATGTATGAGCTAGTTGTGAGTGACCTAGTTTGGGTACCAGAAGCAATCTGCCTATGGTAGCAAGAAGTTGCATGCGAGATATTTCACTGATCTCATCCATAGATCTCAAAGGGAATCAAGACTCTTTTTCCCATTTTATAGATGGGAAACGGAGAAACAGGGTAAATCAGTCATTCAGAGCTCCAAAACTGCACTAATTCTGACAGACGAGTCAGCAGGCTCAGCCCTAGCTGAGGTATCACTGCAGAGGACAATGCTGGGATACACACAGGGGCAACTTCAGCTTTGCCTTTGGGGTGAAAGTAGATACAATCAAAGGGACAGGGGTTAGTGGCTATGAATTACATGGAAGAAAAAAAATTAAAAATTATTCACCCTGCAATAGCTGTGCAGCCTCAGTGTTGCTCAGAGATAGTTCACAGTCTGATCCCTCCCCTACCTACTGCACTGTTTCAGTCATATGCTCATTAATAATTTCTAAAAATACTGGGAGGAAGGGCTCAGGCTCTTAAATCCAGATTTTTTACCACATTTTTTGTGTTTATATTTTGAATGGCAATTCATGTACCCATTATTGGGATAAGTCATCCATGGTGGATTCAGAAATCTCACCCCAAGATTTGGAAAGTGTTGTATAACTCTCCACTGGTTTCTCAGTTGCTTTATTTTTTGCTCTCACCTTCGGGCTGGGCTTAAAATACAGGAGCACTGTTCTTTCAATTGGAAGTTTAGCAGTATCAAAGAGCGCACAGAGGAGATGGTCATCCGGAGTAGCAAAATCCTCATCATACACTGTCAGCTCCAGCACGTTCTGGAAAAAGAGGGAGAAGGGGTTTTTATAGTTTCTGCAGTCTGGACATCATTAGCCCTAGGGAAGAAGGAGTGTTGGGGATGTGCTTGAGAAGAAAAGTGGAGAAATGAAGTATCATGCCCCTTTGGAAAAACATACTGTAAATCTGTATTGGTTTTATGTGGCAAGGTTTTGGTAGCGGGGGGGGTTACAGGGGTGGCTCCTGTAAGAAGCTGCTGGAAGCTTCCCCTGTGTTCGAGAGAGAGTGAGCCCATACCAGCCGGCTCTAAGACGGACCCGCCGCCGGCCAAGGCCGAGCCAATCAGTGATAGTGGTAATGCCTCTGTGATAACATTTTTAAGAAGGGAAAATAGTTGGGACGCGGAGAAAACAGCCACCGGAGAGAGGAGTGAGAACATGTAAGAGAAACAAGCCTGCGGACACCAAGGTCAGTGCAGAAGGAGGGGAGGAGATGCTCCAGGCGCCGGAGCGAAGATTCCCCTGCAGCCCGTGGTGAAGACCCTGGTGAGGCAGGCTGTCCCCCTGCAGTCCAGGGAGGTCCACGGTGGGGCAGATATCCACCTGCAGCCCGGGGAGGACCCCACGCCGGAGCAGGTGGGTTCCCGAAGGAGGCTGTGACCCCGTGGGAACCCTGCGCTGGAGCAGTGTGCTCCTGAAGGACTGCACACCGTGGAAAGGACCCATGCTGGAGCAGTTCGTGAAGAACTGCAGCCCATGGGAATGGCCCACGTTGGAGAAAGTTCATGGAGGACTGTCTCCCGTGGGTGGGACCCCATGCTGGAGCAGGGGAAGAGTGTGATGAGCCCTCGCCCTCCCTCGCCCTGAGGAGGTGAAGCGGCAGAAAATAACATGTGATGACCGTAAACCCCATCCCTGTCCCCCTTGTGCCACTGGGGGGGCTTGGTGGAGAAATCTGGGAGTGAAGTTGTGCCCAGGAAGAAGGGAGGGGTGGAGGGAAGGTGTTCTGAGATTTCGTTTTATTTCTCATTTACCTTACTCTGGCTGATTTGTAATAAAGTGAGCTAATTTTCCCTAAGCTGAGTCTGTTTTGCCCGTGATGGTAATTAGTGAATGATCTCTCTTGTCCTTATCTCAACCCGCAAGCTTTTTGTTATATTTTTCTCTCCCCTGTCCAGCTGAGGATGGGGGAGTGATAGAACGGCTTTGGTGGGCACCTGGCGTCCAGCCACGGTCAACCCATCACAAAATCAAATATTCATTCCTCCCTGATTCAGTTTAACTGCTGTAACATGAGTAATACATTGGCTATACCTACACAACAGCTTAGTTAACTCCCAAATTCTGTATCCATCTTGCGCTGATTCATATGAGTCTCTAGTTTCCCTAAAACTTCAACACTGAGCTCAGTTTCTGGCCCTCCTAAACAGCACCATTGAACAGGCATGGGAACTCAGTCATCTCTGCTGTTAAACAACTTGAACAGTCCCTTATCATGTGCCATCTCTTAAAACAATTCCGGGGCACAGTTCAGGAGATAGATAGGAACCACCACACACAAAATCTTCAGGCTGCTTCAAGCAGACAACTTTGGCTCCTTACCTTGACCTGACTCTGGATCCTGAAGTAGAAGGTTTCGTTCCACACAGGATTGTTGGAGTTTCTCACAGTTTTAGTGCGGGACTTTTCACGTGTCGCAGTCGGCAGCCACAATGACACGTAGCAATCAGCCTGGCTTACTGGGTAGGGAAAGAGACAAACCAATTGTTCATGTGGCAAAGTCAGTGGTGCTGCATGACACTGGAAAAGTTACTGCGTGGTACCAACAGCAAGTATGAGTTATTTAAAGACAGAAGTGCCTGATGTAATGTAGCTCTTTCCAAGATACCCTTCTGAGAGGGAAAAGGCACATATCATAAGATGACCTAGAACAGGAGGTGGTTTCTGTTGTTTCTTGCATGAGTTACAGAAAACAGCGATGTTGTGTATAAAAGAAGAGAGTGAGAACTTCCTCTTCTAGTCAGCCACTTTCTTCAGTTTCTCAACGAACAAGCGTTCCTGTGCTATGTGTGCATGCACACACACACTAACCTTCAGCTGCTGTCTGATGGGAGCCTCCTCCACCTTTTGAGAACAACTGTAAAAAGTCTCCATCTCTGCCTTGCCTTCAGTGCTTTTCATGGTGAGGGTCTGTGAAAGCAGCTGCGGAACTACCCCTGTTGTAGGAGGTGGCAGAAGCTTCCTCCAGAAGGAGCTCATTGAATTAGACATTGGTTCTTAACTAAATGCCACCTTCAGGAAGAGAGGGACCAAGTCTCTCTCCAGAAATGCACTGGGAGAAGGTTAGTGAAGAATATTCCATCCCATTTCTCAAAGGCACGTAAATTAAAGTATATCTCAAATGGCTACAGCCAAAAATGCGATGTACTGTGTGCCTGCGGAATGCAATGTTTCTTCATGCAGGTTACACAAAATACTTCAGCACCTTGAAACTCTCTCTTACACAGTTCTTAACAATAAAACGATCAGATATCATGTACTGCAAAAGGTAACTAACAAAGCTGGTGAAAGTACTGGAAGGCATGTCCTGTGAGGAGCGGCTGAGGACTTTGGGTTTGTCTAGTTTGGAGAAAAGGAGGCTGAGGGGCGACCTCATTGCTCTCTACAGCTTCCTGAGGAGGGGACGTGGAGAGGGAGGTGCTGAGCTCTTCTCCCTGGTATCCAGTGACAGGACACGTGGGAACAGTTCAGAGCTGCACCAGGGGAGGTTTAGACTGGACACGAGGAAGCATTTCTTTACCAAGAGGGTGGTCAAACACTGGAACAGGCTTCCTAGAGAGGTGGTCGATGTCCCAAGCCTGTCAGTGTTTAAGAGGCATTTGGATAATGCCCTTAATAACATGTTTTAACTTGGTCAGCCCTCAACTGGTCAGGCAGTTGGACTAGATGATTGTTGTAGGTCCCTTCCAATTGAAATATTCTCTTCTCTTCTCTTCATAAACAATGCAGAAACAATGCACTGCACAGATGATGCATATTGCAGCAGGCTGCCAGGAGACTGACTGCTAACATTGAAAACATCGGCTGCTCACACCAAACATCTCCCCAGTAAGGGTACGTCTAGTCAGCCTGGCCAGCCTGGCTGCCTTATACATTTTGCCTTGCTTAGGCACATTACTATCTCTCTGAAGGAGGAACAGTTTCTCATCTGCACCTTTTCCTTGCAAAGGAAGTTGCTTGTCTTTATTTCATTTGTAGGCAGAGTTGATTTAAGACCTATATTTAAGACTGCTCTCCTTCTGTCTTAAAACACCACTTCTAACTGCTGACTACTTGTAAAATTCCAGTATTGAGTCTATGCATTTCCAGGAAGCATGTCTGTCTTGGAGTGGGCACTTTGGGAAAGTCTCATCTGGAAGAGTTTAGCTTTTTCCCAAGGATGAGACAGAAGAAAAAACATTAGGCTTTTTCATGTTAAAACAGAAATTCTTAATCATTTCACTGCCAGGTAATAGCCCTGCTACACCTTGCTCCAGAGTAGTAGAAACAAGCTAATTCTAGAGTAGTACTGCAGCTGATCCACCCTGCAGCATTCAGGCAATGCCAGAGTAAGGAGTTCCCAAACCAGAGTTTGCATTGGGAGTACCGCGTTTAATAACCCTTGCTAGACTTATGCTCCACGAATAATTTCTTTTTAAACAGATATATTTTAACAACCATACATTCCCATGACAATGAGTTCCACAGTTTACTTGTGTTCCACAGTTCCTATTTGTTTTAAACTTCCTGTTTGATAATATTATTGGGTGCTCCTTTATTCTCGCATTGTGGAAAATGGTGAAAAATGACTCGTTATTCACTTTCTCTTATTCTTTTTTGTAGAGACAGCTTCCATGTCCTCCTCAATAATTGCCCTTCCACTCTTAAGGCCTGTAGCCTATTTAGTCCCTCTGGATGTAAAAGTTTCTTCAGATCTGTCATCATAGTTGGTGCCTTTCTACAGCTTCTTTTGTTTCTCCATTTCCTCAAGTGTCAGAGGGTTTTGCAGTGGACTTACCAAATACATCCCCCTCAGAGAACTGTATGAACATCAGTTTGATTCTGTATAGCTGCTTGTTATTTTCTTTTTTTTTTTTTTTTATTCTGGGAAATTCTATGCAGATAATAATGCTCTGAAGAATTTTGAAACTGCAAAAATAGGTATTTGAATATGTTTGGAGATCCTAGAAGTAGTGATACTGATTTTGAATTGTTTTTAAAGTAATTCTGTATGACTACTGCATGACTTTAGGTTTATCATTGGAGATCAATGACTATTGGCTGTTTGGCTGGCAAAGTACTCTGTTCTACTGATGTGATTTGTCATTCTTATATCTTAACTGTACTTTAAGATAAAAAGCATATCAAACAGTCCTTAATTATATGAGTAGATGCAGGCAAACTAGTTAGCTGTGTATTTAATGCAAAATATTGCTTCAGTTCTGCTTGCACAATCTCTTTCTACAACCTAGTTATTTGTGATTTTGTCTTGCTGTCTGACACGCAGAAGATCTGAGATGTGTCCTTGATGAAACCCGTCTGTGTTATTGCATCATCACACATGTGCCACAGCCATGGACCAAGAGGGAGGTGCAGGTGCAGATACCCAATGATATGACTTAAGATATGGCTAGTACATCCCTCGTTCAGAGCTGTGACACAGGGAAGTCCTATGATATACCATCCAGAAATACATGTGACAACTGCAGGGTAAGATGGAAAAGGTACTGCGTGGTAAATCCAGATATTCGTCTTTCAGAACATCTTCCCTGGCTCTTCCTGTGCAAGAAACTATAGTGCTGATCGCTGCCGCTCACAGTGAAACAGGAGAGTCAAGAGAGACAGCAGGAGTACACCATTTCCCTTCCACAGTCACCCTAGAGCTAGTTTCAGCATCCTTTCACAGGTGGTCATGTAGCTGTATTGATTCAAACAAAATGAACTGTTAATTTGTCTATTTTGTGTGAAAAGCCTCTCCTCACTGCACATGTGGATAGTCCATGTCCTTTAACTAAACAGTGGTATTTTCCTTTCCTGCTCCCTCACTTCCCACCACTTTCCTGCTGTGTGACTCACACTCTTGCACAACTGCAAGACTGCTGCAAGAGCATTAGAAGGGACAAGGCATCCAGCTCTCAGTCAGCACGTTTTTTGACAGTCATTTCAGGGTAATTAATAATGGCATTAGCCTGGTGGTAATGATTTTAGAAAGTTTTTTCTTGTTCATTTCATCTGTGTCAGAACCAAGACTGGGGAGGGGGGGTGAAAAAGTTTGCTCCGTCCAGCCACAGTTCCCAAGGTGCTACAACCCAAAGGCAAAATTACCCCTTGCTTTTGAGAATATGGGATGCAGTCTTTTTCATCTACCTGTGTCAGAAAGTCTCCTTTTTTGGGGGAGAAAGTTCTTATCCTCAAAAACACATTCAAGTCTTAAAACCAACCAGAAAGCACAAGAATAACATTCAATGAACCAGCAGCAAGGACTGACCTGGTTTATAACAATTAGTTTACATAAACACTGGGTTATTTCAGAAACACTTGGAAAAGGTTGCTATACAATTATAAAAGAGAACTTGTTACCTGTACCCTGAGAGACCACTAAGAATGGAGATACTTACAGGTGTCCACTCGCTGGAGGTTTCTCATTCGGATGATCCTTACGGTCAGCAGGTAGCAGGGAGAGGATTCTATCTGGAGAAGAACAGTACAAAACAGAGTATGAATAAGCCTTCAGTGGGAAAAAGTATCAAATGAGCAAACCAACAAAGTGCTACAAAACAATAATACAGTCAGTAAAAAATGTGTCAACCATCTCACTATTCTGCAGGTGAAAATCTGCAACATAAGCTTCTGCATTAAAGTTGTCTTATTTTAATATTTTATACATTGCACTGTCTTTTTGCTGTGTTACTCTGAGAGTCTGGATTGCTCATCACAGCAGAACAGAAAGGGATAAAACCCTGTCAACTGATACTGTGTGTGAGATGCTTGCAAACCCCCTTGCTCTGAAATTGCAGACTTCAGCTCTACAATATAGCTACAATAAGTCTCTTGAACAGAGGCGAACACTGTGATGGAGTTGTCAAAATACTGGCAGTCTTACTCAAAGTTACTACCCCTTAGTAACCACCCATGAGGTCCCATTGCATTGAAAAGAGCACTGTGGAGAATATCTGTTGTTGCTGACTCTCACAGGATAAACCCGAAGTACCACTCTCAGAGAGGTGTTTTCCCTTCTGCTTCAAAAACATAGATTTCTCTTTTTTCCCTTTACAATTGTAGAGGAAAAAACAGTAACAATAACCTGAGCTTTTGTAAATCACAACTATGAGATAAACCAATGGCTGAGAATTGTTTCCAGAGGATTTAGGGGGAAGAAATTACGTAGGGGTTGCCATTGGGGAAAAATAAAGAAGAATATCCCCCTCCAAAAAAACCTTAAGATTGAAAGTGCTTAACTACCTTTGGTCCCTTTGAATGTCTCAGCCATAACCTTCTATAAAACAAGTCTCTTCAGATTTTGTGACTGCAGGGACCTCTTCCTATTTATTATTAGAGGATAATGTGATTTCCTTCGTCTAAGGAAGGTGATTTCCTGCTGGTTCATTCCATAAAGCTGTCACTGGCTCAGACCTATAGGCAGAAGGCTACTCTGACAAAGCCAATAAATAAATTGGCATTTCCTTTGGCTGTGACACATGGTCATTTCCTCACACTCCTAGAAACATTTCCACCTGCATAAGTGGTTACAGCAGAGCCCTCCAAATCATTCTTTTCGACAACTGTTATTTTTATCAACTGATTTCCTCTCATTTAGGAGCATCCTTCTATTTCTATAGCACTTCAGAGACTTCCTAGAATGACTATAAACAAGCAGACAAAATAGATGTTAAGGCAGATAAAGAGCTGGAAGAACCTCACTTAAAACAATATGTGTAATGTTGCCAATTTTTTTTTTAAGAGAACAGAGCAAAAAGGACCTTATTTTCACATGGGAAGACAATTAGGCCTCCTTTGTCACAAGAAATTACTTTTTCAATGTGTGTTTAAAATCCTCTTTTCTCTCTCCTAACACATCATGTTATGTTAAAACGTTTTTGCTGAGATCTTAAAAAGGGTTCCTGCTTCACCCCTCCTATATGTGCCTCAAGAATTCTTAGTTTTCTTCCTTTTTTAGTACTTCTTCATGAAATGCACCCTCAGCAATCCATCCACCTTCTATTTCAAGTGTTCTCAAAGGAGAAAAAGCCTAACAGAAGTTACAAAATTTGCAAACAACAACTGATGGAGGGATAAGGACACCGGTTCACATTTCAGAAACAGTATAACCATATTAATACAGTTCTCCACCCAGTTAATTAACCCTTCTTCTCAGGTGGGTAATTAGCAAAGGTGGATCACCACACTCACATGTTAGGAATGAGCTTGGGCACCTCAGCATATGCCCTAGAAGGCAGAAACTCATTGTTCAGGAGGATCTGTATAAGCACGGGGCAATTCTTGCAGCCATTTATCTCCAGAGATTGCGCAAGGCACTGCCAGCTCCTGGATCAGCTCCAGCTACGCTTCCTCAGGCAAATGGCATTGCTTGAGTGAGAACCGATGGATTCAATATTGGCAAAGCAGTTTGAGATTCTTAGATAGGAGACATTAAGGAAGTGCGGTGGGTTGGGGTTTTTTAATGATTATTACAGGGTTTCTGCCATCTGATCACCTGTCTCCTGGTTCCCATGTAATGACTTTCTAATGTGTTAGCCAAATTTCCCCATCTGGCATGGGGAGATCAATTCTCAGTGATGCGGCTTTCACAGAAAGACTTACTGAAGTTTCATAAAAAAAATCAGTGGCTTCACAGAAGCTACAGAAATCAGGACCTGTGCTTGCACTGGAGGAGAGGCAGATGCCACCAGCCAGTTACCCGAGGAAGAGGCAGCAGCCAAGCATTAGCCGTCCTGGCAGCCCCCGGCTCCTGCCGGTGGGGGTAGCAAAGACAACAGGGAGAGCAGAAATCACCCGGTGATCAGGCCTTGCTAATTCTACTGCTCCCAGGAGGATTTGCTATTTTAATTAATTCCAGTAACATATTAAACAAAAGAAATGTATTTAAATAGCAACTGTGACAACCATAACATGAAGTACTAGGGTCTAGTTATACAAACAAAGAAAATAGCAGCTATGCATGCATAAAGCAAAGGATAGAAGCTCTGTTATTCTGTCTACTTAAAACCTATTATGATCCCTTTAACAAAAAAAAAGTCTGCTGCTATATCATGGTGTTCCACATACAGAGAGTTTTCCTCAGCATTTAGCGCTGTCACATTGTAGCTTTGCTTTTGATAAAATCAAGACTGATGTAGTCACCCTGTGACTGTTTTGTTTCATTGATTGTCAGTCTGTTGGCTTGTCTTCAGTTCAGTGCTTCCCAAATTGTGTTTGTGTGCTTCATGTACACACGTGTATCACACAGCTGCATGCAATCTAGCACACTGTGGTGCCAGTACACAAGCAGGATGTACACTGCTAGTTTGTCTGTACTCCCAGGGAAATGAAGCTTTACTGGGATTTTCCAGACAACAGCTCCATCAAATGCAGAGCAGACCTCATAGTCTCTTCTTCCAATTTTCCACCACTTCCTGTAAAAAAGAATAACATGGTATGATACTTGGCACCAAGTTACCATTTTTGTGGAAGTAGAGGATTCCTCTGTCATGTGAATGATTCCAACTTTCTCTCACCCAGGTGAGTGAGAATTTGAAAACAGAAATTTCTCTGTCATAAGTGCTCTGGTGATGCAGGCTGTCTGCATTCCTGGCAGATTTGTACCTCTGTAGTTCTATCCCAGCATTCTTTAAAGTCACGCTTATATCCAGATGTAGGTATGTGTGGCATGCATCCATCTTGAAAAGCACTGCTGTAAATTACTCCACTAGTTTAGCTGTATAATACATCACAAGCGGCTGTGGAGCTCCAAAATGAACGTACCCCTTAATAAGACAAGAGTCAATGAGACGAGAGGATGGCTATTCTTCCTCACCTTTTTTTACTTGCTTTACTCTCAGTACCTTTGTTCAGCTTCTAGGCTTCATCATCTAACAGACTCTTCCAGCAGGGGCTATTGCTAGCAGCATCTTCCCAGCTTGTGATATCAATGGTACGGACATTCACCACTCTGTCGTGCCTACTGCAGACTACCCCAGTCTTGCAATTCCTCAACAGTACAGTCAAATGTGTGTTGGGTCAATGCATATTTTGGTTTTCAGTGTTAGCTCCTTTTTTTACCATAGACGTTCAATCAGGTAGCAGAATATTGTAGCTGCCTTCCCAAAACAGAAAGCAGTCACCCAACAACACTGATCCAGAGTGGAGAATTTACTCCTGAACCTCCAGGAGCAGCCAACACATTCTCAGTCTTGATTGTTGCTCTTTTTAGATTGGTATTTATTCCAAAGCAATCATAAACTAACAGAAAAATAATGCGGAGATCCTGAAATTCATCTTCAGTGTGTGTGATGAAAACTGTATCATCACGAAAAAGCAGCTGTCCTCCCAGCAGGTGCTCAGCTGTTGCTTTTCTACATGAAGTGTGGAATGCCTTCCATCTGCTTTCATGAGGACGTGGCCTTTGTCATGTTGGATGAAAAACTGTGATGGGGAAGCAGAGAGAATTATGTGCCGCAGTGTGCTGGTACCATTACTTGTTTCAGTGCAACTGCACTGCATGCTATTCCACAAGCCATCCTGCAAAGATCAGACAAAGTTCAAAAATACCTTGAGGACAATCAATTTAGTTTTTCAACATTGAAAAAGGCCACTTCTACAGACCAACCTGAAAAAAAATGTGTTATCTATGAAAACCATGAAAAGAGCTTCCCTTCCACTCACACGTTTTTCCTGCAGTCACCCAATAATAATGCCTCTATCTGTTTCTATTTCATCTACTGGCACAGCAAGCCTTTCCTGGCAAAGATAGCTTCCCTGCCTTGGCTTAGGTCCCCCTGCATTCCTGGCCTGGAGAAACATTCTGCTGAGATGAAATCACTCACAGGATGTCACCAGGGCATTCCTTTCTTCATCTCCAGGTGCTAATTTAACTAGATGGTAGCCAGGAACCAAATCGAAAGAACTAAAATACTTTGCTGCTGACGGTGCATCTAGAGCTGCTGGTGTGTGAAGAAGTGCCCATCTTGAGCTGTCTGAGAGTCAGGTCTTCTTAGAGAATGTGCATCCTCAAGTTTCTTACAGTTGTAATTGGGATGCTTCAGGCTGTGAACATCACTAAGCCAAGCCCTACGCCTGCCTGCTAAAGCCTATTTCCCACTGCTGTGGGATGTGCCAGGGGACCCCACTGTGGCACATTGCCTGCTCTGAGGGCGGTTGGCTGCTGCATTTGGCCGTGTCTCTGAAGCTCTTCCTTGTTCTCAACAAACCTGGGCTCCATGTTGGAAAAGCAATCACTCCAATTCCTTCCTTCCTTCACCTCCTCCAGGTGCTGGGGCTGTGGCACCTCCATCCACAGCTGGGGGGCTGCGGGGTGCTGAGGACCACTGCTGCCACCGGCTGCTTTTCACAAGCCATGTGTTTCATGTTTTTTATTAGTAACATAACTTCTTCTAATCAGACCACTTTTTCACCAGAATTAGCAGAAGTCTTGGTTGGATATCAGTGAACTAAAAACTCCCACAGCTGGATGGAAACACCCCTTTCATGCATATGGCCACAGTAACCCCGGTTTCAGGAGGAAAAGTTTATCTGCGTCCACAGGAGCATGACAGGTATATGCAAGACCACAAGAATTGTGTCCTTCAGATCATTGCTTCCTCATACACATACCTGCCATAGGACTCGGAACACTTTTGAGGAATAAGACTGTATACATGATACTGTGCTTGAAACACATTTCCAAAAAGCAGAACTTCAAATATTGATCAACACAACATGGATACTCTCAATGCACAGTGACCCCAACTTCTGCAGAGATTTCTTATTTGACTGATAACGCAGGCTAGTTGCATAGCCCTTCCAGTACTGTTAACATTGTCCTCCATCTTTTAGTGTTTCCAGATGGTTAACAACCAGATCTTTTCTGATTTTGAAAAATAGGCCCATTTGAAAACACAGAGCATTCAACTGCATGTTCAAAATTACTTCCATATATAGAACTGTAGCCAGGGGAATAGGATAGTCCATCCATGAAAAGACAGAGCCCTCTTACACTGCTTTGCCCTTCCCAACCAGAACAAATATGAGAGAAAGAAACTAGACTGACCATTAACCGTCTGAGGGTTGAGACTCATCACACCTAATTCCAGATAGCTGTAAAATAGGTGTTTACACCTGACAGCTGTTAGGCATTTCTGGAGTCTCATTCTAAGGTGGACATTACCACAGGACATGCATCACAGTCCGAAAATCTCTATTTCTGACTACTGATTCTCTAGGGAATCTAGAGGTCTATCTCAGACACAGATGTTTTACATTTTTTATGTCAAATATGGATAAGAGAAACCATATTTCAAAGTTACAAGCTGATGGGAAGTGGCGTCCTTTGACTTTGCAAGGTTCATTTTTGAAGTGGGAGGCATGCTGGAACTTGTCATTACAGCAGTCTGTATTTCAGGCATCCAAATACCACCACTTGGGGTGGCAGGGGAGGTACTTGGGCTCAGAACAGCTTCTGCAGCTGAGCAGAGCCACTACTGGTACCACGTTCCTGCAAGCACCACGGGGCTGGGGGTGGCTCAGGGGTTGTTGCCTCCTTCCTTTCCAGTTGCTGCTGAGCCTAGGGCTGGAGCTGCTCCCAACAGCAAGCTCCTGCCCTTGTGGAAGACAGGGACCCCATGCCTGGCACCAGCAGAGACCCAGCCCTCCTGCCTGTCTCAGCTCCTGGTTCACGTGATGGAGTCCCACCTGTATCAGAGGCAGCAGCTGCAACCTCCTCCTAACCTCACCATGCAGTGTGGCAGGTCCCCACTCTTCTCATGATCTCAGGAGCTACTTCCAGCTTCCAAAACCCAGCAGAAGCCAGAGCTCCTGCTCTGCACAAGGGTGAGAGTTTAACCTGCCCCTCTTCTGTTAAAGGGCTGTGGTTCTCCCAGCTGCACAAACCCTGCAAGAACAAGGAGCCTTTGCCTGGCAGGTAAATGAGGTACCACTTGACCTGAGGTATGAGGCATCTTAACCTGTTAAGACATGGCTCATGCTGAATTCAGAACTATGCATCCATTTTTTCCCCTCCCCTTCCCTCACACTAATTATTGTATGAGACCTGCTGCAATCCTTAAATAATTTAATATAAGCACTGATGTCTGAAATACCAGAGGTGGCTCTGCTTGCTGTTTAGCATGGGGCAAAGTACCAGCCAAGGCCTGAATAATACAGATTTCTTAATGCAAATTAAACCAGCGTGTTGGCGTAAAGGCACATGCAGTTGCTGGGATATGCTGCGGTATGTCTCTAACAGATGATCACTCTTAGCAGGCAGAGACCTTCATCTTTAAGTCTTCTGGTAGTTTCAGTGATGAAAAATTTACATTTGAGAAAAACTGAGCAAAAGATGAGAGCATCCTTCACATAAACACAGGATATGCTGTAGTAATCAAGTCATGATCACGCACGTGCATAGGATACAGTGCTATGTTCTGATCAAAGACGAAAAAACTGACTATATAACCAGATGCAAGAATGACAACTCAGTCTATCAGCAATGGATTGTCATGAATTTTTGGAATTTTGAAATGTGAAAAATAATCCTTCGGTGAGAGACAGGGGCAATATAGTGGTCTAGAAGAAGGTTATGGTCCCATACACATAAGATGATTCTCTTGGTCCACTACCATCATACCTACCCCCCTGAAATTTCATGACCCTTAAATGTCTTTGATCTAAGCCTCTATCCTGAGCAGATAATGGAAAAACAAACACATCACTGTGTGGGATTAAGAAATGGAGACAAGAAGTTACCTGTCATATCTATAATTATCATAGGTAATTATAACCCAGGAGTTCAAATCTTTTTGTTTTTTCTCATCATGATTTTAGGTTCCTTACCCCTTGTAAGGAGCAGATATTAGACCAAAGACTGATAAATTCGTTGGTTTTCAGCCTGTTTTTACTATCTACAAAATTCTTCACGCTATACATGGTCCAGAATTTCATTATCTCCACAGGCTGGAGATACCAGACATTTTAAGCTAAATATTTGCAGGATGAAATGCCATAAAGACCCAAGACTGATAGAATATATCATGAGTAAATACAGTATAATCTTCTAATGCCACTGATTTTTTTTTTTTAAATAAAAATCCTAATACTGGGCAAACACAAAAGCTAAACTTTGAAAAGTATATGTGAAAAAGTAAAAATACTGTGAATGTGAATAAGAATTTGTTCTAATTTCTCAGTGCCTAAATTGTACCAGGACTACTTGTTAATTAGCTTATCACAAAGCTCACCTGTCTGCCTGTTTACAGTATTACTTCAACTTCCAGATAAAGCTCCTTTTCAGCTTCATTTTGTCTCAGTACAACTTGTCTGCATGGTTTATAATGCAAAATTCCATAGAAGTATCTGCCTCAGAAGCAGACACTTCTTGGGACAACATTGTTGTATGAGTCACATTTAACTTCTGTAATCCTGACAGATAGGAAACAATGCCTGTACTTACTGCACAGATAGCAAAGTAGCAGAATGAGAACCCCTACCAAAATCAGTAATTTCTAACAAGAATAAACCTATGACTGGTCTTCTAATACAAGAAATAGCGCTGGCACATTCAAGCATCACTCCTTTCACAGAATCCCCCATTACAGTTTTCTTCTGATGGAGCACAGAAGTGGTGAAAAATGAGGGTTCAATAATCCAGGACTTGCCCATAAATTGCTAGGATAGAGATTGCACTGCCAAAGCCATTACATCAGAACATGCATCACTGTTACTTTTGGCCCTTCTAGTTACAAAAAGCATTGTGGAACAGAAAGCCCTCTAATGGATTTTTTTTACAAGTAACTGAGGGATTAAAACAGTAGATATTCTCCATGCTCCCAATAAAACATAACAGAGAAATACAATAAGCAATTCAGAAAATCATAAACATAAGTAGAACAAAATGATCCAAATGATAAATCTTTATCTATCTACCTGAGCCTTCTCCCTTTTTGAGCAAAACAAAACTCTCAGCCCACTTTGGTTTGAAATTCTCTTGCTCATAATACCTTGAAATCACCTTTGTCTGGTACAGTACTTTCTTCATTTTCTTCTTGCGGTTCACCACGTCCCAAAGAATCAATGTCTGAGTCTTCATCCTGAAGAAAGAAAGAATGGTAAATTATAACATTAAACCAACAACAGCGGGATTATCAGGGTAGAGAATTAATTCCTACTTGCAATAACTTATGCTGAAACCCCAGTTAGAACAGCTGTTGATTACACCCAGCTGTATCACAGCGCTCAGCATAATGAACAGACCACCGTGTGGTTTGGTACACACTGGTACAAAATCCATGTCAGGGGTACCCTTTCAACAAGTCAATGAAGAGCGAGCCATTTCAGCTGTGAGATACCCAAAAGGTGCTTCTGCATTTATTCTGAGAATAAAGGTTTGCTTTTTGTTTCAAATGCGATCTTTTGACAATCTGCTCCTGCTCTCAGGAGTATTAAATCTCAATTTAAAAAATCGCAGAATCTCTTCTCTGGGTTTGAGCCCAGAGCATGAAACACATTGCAGTTGCAAAATTTTAAATGTAACATTTCAATTATTTCAGGAAACAGAAGTTCCAAAACACTTCTACAACATAGGGTGCCCCCTTTTGAAATACTTTGTAGGAAAACACCATTAAAGGACAGTACCTATAAAAAATGTCAAAAGTATTCTGTTTCCGTTTCCAGAGTACTTCCTGAAACAATGTGCCTTCGTCCAGTCAAAGAGCACAAGAACAATGTATAACATCCTACAGTTAAAATTAAATGCAAATCTTGAAATGACCCAGAGAATGCAAAGCAAAATGGAAAATTCAGAACAAAAATGGGAATGCGGAAATAAAATTCAATTCCCTATCCTTAGTCTTTATCCTGTCCTTATCCTTTTTCCAATAACATAAAATGGGGTTGTCACATTAATATGCATGTCAAAATTTTGCTATTGATACAGAAATATTAAGTTTTTAATAAAAGTAGCATTTGATTATGGAAGAAAAAAGATTCTTTAAATCTGGGTCTGGATTCAGGCTGGTAATTCAGTCCCATAAAATTGTTCCCTTCCCTGTTCATTTTTTCCACTTTCTCTTCTTTTTCTGTCCCCTTGCTACGCTGACTTCTCTCATTTTGCCTATGAAGCTGAGATCTTTGGCTCCAGCGGAGTCAGGAGGAATTTTGCCACTGATAGCCACGAAAACAAGATGTCACCTTAAACTCCTTCAGGCAGAGACATTGCCGCCCAGTCCCATCAGACAGTAAGTTTGTACAGTAGTTTGTATACAAACACACTCACAAAGCAGGATTTTGTTCACTGTCACACGCATGTCAAATGCAGTGGACCTTTAAGCAAACTTTTAAAGCCGTTTTCTTACCTGTAGTGCTTTTGCATTTGACAGCATCATGGTCTTCCCTGGATTCAAGTAATAGAGCGTTTCTGGCACCTCCACGGGCAGCACTTCCTGAGACATGTTTGCAGGATTTACTCCTGTAGGAGTCAATGACAAGTTATTTTATAAAATGACCTGAGGCCCCACCCATCTCATCTCTATAAGTAAAGGACTCCCCTCCCATTGCCGAAGTCGGTAAAACGCCAAGGATGACTGCTCCGGGGAAGGATCTTACGGGGCAAGCGCAACAGCCAAAAGGGATGCGGTACCTTCCTCTGGCTGGGAACCTCTGCCAGCCTGGCCTCGCTCCTTGGGTCCTGCCACGGCTGCCACCATTTTCTGTGGTGAGCAGTGTCCCGGCCCGTCCTGCCAAGCCGAGGAGAAGCACCACGGCTGGAGCCTGCTCCTTCAAACCCAGCTCTTCCCCACCTGCGGCATGGGGACGGCCCGAGCAGGGAGCGGCGGCAGCTCCTGTGGGGGTGGAAACCGAGCCTGGAAAAAGCCTCTCTGTGTGTAAATAACTACCAGTGACCTGCCTGCGTGCAGGCACCCACCTGTCCGCTTGGGTCAAGGCCTCCCTGTAGGTGGGGGAACCCGAACTCACTGCCCTGCGCCACACAGTAGCCCCCCGGGAAGGGCCACCCCCACCACCCGACAGTTACCGCGCGGACCGTGGGGTCCCAGCTCCTCCGGGGCTGCTCCCACTTCTTCTTCCCGGGGGAAGAAGGCCCAGGCGTGGGCACGGGGCCGGGTCTTTGGTTTGCAGAGGAGAGCTGTAGGTAGGGGAGGTGAGTGAGGGGCATGGAGCAGCAGCCCATTGTGTGTGAGAGGACGGCAGGGGAGGAGGAGGTGGACATTTGCAGGGGTTAGCAGAGATCTTGAGGTCAATGCCTATGGCTACAAGCGTTACCCAGGACTACTAGTGCACCTGGCAGTACCCTAAATTCGACAAAAAAAGCAAGGAAATCTATAATAGCTGTGCAAAGCAGGTAAGAGTTATGCTTTCATACATTTTTCCAGGGAAAGGCAACTGAACTTTACACGGCAACTGCAGGAAACTCATGTCAAGATGAATGGAACATACTATCCAGTGGTTTTTAGTTTTATTAGTTTCGTTTTACAGAGATTTTGTTCAACCAAAGAGCATGAACAAAAGAGCACATGAACATCTCCAGGCATACTCAGTGGAAATTACCATCTTCAAACACAGAAAAACAAATGAATAACAAACTAGCAGCCCCAGTAACAGTAGGCTGTGTCATAGCATCTGCATTTCCAGCATGAAAAGTAGCTCTGCCCACACATGAAGTACAAGAGCATCTTTTGGCCTCAGGTCACGGACACCCTGAGCTGCATCCTGGAGGACTCCTCTTGCAGCTTAATTTAGAGAGCAATCACTCATCTTTGGTTTTTTAGCCTCATCAGAAAAGAAGACCTGTCTGACCTTAGAAGACCTGCCATGGGACACTAAAAATACCAGTACACTTGTCATTAGAGCAGGCCAGCTTTCCCAAGGCTGATTAGTTTGGGAGACCATTAGCATAAGTGATAATATTCACATAGAAACCCCTCTAAAGGTGACAAATCTTAAGAAAGTTGAGATTTCCTGTCCGCAAGGAAACCCATGGAAAAGAACAGGCTGATTCTGTGTACAGACTTCCATGTCTGCAGAGTTAATTCCCCATTATATGCACACTCAGCCATCTGGAATGATCTGTACAGCCTTCAGCTAAATCAAGGTATTCTGCTCCCACCTGAGTGACTCCACAGGGAATGCCATAAAGAAAGAAAACTCTGAGGATTTCATTAAGAACTGAACAAGTGTTATCTAATTTAAAATCTGAATGTACAAAACTGGATGGTCTCAATTTGTAGAAGAAAAGCAGAGGCTCCAAGTGGAATGATTTTATTTCTTTACATTCCATACTTCAGTAATTTAAGGAGAGATGAAGCAACATAAACTATCTGCTTCAAAGATCTAACTGTAGTTGCCCTGGCAGCAAACAGCACACTACTCTCATCCTTTAGTGTTTGCTAGACCTCATACTCCCTCTAAATACTTAGGTTTCTTACTAACACTACAACCCAGTTTGTAGAAGCATCAATCTCTTCGCAAAGGTACCTGTGTCACACCTGACTACAGAGACAGGCTGTGGAGAAATGGAGCTCCCTGAGAAACTTAAAATTTTTCAACATGTTCAAATATAGCTTTGTGATTCCTTTTATCACAGTCTTGGACTGGACCAAAACTGCTGATAACCAGTGTCCCCCTAAACACCTTGCAACACTATATGCTTGTCTAGCCTTTGAACAGGCCAGGCAAAATGAGCCTGGGGTTATTCTGGCAAGCTGGAAACACAACTAGGACTGGCCGTGACCACCTCACTTCTCTCAGACATATAGATACTTCTATATAAAAAACAGTATTGGTGAGCAGAGTCAGATTGGCATTCTGGCTCAGCTGCATCCTCTTCCTGCAGAAGGAGCAGTGTCCTAGACCATCACTTGTGCAGTTAGTGAAGTAAGGAGATGTGGAGCAGGAGAGGAAACTCAGAGGAAGCAGGGACACTACTGTCTGTCATCTTACCCTGTCTTACTCTTTAACCAAAGAGTTTAAAAGTACTAGAATATATTCCTGTTCGGATGTGACGATCATACTGAGAAAAGTATGGCACTTTATATCCATTACCTATATCCATCAGCATTTGTATGCATCTAGCATATAACACAGCTCTGATACTGAAAGGTATTACTTTCCCAGTAGAGAGACTGACATCATTAATGACTTTTTACCTCACTGCACTCACAGTTAAATACTTGTCTGTGTTTCTTTCATGTTACAGTTACTGATGCACCAGATAAAGCCCAGCACTTAACATACCGGTCTTAGAGCAGCCTAATTGGAGATTTATGGTCCATTTTATGTCTCTCAGATTTTATGCATGTTGCAAATGTACAGTCCTCAGTGGTTACCTGTAGACTGAGAAAGTCTTCTGTGCCTGGAGTTGTGTCATTGTGGGACATTTTCTGTACTTGGAGAAGCTTTCCCAGGAGTACAGTAAACTAGAAGAGTGGTTCCCAGTTTTCTGAATCACTGTTCACCCTCCACACTTCTGCAGGCTACGTGAAAGTTTATCATCTGCTCACAAGCTGGAAACCAGCACAAGGGCAGTATGACCAGTATGGTGCTTCCTCCTGTGCCCCAAACCAGCTGTGTTTTACAGGCCATCAGCTCCTGCATCAGCAGCTGTCATGGACCAGAGCTCAAAAGTGACCAGAAAAGGTATTTGTTAAGGATTTTCTGAATACTCTTCTGCACATGGGACCAAAACATTTAATCTGTAAGAAATTCTAGGATATCATATCATATCATATCATCTGTTAAATCTCTAAACTACATCATATGTTTATAAAGTAGATACCAAACCAAAAGAACTGCAGCTCAAGGAGGTATTTGGAGCATGGCTTACTTTCAAGACTGGCTGGAACAATTTTGGCTGTCAACTAGCTGAGTAGCAGAAATTGCAAAATTAAAGAAGCAACTATCAATTGCTCAAGATTTAGAAGTGCGTATTAATATATGTAGAAACTTGCAGCTCCTTAGCTGATGGTTATCAGCCTCTAAGGATACTCCATTACCTCAGCAGAAGAAAGGAAATAGGAGGAGAGAAAACATTTCATATGTTTAGAGATTATTAGCTGAGAGAGAGAAGGGTGCAATAAGCAGCAGCTGGCAGGAAAAGTCATACTGCTATGGGCCGAAAGACCATTTTTTCACAGTGTTTAAGGGCAGAGAAAAGAAGAGAGAGCTGGGAGCTAGAAAGCACTCACAGTATGCATATTAGGTGTCTGTAAACCCAGAGTGGTCAGAATCTCAGCAGTAGCATTTAATGCTATCACATTTTCTGGATTAGGGTTTTTCAGTTGCTATTCTTTTTAATGGAACTGCCTGTCAAGACTTCTTTGAAGAAACTAGAAGAGGGATATACCTTTATCTCCATTTAAAATGTTTGTCTCCACCACCTTTTTGTTCCTGATTTCCTCTTTCTCTTCTTCTTTCCATTCCCTGCCATCTTTTCTTTCCCATTGCCCTCTTGGCTTTCCAAAACATCCATTTCCTTCCTTTGTCCATCTCAGCACCACATAGCTATAATTCCCTTTTTCACTTTTATTCCAGTATTATAATTTTTTTCCTTCCTCCCTCCCTTGCTTTTTATACCACCTGTTTTCTTAATTTTTCCCCTTTGTCTCACATATCTCCTCCATACTGTAATGGTACCTCCAGAAGCTTCAAATCTGAATGACGGAGGTGTCATAATTGGAACAAGCATGAATACTACAAGCATTAGGGCAGCTGGGATCAGGCCATGACATCTGGATGAGACACCCAACTGCACAGAGAAAAGGGGATAAGCAATAGTGGGTTGAAGGGAGTGCAAAGGAGACCTCAGGACCCAAGGAGGAAGAAACTGGAGACATGACAAGACATCCCAGAGTTTTGAAATGAAGACCTGGAGGGGTGGGAGGACTGCTGGGGAAGTGCTTTATGAATGCTGCAGGTGTGCTGGGCTTCAGTGGAAACCCTGCAACAGACAGATTTTCAGGAGGAGCTCAAAGGTACAAAAGTTCAATGTCATGAAAGACACACAGCTCTCACGCATTGCTGCCTGTTGACCAGCATACCATTATCAGGGCATGAGGAAACCAGCCCTGCTGGAAATGAGGCCCTGATGGCCTCCTCTGCAGCACTGTCACTCTAGTGAGATGGTGGGATATTGCACATACACAGCAGAGCTTTACATTTGAACAGGTTTTGGCACAGGGTTTCTCAGAAGGGAGTCCTGCTCTACCACCCACATTCTCTGGTACCCGGTGTAGCAGACACATTTCCCGTCACTCATGTGGTGCAACCTGTAGTCTCGTAAACGAATAGCTCACGTCACTCAGGTTATTTACAATTATCTTTTGTTTGATCACTCTTTGGGCTACAGAACAGCATAAAATGGTGCTGCCAACCATCCCATTAGCTTCTACTTCTTCAGTGGCACTCACCTGACAGGACTGCCCGAGTACTCACATGCCTCGTGAGGGGTTAAAAAATCCCACTGCTGCTTTCCTTAGGTTCCTACAGGCTGAATCACTTCACTGAGCTGCCCAGTTCTTATGCACCTTTGTGATAATCGGAAGGGCTGGGGCAAAGGTCCAATTGCATGCTAATCCCTTCACTTACCTACAGATAATGAATAGGTAAGAAGGAGAAGCCAGACACAGAAAAGATGCAGAACATATTAATTACAATTAAGGAGGTCATCATGATAGCGCTTGTAGTTCCTATTACCACGGCTACCAAGAGTTCTGTCTTTTAAAACATTTAGGAAAAATCATGCTAATTCCTGTTGGCGCTAACACTGTGATACAGCATGGGCCTGGATTTTTGCAATGCTTCTCCCCCCCTAGTTTGTTTCCTCCTTTGAAGGGAAAATTCCATGAAATTACTCCTACTTCCTGTAAAAAAAGGGACACTCCCAACCCGCAAAACCAAAAGAGCTTTTAAATGCCCACATCTGCAGCTGTTACCTACATTCTTTCAATGCCTCAGTACAGCCCAGAGGCTGAGCACGGGAAACATACCCTATTAGCAGCTGAACCAGAACAAAAAACGCCAGAAGACAAAGCCACACAAAGCCTCCACACTGGCGTGCAAGAACTGACAGCCAGGATCTTCTGCGAGTGTTCTGTGCAATTAATTAATAAATTTAGTGATAAAAAGCAAGCTGAGCCCAACAAATTAACCAACCCCCTAAGTCACAAACAAAACACCCTTACTAAACATAGACCAGGAGGGCTGACTAGATGAGAGTCAGGAGAACAGGCCACTGCTGAAGAGCAGTCACCTGGAGACACCTCTACAATATCTCAGAGAGGAAGAAACCAACTGCAGATGGCACGGTGGGGCTGGTGTCCTTCCCCTCAACTCAAGAGCATTACTGATGGGCTTGTTACACATCTCTGGGTGAAGGCCTCCAGTGCCCCAGGAAAAGGATGGCTGGATGGAGGATTAAGCCAGACCTTTTTCAGGGTCTACAGCAATGCAGGATGTTTAGGTATTTTCAGGGTAACAGCAAGGACCTTGCTGTGGGACTCAGGTGGCTGTGGGTGTATCTGAAAGAAGAAAGTCATGGATATCTGAGGATTGCAAGGAGAGAATTGAAAGGAAGACCCAGTTCTTGTCCACGAGCTTTACCCATACTGAAGGCACCACTAGGAGCTATTGTGTGGGCCTGGCCAGACTGTCAGGCAGTGCGATGGGCTCAGCCCCTGGCAGGTACAGCAGAGCATGCCTTAGTGGCACACTGGGAATAAATGAGGCTTCCCTGTGTTAAACCAACAAACAAAAACACAGCAAGGGTAGCAAAGGGGTATAGTTAATGGCAGGGATGGAAAGAGAGAGGCAGGGTTCTTGGTGTCATCAAAGGACTTGGATGGCAGGGGTGGGAACTCCATTTGCAGCTCTTGGAGATGCCCAAAACCCCAGCTGGAAGATGGGCAGGTGGGAGAAGTAGCAAACACGTGTGTCACTCCAAATGGGTTTGCCATAATGATCAACAGGGAAGCCCAAGAGGGAGTTAGAGCTGGGACAGAGGAGAGGCAATGCCGAAAGGGATTGCATGACTCAGCAGCAGAGATTACAAAGAGAAGAGCCCTCGATGAGCACCGGCAAGTAAACAGCCATTTCAGCACACTGGAGGTTTGAACCACGGCTGCAAATTGGATGGAGGTGTGAGGGCCTGAAAAGCAGCTGGGGCAAGGACACACCGTCCCTAAGGGGGCTAAGGTCATCAGAGGTGAGCGTGGGAGACTAAAGACAAAGGCTAGATGAAAACAAGGCATAAAGGAATGCTTGAAGGAAGAGAGAGAGACAGATGATGACAGCAAGAGGGAATAGAAATTTTCAGCCCTTTAGAGGTTCATATTTCATTTTGAATTAAGGATTTATTTTCTATTTTAGCTATGATTCATTATTCATAGCTCTGTGTTTGCCAATGCACGTTACTTCAGCACAGACAAGTCACTGCGTTTCATTTAAATTTGAAGCAATTAAGTGCAGCTGATACTGACTGAAGCATTATCTTTTTTTAGATTAGTATCTTTGTTGTAATGAAACAGATTTACAGAGTATTTGCATTATTAAAATCCTTCACAAAGCAAATAATTATTTTGATCTTCATCTCAAAAATAAGCAGTTTGAACAAATTGCCTTGTGCTATTTATAGTAGTTGCACAGAGCCTGTGTTGCTTGTATACAGTCAGGGACTGACAAAGTTATGCAATTACCCATGAATTACTCATGGATATCAGTGTAAAGCACTTAGCATGCCTTCCTACCACAAAATCTGAATGTCTTTCAGGTTTTGATGTTTTTATTCTCACAGCATCCCATCCTATAATAACAAGAAATACTATTAAACCTGTTAAAATTAATGGGATGTGGATGCTGAGCTGGATCCTCTAAATACAATGAGTGTCCAGTGAAAAGCACAACCCCAGGTTAGGTACTTACAAACACCAGAAGAGCCTATCCTGACTCACAACAGCATTTGAAATGGTCACTTCCAGGGGATTTTCCAAACCTAAATATTGCTAATAATAAAATAGTCCTAAATATTACAATAAAACTTGTAAATTCAGAAATATAGAAAATGTCTATTTTCCATGTGAAATCTCAGATTTTCTGTATCTTTTATGTTTAGTTTTGCATGTTATTTCTAACAAAATTTCTTGCTGACACTGTAAGAAAATACAGTTTTCTCTTTTTCTTTGAAATTGTCCACATTTATTATGTATTTTCCTGTTGCACTAGATTTGGAATAAATTAAATATCTGTAGCTTATTTGTCTTCACTTCACATATACCTTCTACTAGTGTAGTAAATTTTGAAAGAATTTGTATTGCTGTCCCACATTCATGCATTTAAAAAACTTGTCAACAAGCTCCATATTTCCTAACCTTTGATTTACTGCATATACATGTATATACATGAAAAAAATGTTCACCAGCAGTGAAATCCAAAATAAAGCATGAGACTAACCATTATTTTGTTCAATTGGTTTATCTAGGGTCACCACGTGGTGGAGAGGAACCACAGGCTGTGACAAGTCTTTGTACTTTCCCAAGACCATTGTGCTCATTCACAAACAGGTCTTGATTCTTCTGCAGGGAAAAAAAAAAATCATATGGTGTCTTTCTGAAACTCAGGACAGTGTTTATTTTTTGTGTTGTCGTTTCTGCTGTATGGCTGAATTCAAAGCCTGAAGGATCAGATGTTTGTTGTTCTGAATGTTGTAGCTGGTCAGATCTACCAGCTTGTCGAACTCTTCCTCTGTGTAGGTAAAGCTGTTTAAGCAATATGGGGAAAAAATGCTGGAAACGTCCACATTGCCCTGCGCCATCTCAGCAGGGCTGCGCTCCACACCTGACAAATAAAGAAAGGTCATCAATGGGGTATAGATGTGGTCCCATGTCCCGCTTTCCAGCTGGGGCACAATGTTGCTCCTCGCTACCTTGACACCCATATTCCTCTCGCATGGGAGCCACAGCAGGGGAGGAAGGGGGCCATGCTTGACCATGTCTCCCATCCCGACACAGCCAAAGGGTGACCAGGTGGTGAGAGGACCATCTCTGTCCCACGGCTTACCAGGCTCTTTGTATTTTCTGAAGGTGTCATTCACCAGCGGGAAAAACACCACTGTTGGCGCCTCTGGGGTCTCTGTGTCTTCGAAGATGTAGCACTCCTTTAGATTTTTCTTTTCTTCTTCACTCAGGTGGACTTTGGGAAATGGGATTCCCTGCTTTAGGAAGTACTTGGAGGCTTCTTCCAAAGGCTGCATTCAGACAGAAAAAAAAGATCAGAAATTCTGCTACCACCCAACTTTTCCTAATGCACAATGCATCCATCACAGGCCCTTCACAAACACCTGGGAGCAGCGTTCACTGTCAGTATTTCTTCTAGCCTTTGTCTCTTGCATGAGATATTAAGTACTAGTTATTAACAGAACAACAGTTCAAGACCCAGCCTCCAACTTGCACTCCTGATTGTTGTCTTACCTTCTTCTCCTCCTCAGCCTTTATCTGCAAGATAAATAAGATGTTCATGGCTGTGGGCAAGGGTGGCCTAACTGCTTAGGACACAGAAACATGCCCCTTACTGGAGAAAATCCTGAAATGAGCAGAATGGACAGGAATCTGAAATGGTACGTTTTTAAAATATGAATTCACAAAGGTACGAACATTTTGTTGACTTGGCATGAAACATTTAAAAGCCTCTAACTGTCTTAGATGCCTTAAGACGGTTGTCAAAAGTGATGTAGGTATCTGGGAGCAAACATCATCTTGACTGAAATGTTAATTTAATCTTGTGGGTGTGTCAGTCATTTTTGAAAATAGGATTTTTGTTCCTGAATCTGGTTGGCACATATGAAAATTTTAGTCTTCAAGAACTTCTGTGTTATCCATATCTAGTAACAGGAATTATAGACCAGGTTATTAGCTGGTATTTGAAGCAGAAGATACGGTATCAAAGGACAATTCTTCTCCACAGTTTAGAACAACAACAAAAAAAATCCAGTTACTGTTCTAAAGACAACTGGACAAATTACTTCTAACTCAACTGCATGTGGATGTCTTTAGACGGATATCACAGGACAAACAAAACAAGTTAATCAGTGGTGGTACTAGTTCCAAAGAAACACTCCATACGGAGTGTAGCCTCAATAGCCATATCAAGATCCCAGGAGCACACAGGTCTAGAAGATAGCATTTACCTATCAAAGGGTTAATTAAAATAAAAGATTTAGGAAACTGATACTACTTCTGTTCTCCTTGGGGGATTTTCCATAGTATACCAGCATCACTGAGAGACCTAGGCATCTACAAAATGGGAGCTGTACACCAAGAACCTTTTTCTCCCAAAATCAGTTTCTTCTACATAAATTATTCTGACTCCTTAGGAGTTAAAGAGGGCTAAAATAGCTAAAAGACAGCAGTTATAAAAGAAGAGAGAGTGGTCATCACACCGATGTCTGTGATCCAGAAGAATAGTTTAAGTGTAGGACAACATCCACTTTCCTCTCCGGCCTCATGAGCGGTGGGTAGCTGATATCGATGTAACCCGCCGTGTCTGCCAGGCACACGAACTCTGCCGTTTCTGTCAGCTGGTTGGGGAAATTCTCTAGTACAGTATCTAAAAGGAAGTATTTGTTATGATGAGTGATTCACTAAAGAAGTAATATATCTGTTGTTTGGCTAATAAGGGAGGAAAAAATGCCTCTTGTCTCCCCATTACTTTTGTTTTCCAGGACCCTGCTACACTACAGAAGCTCAGCCTTGACACAGAAAAGAAAGACCTGTCCAAGGTAAAAAGACAGAGCTCCTTCACATCTCATGCTGCTCTGCTTCTGTCCCCAATGAGCAGTAGTTGCCATTCCCTGGAGTCAAGTGACTTCTTGGAGCTGATTTGACTGGATGAAATTTAACTAGTTATCTTGAAATTTTTGTTTCCAGAGTGAAAAATAAACCCTGTTCATCCTCTGCCTTCTCTACACTGATGCAAACATTGACCATCTAAGCAGAAAAAAAATTAATATTCAGGGATGTTTACCTTTCCACATACAGAAGCTTGTGCTCTGAAGGTATTCATTGTGCACCTGGAACCCCTTCAGGAAGTTGTAGAACTTTGAAACCATCACCCGCTCGGTCAGGACCTGCCGAATGATGCCCATGATGCCACATTCAGGGGTGACTAAGTAAGTCTCCAACTCATGACTCCTGGCTGGTGAGGAAGGCTCATCTCCTTCTGAAGGGTAGAGGAGATGAACAAGTTTTTGTTTTGATACAGTTCTTTGCAATAGTTAAAATACCAAAAGGCATCTAATGTTACCTAGAGGAAAGAAAATCCTAATAAGACATGGCAACATACAGTCAATGTCAAAGTAGGAACAAGAAGAAAATCAATCTTCAGTAAAACATATTCCATGAAAAACAAAGTCAGAGTGGCAGCAAACTTCCTAAAGCTGGAAAAAATGATCTACTGCTTGACAGAAGTCATAGGTGGATTCCCTGTGTGAAGGTCAGGGTACGCTGAGAATCTGGACCAGTTTCTTTCAAAATTAGTCCAAACCAGCTTTGCAAAAAAAGAGTGCTGTCAGGAGACTTAGACACACAGAAAAGAGCAGAGAAAAAGGGTTGTGCTAAATGGCACCTCATGAGATTGGGAAAGAGGGCCAATGACTTTCTATCACAAGCATTTATTGAGCTCAGGGTTCTACAACACTTCCATGGAGAAAGTGATGAAAAGCTCATAAACCAAACTCGCTAACCACATTTGAACAAAGAAAGGACAGCCAACACCTCTAAAGAGAACACAGGTTTACAACAAGATCAAAGAAAATTGAAATGGAGTTCCACATAATTGATATAACCATGTCTTCAACAACAACATACAAAAAGTACCATCTGCCAAGGCAGACAGAACACAGCACTGAGATATTTGTTACAAAACTGAAAGGCCCCTGGCAACGATCTGTTAAAGAACTTCAGTAGTTTGATATTTGGTGGCAAATCATCACTTGCATAAATTCAGTCCAAGGGAAACTAATGGAAATAATGTTGCTATGAATGAATTCAGAGAGGAAACCTAATTAGATATTGCTGGCAACATGACACCTCAGGGGAAAAAAAAACACAACAGTGCAACATTGGCCTCAGTTTTAAGATTTAAAAAGCCTTCACAAAGATTTCACACTATATGCCTCTGAACGTAACATTCATTTAAAGATTTATAAGACAACAGGTAAAGTAGAAACAGAAACGTAACCAACCAACATCAACAGTCCTGTGTTGGGTACACCTCAGTGAGGACCTTTCTGTAGGATCTGATGACTGACAGGCATCCAAGAGGTTGTAGGAAAAAACATTGCTCCACAGGCCTGTGCAATGGTAAAGAACAGTGAAACTGCTTTGGAAACATTTTAATGGAAAATATCCCTATAAAAAAATAACCTTTCAGCTTTGCACAGGGTATCCGAAAGCCTCAAGGTTTCCAAACTCTCAGCAAAAACTGTATGAAGTTCTTTTGTGGCAACTCACATTCTGCCCTCAAAGAGGAACCTAAACAGTTTTAAACATTGTGCTGGGCCTTCAGCCACCGTTAATTCGTTGTCACATACAGCTATCGCCAATACACTGCAAACCAACATTTTCTGTCCTATAAGCAACTGTCATCAGAGAGTAAAACCACACCATTTCCCATAAAATAAGCGTTTGGTCTGCAAAGTATGTCATATACAACCATATACTTAGTTAAAGGTTTGGAGGCTGCTCCTGAACAGACAAGATTGAAGTGGTTAGAGCACAATTCCAGATAGTCTGCAGAGCAGTCCTCTAAAACAAGACATCTTCACTGTCCCTTGTAGGATTTCTCTTGCCACAAGTTCTCCTGAGTGAGCCTCCCCTCCCTCTCCTTGTTATCTCATCCCCAGAGTCCTTCTTCCACTTTTGCCCTCCCACTTAAAAGAACATCTAAAAATGCCTCCCCTGTGCAGAAATCTCCAAAAGCCTCTTGGATCTTGAAAAGTATTTCTTCCTCCACAGCTCTGCTGCAGGCCATGAGAAGAACTCTGCCAGAGAAGGCACAGCTGAGCTTTGCCTTGAAAATCTCCACCAATGAAAGCTTTGCAAAAGCCATACATCATAAAGGATGCAATAATTTGAATTGCACAATACAATAATTAGGTATTCCATAAATTAGCAACAGAAATACAATTCCCTTTTAAACCTGGCTTGTTTGTGGAGTGCGACAAGATGCCAAGGGTCTTCTGCTTCACAGGAAGTCCCTATGAGAATGGACTCACTTGAGAAATGTTAGGAATACATAATTAAGAAAGCAGATAGGGGCTTTCTGGCTCTACACTTAGCTGGCAACCAGACTTCATTTGCAGATAATTACCGGCCAGTTTCCATCAACACAACCTCTTCTCCCTGCAGCTTGAGGAGCTTCTGTCCAGGCCTGCTGCGAGAAGGCAACTCCTCTCATTTCTCCTGTCTTCACTCGGCGCCTTCTCACTCCGTAACTCTTCTGGCTCCACTAGCCACGGGAGTTACACACTGCTCGTGCATTTTAATATCTTCCAAACACTGTTGTCCCCCTAAAAACTTGGTCATAATTACGTAGCAATGTTTCCCTAACCTCTTGCACTGAATTTTAATTGTGCTTATATTTGCTGAAGTAAGAACTATGAGAAGAGATGGTATCTTTTACTAGGCTGACAGAGTAGAAAATAGCAGACAAGTTTTCATGCACCCCAACCTTTCTTCTGGAAACCTGACGGTCTCTTGTATCCCCATAAGCTCATCCAGTCTTTCCAGCTCTAGCCATTGCTTTTATAAAAGGCTTTACCTCTCCCTGCAAATGACACCTTGCTTTTATCCTTAAACTATCATGCTGTAACTAATAGTACATTTTAATCACAGCCCAAGAGGGCATTACATGTTTTATCACTAGATGGCAACATCGCTTTAACTCTCCACTCTATCCTTTCTAAAGATACACCTACGGCTGTGGGGTCACCAGCCTAATTCAGGTGCTGAGGTTGAGAACACAGAGCTCAGCCAAGACTGGATGTGTTGGGTGCGCTTGCTACCTGGCCACCTCGGGTATGAACACACTACACCTCTGGAATTGTGAAACTGCAACAGAGGCACAATGTTCTCAGAAGGCGGCTCTGTAGCCCCACCTAACTCTGTAATCTACCTCCTACCTCTGACGGTCACCACAGAGTGCTTAATGGAAGAATACAAGAAAATGGAAAGTATGAAGGGATCTCTTCTCCAGTATACTCTCCAGCATCTCAAGGTTCTGGATTCGGCGCTTCTAGTGCTGGTGGCTGCATCTTAACTACTGTGTTTCTGAGCCATCAGTGGGACTACCTTCCATGAATTTCTCCTCCCCTTTTCAGACCTATTTATACTCTTGGATCCTGTGTTATCTTCTGAGTCTTTTCCCTGCACCATCTCTTTTCTTAACTCATGACATCACTAAAAGCTCTAAGCATAGCTATTAAAGCTCTGAGATTTAGTCTCTGTGTGGCTAAGCATAATCTTCTGTTCCTCATGCGCAGCTATTTTCTCATGATTGTACCAATATGACTCTGGATTCCTGCATCATACATCAAGGTGTGCAACTTTTCTGCCCACCAAATAAGGAATACCACATGGTGTTGCTGGTTGTATGGATTTTTCGGTTCATAAGTAAACCCTTTCTTACTGGTATCTTTGCTGTCCTGCTGTGTGTTGTGCTTATTTACATGTAACACATCTGTTGTTCAGGATTTAAGAGCAGATGGACTCTTCTGCAGACCACTTCACGCCAGAGAACCAGCATACAAAGGGGTATGGTAGAGCATTCTGGCATTATGTAAAATTAAAACAAGAGTTGCACAAAAACTGCAAAGCTGTCTTTCATGCATTACTGGGAGCTACCCACTTTACTGAAATAAGGATAGCAAAACTCACTGATTTAATCATGCTAGCAAAATTACAAAGGATTTAGAATACTATTAAACTTGCAAAAATATCAGTAACAGTTCAGAAAACTACTCAAAATGGCCATATTTTATAAAGAACTCAGTAACAACATTGCTTTTTGTTATAAAATCATGCCATTCATAGACAAATTTCGTTTTAAGATTCCATTTTCAAAATACAAAGGTTTTCCACGTGGAACTCTGCTGCTGATCAGTTCAAAACACACCTAACCTCTTTAAGCAGCCCTGAAACTTCAGGCATGAGAGTTACCATTCAAGACAAAAGCAACAGTGAATAGTGTTATTTGAAATTTCCTGTATTTTTTAGCCCACCTCCAGTGTCTAAGGAATTCAGCCAGAGGTGAGAACAAACATGTTGTACACTTTGCTTCAGTCCTGCGTGTTGCAGGGCACTGGTTGCAATATGCAGGGTCTATATTATATTAAAGTACATTTTTATGCAATTCAAATTTTTGCAATGGAGCACATTACCTTTCATGAAACAGATGCGGGATTCAGGGAGCTTTTTCATCAGGCGACCCATGAAGAACTTGCTGCCAAAATCCTCTGCACGAATGAAGGCACCGTATTTTAAGAACCCAACCTCATAAGGGGTGAACTCCACCCATTCTGCAGAGGCACAAAATGAACTTTTCAATCTCAATCCTATCCCTACCTCCCTGCAGGAAGGGCTCTGAAATGACAAGGAAGCAGCTGCAGGACAAAGCCTATCAGCAGGGTGATCACAGAGCGGCCTTCCTCAGGGTAAGGAGTTATCATTCAGCTGGCTTCAGCCACTCAGTAATGTTTCCCTGAACTTGTCCATTCTGAACTTCCCAACAAGCCTCTCCAGATAGGACATAAGTGAAGTTTATACCAAAAGGAGTCAGCCTGATTTTCCCCACATGTGGAGCTAAGGCTTGTGAGTACCTTGGCTGTCCTTAAGCACCTCCCCCAGATTTCTCCTGCCCCATAAAAAAGGGGTTCCTCCCAGAGCCTAGGCACAAAGTCTAGAAATGGAAAAGGAAGAGGAAGTTAAGGAGGAAAAGGAACTGTTTATGAATGTTATGCTTCAGCACTGCAAGGGGTTGAAGGACATGCAGTAACTGATAATGGAGATCATTTGAACATCAACCAAGTCTAGATACAGCTCAGTTTTGCCATCACCTTTGAACTCTGAAAGGCTGTAGTCTTCTTTGATGTTGAGGATCATGTAGATAGGTAGGGGATTCTGACCCTGACTCAATGCCTGTCGCTCATCTGAGAGTTTGTGGTTGTTTTTCTGCGAATTGACCAGAAACAGAGAAAGAGCAAAACCAAGGGACCTTCTTGGCATGGTGTATGGGCATGCAAGATTACAGCAAAACAAATACCTGTTTTCATCTTCATTTTCTTATTCTCTCCACTCATATTGTGTCCAGACATTTTTTTAACCAAGGAGCAGTCTAAACATTTACACTTCCACATAAGCATAATTACAGGTGAGCTGTAGGACACTTTGTGGTACAATGGTTTCTTGTTCTTCCCAGTAAACGCATCCACTTTACAAGGATTATTTAATTTCTCACAGGGAGGAACAGAGCAAAAGAAACCAAGAGCAGGACTCTGCTGTTAGGTGTTCAGATACTCATACTGGTAGAAGGAGACAGGTTTCTGCTCTACAGAATACCCCTTGGGCTGCTAATTATGTGTTGAGAGATATGTGGGGACAAACCCCCTTTGTTAGTCAGCAGAAATCCTCTGCTGGATAATGCTGGCATGCTCTCAGGCTAGCATCTGTCCCTGGAGCTTCATTTTCCATGCAACAGTATTCAATAGCTATTAGGGAAAACATAAACATATTACCCCATCACTTAATGCTTTTTCCAGCAGAAGCCCCCAGAAATCAATGCTAGAGATTTGGTATCCCTCTCGCTTCCGCAGTTTTAGCTCCTTCTCATAGTACTTAAAGCTCTCCAGGGAAAAGCAGCTTAGCTTGCACTTGGTCATATGCCTGCGGACTTCACCAATAGGTTTGGACAGATCCTTATGTGACCAGTCAGCACTCTGATACAAATGTGACAAGGTCCTGGGGAAAAGAAAGGAAGTACGTTGTCATATGTTTAAGACGCTTTCACATTTTAGACTTGGATTTAAGGACCACACCAAATGAACTACCTGAGGTTCATTAAAAACATCTTTTGGACTGAGTTTATTATTGTAAAGAAAAGATTTTTTTGATTTAGAGGACCCCCCAAATCACTAGTGAAACCTGAGGACTTGCAAAAAGCCCCTCCATGCTATGTAGGTTTATGCACAAGGCAGTGATTTGCACCAAGGTCACTCACTAGGAAAGATCCTAGAGATGAAACAAAGAGTCAAAGAAAACGTTCTTCCCTGTAAGCAGTGCCTAGGTCATATGCTGGCTCAGGCTGTGTTCCTAATGCAGCGATAAAAAAGCTTGAGACTGAAGTAATACACCTTCCTTTACCAAAACAAAGCGAATAAATCTCTCACGCAGCAGACTATAGAGGTGACAAATGATATCTTTGTTCAGGATCTCCTTACCATGTTGAACCAGATGATCCAGTGATGTATGAAATAGCATCTAAGAGATCCAGCTTCTGAAGACCCAACAGGTTGCCTAACAGAGATGTCAGTGCCCGGGTGCCACCTCCTGTTGTCATGACTGCTACAACTGGTATCTGTTTAAACATCAACACAGCAATGGTAAGCAACATCTTAGTTTACCAGCACATGTGATCAGAGCTGAATGAATTGCAGCATTTCTGTCCCACAAGAAATTTCAACATTTCCCCAAGCAGGGGAGAAAAAAGATGAAAACCTGGGATTTTGCACGGAAAAATAATAATAAAAAAGAAAGATTTCATAATTAGCTAATTTTCACTTTTTTATCAAAATTAATCAATTTTTATTCTAAATTGTGACATGCAAAACTTTTTGTTTCAAGGCATTTCAATATTAGAGTGCATTTTCCTTAGTGGAACATCATCTCATGAGAGCTCTATTTTGAGAACAAGCAGAGCTCATCCTCTCTTGTAAGTCAAGTATAATGACTAGATTACATTTCCTATGAAGTACCTAGCATATATAATTGCAGTGATGAACCACAAAGACTAATTGCATGGAAATCTAAACTGTGTTACAGGAAGACAAATTCCTCCAAGAAACCCACTGAGTGAAGAGGAGCCAAATGACATTTCCCATACACATTTCCAGGCAATTGCATCAAGGAAATACTCAGCAGTGACTTGATTCAAATCAAGCATTTCAGGTCAAAGCAAAGTATTCTGATTCGGGTTTACCTGACTGTGAGAAAACAAGTCTCTTGTTGGAAAATCTGAAATTAGTAGTCAGGAGTACTTCCCCTAAAAACTTCTTATACTTAAGAAACTGCTTTTTTCCACTGAAACGAGTGTGTTAATGAGAAACAGTATACTGATGTGATAATTTTGTGAGCAGGGACATAATTTGTAGCATCCAAAGCCATTCTGTCATAACCTTTAATATGCCTTTGGTCCAGCTGTCCTGGACAAAGGGAAAAGCACAGGTGAAAAAAACCCTCTCAAAATGAAAACTTCTTCATTTCTGAAGCGCCTGATCACAGATCATGTTCTGTCCCTAAAGCACCAACCATCATCATGCCAGCATGGACATGAATAAATACAAACCCTAACTCAGTCAAACAGATGAGAGAAAGATGTTGGATGTCTTTGTGCTGTTAGAGTGACAATACAGATGAGATGATGAGCACCAGAGAAGAGAGTCTGTGATAAGACACATTCTCATCAGTGTTATGTATCGCTTTAACTGTTAGGTTTTCCCCCTCCAAAATCTGGTAATATAAAATACCTTCTGGGGCCCTGGTGACTGAGCTAAGAGAGTAGGACTAGCCAGGTCTATAGTTCATGGATGAAAAAGAAATAAGGCAGGGAAAAAATGCTGATTTATGGCATTCTCTTTTCTGAGCAAATGTGTAACAAGTGGGTTTGATACTATCTGTGCTCTCACATTGTTTCATCTAAACATTTCTCAATGCTTTACATGGGGCACTGGATACATCAGGGCTGGTTAAGGAACAATATGCGAACAGCTACAATCATAACACACTCCTGTTACACAGCACAGTCCAGTCTCTGTGGTGCTCCCCGTACCTCATGGTCTTGTAGGTCTTGCTCTAAATGAAGTGCTTTTTTCAGAGCAGAAGCCACAAACTTCCTCCGTTTCTGCAGGAAATTTTTCTCCTCCATACACAGATTAAAATCCAAGCGAACATCTAAGTTTCTTGACCTCAAACAAAGTCCAGGGTTAAACAGAATGTGCATGATCACTTACAATTAATGTCTGGGCCCATGCTTACAAGTCACAAACTCTACTATTAGGCTTAGAAAAGCTGCTATTGCGGCCCCACAAAAGCACATCACAGATAGTATAGACAAGGTAGAGAAAAGGCTGAGAAAGTTAAAAAGTTGTAAAATATTACAGAAAAAAACCCAAATATTTTTTATTGCTACACTGATTTTCAAGAAGTGTCTAACATAAATACTGCAATCCATATGCAGATACTATAAACAGTGGAATATTTAGAGTTTGTTGCCTGAAGACCTCTAGGTTTTATAAATACTCTGGATTCTTTACAAGTAAGGAAAGTGAGGTATAAATACATATTTTTCTAAACTTGTAGCTCCATGGATTTTGCAGCCAGAAAAGATTATTCTCCCCATGCAAACTGAACTCCTGTATAGTAGCATAACAGGAAATTTCACCCAGCACAGTTGACAATGTTCAACTTCAGGACATGGGTAACTAACATGGGGTAAACAGGGGTAAATATAATCACTGACTAAATATTTTCTCCCTTAGCTACAGAAAAAGCTAAGAAGGTAAAAAAGCTGGCCGGAATCTTTTTTTTCACAACCACAAAACCTAAAGACAGAATTTCTTACCAGTCATTTGACTTTACATGTAAACTGATTGTTTCATCCTAGAAAAAAAACACAATATAAGCACTGGCCCCTCCCTTCCCTTTCCCCTTTCTTTTCCCTTACCCTTTCCCTTCCCTTTTGTTTCCTTTCTTTACATTGTTTTATACTAAAGATACAAAGAGCAGCATACAGTAATAACCAGCACCAGCTCTGCCAGTGTGCCGCATCTTGCCTCATAGTTTGCATTTGCTCTGACCTGCATGAGTCCCCCAGTCCATTACAGAAATCCATCTGCCAAATGTTTGGCTGCGGTTTTTAGTTCTGCTTGGTTCATATGAAAATGCACAGGTCTGTAACTATCTCTATTAGGAATGTAGGGGCCCTGTAAGTTATATATCTAAACCCCTACTTCACACTGATCTAATTAATTCATGCGCATTGATCTTTGGTCCATAGCTTCACATTTATTCTAAAAAGTTGGTATCAATCACCTTTGCTACTGCTACTTTCTCCTTGAAGGGAAGTGAATCCAGAGGAATAGCGAGGGATGCATGGCAGTCTTTTTTCTCTTCACCTGAGATACACTGAAAAATAAATTATAATGTAGAAAAATATTTAATGTATATACCACAAAAAAGCACTGTCACCAACTTATTTTTTCAAATGCTTATAATTTTTTCAGCAGTTTCCAAGTTGCCATCTAATATTCTGGTGTCTTAGGGGGTACAGTGCTCTTCCAGAGCAAAAGATCATGAAAGATGGCTTTTAAATAAAAATACAAATTCTTTCCATTTGCCTCAGTCAGGTATGGAAAACCATGAGTTTACTGTGCTTACTCAAGCTAACGATCACATACCGAGCAGAAATGAGGTTTCTCTGCTAGAGCCATGCGCAGCTCTGACAGGCTGTACTTGAGGTAATGGAAGTCCAGAGGCTTTGCAGCTTGCCAGGAAGAGCCCAGCGACAGGGTCTGGTTCTCTTCGTAGGATCCCTTCACTGAAAACAAGAAGTCTTTTTCTAAAAGAAAAAGATGAAAACCATACAGAGAAGTTAGTAACTATGATTTCAGAAATAGAACACTAAATGGTCATTCAGAAGTTGTCATTTTTATATGCAAAAAATTCAACTATGCTTAAAAGCTCCCAGGATCTATTTACGCAACCATGGAA
Source organism: Haliaeetus leucocephalus (assembly GCF_000737465.1). NCBI lineage: Eukaryota > Metazoa > Chordata > Aves > Accipitriformes > Accipitridae > Haliaeetus > Haliaeetus leucocephalus. The sequence continues at coordinate 1,023,084 of NW_010973132.1, read as the reverse complement.
CATTACAGGAAGAAGAAGAAAAAAAAAGAAAAGAAAAGAAAATGAAACAAAGAGCTTATAAACTAGCAGTAGTTGTTTTAAAAACTCGGACATACAGGCAAATTGGGCAAAATGTAAATTATTGAGATAGAAATATATACTTACTTCTATTTTACAGCACTAATAAGATTCGTTATCACTCTAATCATTCACTTTGATTTCAAAATCCAGTTTTTATAGTTAGTTAGCATAGACACATTATAACTGTTGGATCTGTGATCCTGTATATACTCCTAACCATCCAGTTCCTGTGCTCTAATTGTAAGAACAAGGTAGGAAAATTACCAGATAAGAAAATGACAAAAAAAAAAGAAAAAGATAAATTTTAATTTTACCATAGCATAAGATTTTTTTTTTTCTAGTTTAAAGTCTAACCTGAAAGTTCTTTCTTCGTCTGTATATTGTCCACCAGGACTTCCAAGCAGGAAATTTCACGAGACTGTAGCAGGGATGAACAATGAGAGAATTAAGTATACAAAACATGCCATATCTGAGTCACCTCACTGCTACCTGTCTCTGGTCACCTGGGTCCCTGGGGTCTGGAAAACTGTCCACCCTGTGTTTGTTAGGTTGATAAGAGAAAGACCTTGGCACACTGAAGATGTGCCAGGTTTCAGCTGAAAGAAAAATGGCTGTGGTGCTGTGGTCCCTCCATGGGGCTGGGGCTGGGAAGGGAAATAACAGGGGAGGGAATGGAAGTGTGCTGAGGCCTCCCAAGGGCAGACTGATGGGTCAGCCAAATCACAGGGCTGTCCTTGCAGCCCTGCTTTAGTGAAGTTGGACAGCCAAGTGCTTCCTCTAAATAGTGAGTTAGGGGCAGTCGAGAAAGCAACTTCCATATCATCCTATGGAGGTGGGGAAAACAGGATGGCCATGAGGGGGTCCCAAGAGAAGTCCCCAGAAGCAGTAAGTCAATGAAAGAGCACTTCAGGCTTTGTCAAGAGGCTTGCTGTCAGCTGGTGGTGGTGAACAGGGCTCTGGGTATCCCCAATGGCTGCGTTCCTCTTTCCTAACACAACCTCGCACAGGGAGCAGCACAACAGGATGACTGCCAGTGTCCCACCCCCCACCTCCCTCCCCTTCAGCCCTGCCTGCAGTGAGCTGTTGGGGCACCTGCCAGATTCACCACTCCCATCACTAGGTTGAAAACAAACACGGAAGAAAAATAGTTTAAAATTACCACTAATACACCATTAGTGACAAGCTTTTCAGGAGGGACTGGACTGAAAGAGAGGAAAAAAACCTGCAATCAGAACTAATATGACCTAAATACATCCTTAAATGAACACCAAGTAATAACACTTTCCTTAAAGGTTGCCTCATCCAGCATAGTCTCAAATATGTCACTGATTTCTAATTTTGGGAGACATCTGGAATATGTCTTCCTTATTTTTTTAATGATAATGGTAACCAATAGTAGTAATAAGCACAGTGGCTGCAGTTCTTATTATCCTTCTCCCTCTTCCAGCAAATAATGGGATACAGTAGTATCCAGGATGATTCTTGGTAAGATAAGGAACACAGTGCTTTAGCCAATATGCAGCTGACTAGATAAACACCAGCTGTTGCTGTGATGCTGAGCGTTTTAAACTACATTATCCTAAATGCTACCATGTGTTTGACTGCCTGCTTTGGCAAAGGACAGTTGTTTGATCCTGTATGGGTTTTACTCACATGCTCTCCGATGCAAACTCAACCTCCAGCATCTCTTGTGTCTGTAGAAGATTAATTCATTATAAGCATTTGAATTAATTTTCTTTCTCACTAGCTATGGTTGTCAATGATTATTCTGGCTCCTGAAACAGCTCTTAAAATCAAATCTCCTTCCTGTTCTAGGGTACTCTCAGATGAGTGAAAGCAATCAAGTTGGAGTGATTTTGGAAAGTATTTTCCCTCCTTCATTAACCATCAGTCCCCAGGGTGACTGCATTTGTCCATTCAGTAGTGAGGCAGAGTAAAATGGTCACATAGGCAATCCCCAGTCCTAAGCCTGCAATAACTGTTGGCTTAAAACTATCTAAAGCCTTGGTTTTTCTGGGTAACTTTTATCAGGAGACTGAAACTGTTGGATAGCAGAGGGCATTCTCAGTTCTGATAGAAAGGACTCCTGTAACATGGACAATACATTGACCAGTCACTAGAGAAGTTAATATAGACTGCCTGACGATATCACCGTAGAGCTGAATACCAATACATAGCCTGTAAGAAAAGTCAGTGAAACAGCAAATCTATAGAAGTATCTAAATGGGACATCCAGATCCCATGTTGAAGTCATCATGTATGCGTTCAGGCACACTGAAGTAATGAGATAGTTACAGTAATTGACCATCAATGGGTTTTAGCACCTCAGCATGGATCTTTGTGTTATATTCAGGTATACACAGAATTACAGGGCAAGGTATCAGTTTTTAAGTGAATACTCCAACGTCTGTGCCAGAATATGCCTAAACTCGTAAGTGCTGGTCCCACAAAAAGAAATTCTAACAGAGAAACTGTGTGCCATGGTGATTAAGTCTTTTATCTCCAAAAACACCTATTTGAGCAACAGAATCAAGAAAGAGGGGGAAAAAGGAAACTCTGGTGTCTGAGGTTTGAGGAGCTAATAAAAACCTTCGGGATTATGTCCAAGGTAGGGAGGTAAACCTTGTCCACTTTGCTGAGCAAGGTTTGGAAGGTATTTTACAGGATACATGAAGCGCAAACCAATAGGAAACAAACCCTCCTGCCTACAATTGCTTTACAAAAAGTTATTTAGGAGGCAATATCAAAAATGTATTTCCTTCCTGTGGCCAAGACAGTTTTATTCCTCACCTTTGGATTTAGCTGAAAAGTCAAGTGAACAATTTCTCCAAGTTGAATTTTAGCAACATCAAAGAGGACCGTGAAGAGGAGGTCATCTTTAGTGGCTGCATTTTCATCATAGACTTTCAGCTCAAGAATATTCTGTGAACAGAGGTACAGGATTAGAAACATCTCTATTTTGAGACCTTATGGAGGTACAAGAAGATGTGCTCAGCATGTTAAGAAAGACAGAGAAAGGATGGGGAGAAGTGAGAGAGCATGCAAAACCTTTTCATCAACACAGAGCTGAAGAAAGATATTCTGAACCTAGCATAGCTGGGTTTGTTGCCTATTTCCCCTGCAGAGTAATTTAAATGACCAAGGCTAGTAGAATCATTGAATATGTACCTCCCATATTGAAAAACATGTTTGACCTCTGATTTCGTTTGAGGTCACCACTTGTCCCTGAACTGTAGGAAACCATCTAGTAGTCAGGACTTTATTGCTATTGGTGAAAAAAAAATAAATCCTTGGATATAAGCAGTGATTAAAATACATTAAGGAAGCACCATATAACTACTGCATGGCTGCATAATTATATCCTGTAAATTATTAAACAGAGCACATGGAGGTAATTACCACAGAAACTACAGAAACTGATATGTTTTTGTTAAATTGGTGACAAGATGCACAGAAAGCAGCAGAAAAAAAGCCTATTTCCATCAGATTATATCGTACACCTCTCAATCTCCTCTTTCTTCCTTCCACTGCACAAATCTCTTCCTCTCCCTCCTCTGTCACCTGCCTGTTTGGATGGACAGGAGGGGTAACAGCCCCTGCTGTGCCTGGTTGGCAGCTGCACATGGGCTGGCTCAGAGGTGCCTCCCAGAGTGCTGAGCAAATTAACTTTAATGGCTGTTTTCTCAGTGGGGAAACAATTCAGGCCTCTCTCCACATATTCAGATGCTCATTTTCATGTCAATTACAGGGACCTCTTATCTCAGAGATTCTTACTTATCTATCAGATTTAACTGACACTTGCTAAGAGGTTTGATCGTTATTAAAGACACACAAACACATGCACAAAAAACAGTGAGCATGTGAGCTTTGTTGCCTTAAAAGTTCTTAATGAATCACAGGAAGGTCCATAACTAAATTTGGTAAGTGATTGAATATACAAATATACTGAAAGGAAGATAATCCAGAACCCAAGTATTCAATTTTGACATCTATCATTTCTGTAACCAGCAACTGAGAGATGGCAAGCTGTAGTGAACTTGAGTTTGCAGTTTGCTGCCAGAAGACAGAAAGGCTTCTGCCCTTTAAGGTCATATATGTAAATGCATCGCACTGTGCTTCAGACAGAAAAACAATTCTGTTTGGGGCTGACAGGGTCACCGGTGGGTTCCTGCTCACCACACTTGCTATGAGAAACATACCAACAAGAGGCAGAGAGAAGCAGCCACAGCAACTTGGTTTACAGGCCAGACATAAAGAGCCTGTAAAGGATTATGGGAGGCGATGGAGGGGATATGCTTAAAAGCAATTATTTGCCGTTTGTAGAAGGCAGGCTTCCACTGAAGAGCAGGTCAGATTTCCTAGCTGTGATACTGCAGCAGACTGCCCTTATTTGGCTAAAATGGCTGATTTATTTTCTTAGTGGCCAACTCATTTGAAGTCCCTCAGGTACTCCCAGCTAGCCAGGAGGGGCATGCACAGGGGCTGGCTGGCTAAGGGAGATCTCCAGCTGCACCACTGGGGTGCTGTGTGGGAAGCGGCAGAGGCTCTCTGGGCAGTTCATTGTTTCTATCCGCTCCTGACAGAGGATATGAGGGCAGCATCGCTGGGAGCCAGGCACCAAGCAGAGCCAGCCCTTGGGGGGGGCTGCATGCCACCAGCTCCGGGCAGGGTGGCCACCCTGGAGCTGGGGAAGCGCTGCCCACAGCACCAGCCCAGGAAGCCCTTCCTCGCCCACTGTGCTTCATCAGATGTTCATCAAAACAGATGCCTTTCAGTAAACACTCCCCTTCCTGTTGGGAACCAGCCCAACATACCCAAACAAGTTTTTTTCTTCCATAGTGAGAGTGTATTATAGGATTTTACTGAGCTCTGGCTCCCATGATTTAGGAAAATTAATACCTCAACGATACACAAGACAGGCGAGGAGAAAATAACCAGACCAGCAGACTCTGGCTCTGCTCAGAGAGTAATGAGAAGAGCAATTGCAGTGTATGCAGGGAAACCTCTGAGAGCCTTAACCTAGTCTGTTGAGCCCAGAGAGCTGCAAGGCAGCAGTGACAGACATGCCAGAGAGCTTTGGTTGTCCCAAACCCCCAGGACACATTCTGTGCAGCCCACACTGAAGCCACAGCGACCACTGCCACACTGCTCTTGTCACATGCTGAAAATTATTTGGGCTAATGCCACATCTCTTGTCTCCTGCTGCAAACTTACTGCAAAGTAAATGTAAAGTCTTCCCAAATACTACTCCATGAAGGATTAGATCAAGCAGCTTCTTGTGGCCAAGACATCTTTTTCAGCTGTTACATGTGGTATTGCAGTTTTGAAAGACCTGTCAGCCACAAACCATTGCAAGGAGCAGGTGCTCTGGTGCAAGAGTTGCAGATCAGTGGGTGTTTCCATGCTGCAATGTTTGTCCCTTGCCTTTCGCCTCCCTGATAAACCTGCAGGGCTCAGTGAAATTGTGCCTCACCAGTGTTTTGAAAGAAGCCGGAATTTTTTTAGTTCTGCAGGGAAAGGACTGGATGTAGGCCGCAGATGGACAGGCGTGTTAAAGCTGAAAACCATACCAAACAGGACCCAGTACCACCTAACTCTGCGGAAGGAAGCCTGAGAACTTGTATCATTGGCAACTTTTGCAGACAAAGGCAAGAGGGATTGTTCACGGGAGACCCTGTGGTGTAGCAACACTTTGAACTATTCTGAATGCTCCTTTGGAGGAGTTTATTGATGCTCAAGAGAGCCGGGGCACTGGCCTGCTGATTTGGCACTTGGCAGAAATGTTCTTGTCCCACTCTGCCATCAGCACTAGGAAATGAAGGGTGCAAGTTGTAAAGCAGAGTTTGATTGCCCCAGGTGTGAAGTAACCTTGGCTTACTTCGCCTGTCACTGATCTTTGTAGAATCCTAGACTCTGATGTTGATGCTGCCTTTTGGAGGGAGCGTATAGTGGGACTTGCAAATCTTCTTAAGCTCTAACATTTATCATCATGGCAAAAGCTCAGCTGGCATTCTTTTGCAAACTTTAACGGTTGTTTTGTGAATTTTTTTATTGCAGGTTATTCCAGAGGAATACTAAAAAAGTACAGCATGGTAATGCTTCCACCACTTAGCTCATACATGTCTTTTATGCTGTTCAATTTACTCTGAAATTTTCACATTTACTCTTGAAAAGCAGTGATTTAAAAAAAAAAAGATGAAAAAGTGACAAGTGATAGAACATTATATGAGTAGTTTTGAAATATCTTGGCTATCTTTTATATATCAGAAAATAAAATTTAATTTTGCTGCTGCATGCTACACCACATCCCCTTACCCATATCCTTGTAGTCCCTCATACATTTATTTTTATGGTACCCTACGTATCAATCACGCAATGAGATCGCCGCCCCAAAAGAAAAACAAATGCACTCTGCATCTTACTTTTACTTGGCTCTGGATCCTGAAGCAAAATGTTTCATTCCACACTGGGTCTTTGCAGTTCTTAACAGTTTTGGTCCGGACAGTCTCAGGGGAAGCAGTGGGCAAAGACAGGCTTACATAGCAATCCGTTTGACTAACTGTATTTGAAAAGGTATATTGTAAATAACAAATTAATATAAATATCTTGGAGCATAGCCTTATAGTACTGTATAGACCACAAGCTGCAAAAAGGAGATATTGTTCTATTGCTTTTCTTACAGGTCCTTATTCAATAGCACTCGCTACTATTTGTTCCCTCCTGCAGGTGGGAGCTCTGGTCATTAATGGCAAATCAAAAAAGCTAAGGCAATAAAGACAACTGGTAAGAAAAAAATATGCAGAGCTAGTTTTACTTAACAAAACCCATTATTGGTATGTCCCCTGTTGCAAATCAACAGATTTCTGAGATGGGGAAGAAAAAGGTTTACATTTTAAGAGAACTTTTAAAGGGTAAAATACTTAATTATCTCTTTGAGCATTTAGACAAGGGTCTAACTTTGTCCTTTGCTCTTGAGAGGGAACAGAAGAGCTAAAGATGGTCTGGGTACAAAGGATCTTCCCCCTCTGGTCTGCTGCCCTCATAAAGCTGTAGCCCAGTCCATGTAATGAGCCAAGTGTCTCACCTAACATGCAATCACATCTCTTCACTGTCAACAAATATGCAAAAATAGCAATGCACTTTCACCTTACTGATTTAAACACTGAGCCTTGATAGTGAAGAAACTTCTAATTTCTGAGAAAGCTGTTAATGTAACACAAGCTTGCACAGTTAGCTACAAGTATGGCATTAAATCTTCATAATACATGGGGGCTGCTTTGGGTTGGGCTCCCAGGAACTGCCCCCAGCTGGGACAAACCACCTCCTGGCCAGGAGGTACCACACATATGCCGGGCATTGCCACAGGGTGTTGACAAGTTGTCTCTTTGTGATTGCCAGAGATTTTGGGTGAGAGGCGGGTTGGGTACTCAGATGTCTGTGCAACTAACTTTCCTTTTGTGTGCTAACCTGATGGATGTAGAGTACTTGCTGGTTAGGATTCTCTCTGATACTGCTAAGAAGATGCTAGTTTTCTTAGCAGGGAGCAGTGCTGGGCATCTGCTCCTAAGTGCATAGAAGAGTTGATGTCTCATGAACCTGTGGTAATAAGCTGAGACCCTGAAAATACAGTGAAGAGCAGTGGGACTCGCCCTCTCTACACTGTCGTTCACCCTTTCCAGCCCTCCCATTTGGAGCAAATCTGCTGTCCTTCAGTCCTGTACACTGTTTGCACTTATTTTTAGACAACAGACATTTCTTTTATCTGTTGGGCAACTACAGGTGTCTCTAATGTCTCCAGCTCTAAGAACTTCTTTTGTAATCACAGTAACAGGTCAGACTTGGGTGTAATAACAGGCAGTTTGGTACTGTGGGATACAGGCCGAGAGGCAGCATGATCAAGCGGGTAACCTGCTGGAAAAGGTCTCATGACATGTTGGCTCCAGTCCCAGCTCTGGTCCAGGCTGCTAAGTCACTCTGGGCAACTGCTTCCATTTACATTTATCTTGCTTCTCTATCTGCATTTCCCCATCAATAAAACAGTGATAACGATCCTTTCCTCTTTTATAATCTGCTTTGACATCCCATGATTAAAAGCATTATACAAACAATAACTACTGTTAATAATATTTCCATGTGACCCACAAGAGAGTGCCTTATCAGTAATTATGTTATTCTTTCTCTACCAGTCTTTTGGTTCTCATACCACACTTTCTTTAAACTTGTGGTGTAACCCATGTGGCAATGAATAGGTGTTGCTTAAAGAAATTTGTGCAACCAGCTTATGTATGATTTATGATTTACCTTTCAAGGCTTCTGAAACTGTTTGAACATGAAACACCTTCCAGTTTTTCAGCATGCATTTGATAGTTTCCCCCTTACTGTCCCTAGCAGAGGAGAAATTATTTTAACATCACAAATGCAGAAGTCTATAATTCTTGTAAGTAATATTAGGGTATTTTTAGACTTATTACTGCAATTTTAAAATGCAGAATATGTGCAATGTACCTGTAGATAACAATTTATTGGTAAAGGAGGTTGATACAATGGTTTCTTTAGCTCTCTCCCACACAATATTTTCTACAATTCTTCCATTGATTTTTAACAGTTTAAAAAGACAATATTAACTTTGCATAGTTACTTCTTCAGATGGTGTCAGAGAAACAGGTAAGAGTGAGAATATATGTTTCTTCAGCAACTCTATCTGTCAGTTATGGACTACTGATATATGTGTGTGTTAGGGAATTTGTTCATTTATGGTCTGGGATATCTCTTTGTTGTACATACTAGCTATGAATCCTGATTTAGAAGGCAGGCATTCTATATTTTCAGAGTATCAAAGGAGCTCTAAACTTGTGACTTATAATCTTGTATCTAGATAGAACTGTGATGGGACCTCTGTTCAGTCTTTCATTCTCATTCATAGACCTATAGCCAACTTGAGAAGTTAGTCCAGTCTTTAGCAAGGCTGTTCACCCTTAACAAGAGCAAAAACAAAGTCCCACAACCTGATGATCCCCATGTAACACCAGCTCAGTCAGCAACCAGCGAGGCCTCAGCCTCAACATAGCCCAAGACAAGAATGCAGATAGAGACAAAGATATTTTAATCTGAAAATAAGCAATTACAGCCAGGCCACTGCATGAAGAATAACAAATTATGCACCAGAATTATAATGTTGCAGGACTTATCTGATAACTTCTACATACAATGCAGATTTAGATAAATTTTGGACCAGATCCCAAATACACAATATTAAACATACGTGGAGGTGATGAAATTTAGCACTGAGATGTCTTTGCATACGCTCCCAGCCCTGGACAGGAACAAGTGGATGCTCAGTATCTTCCATGTTGGGGTTCTCTTCCACTCTCTTCCTCCCTCCACCATAAAAGGCCTTAACTGTTACCAGCTACTAAAATTAAACATGTCCAGATTGAAGAGGATTGACTTAGCCTGGCATATGAGAAAGAGCTGAAAGAAATGAGTTTGCTAACTAAAAAACAACAACAAAGACTGTCAAATAACATGGTAATAGTTAGTTCTGTAATGTCCAAATGATTGATACAAAGAGGACAATGATCTGTGGCTCTGCATGGCCAGAGGGAAATAAACAAAGACAAATACTAGGAAAACTGCTCCAGCTCTAAGAGAGTTATAAATTTTCTAGGTAACTCATTTCAGAGGGTATTGGTACCCAGATATGTATCAAAGAGTGACAGACAAGGTAAACTTGATCCTGCTTCAGAAGCGGACCAGCCTAGGTGAACCTACAAGGTGTCATATGGAATTGCTGCCACGTGACCCCATGTTTACGCTGGAAGGCAATAAACAGGATAATCATGTCATGTCAATTATACTGCATGGAAACCAACTAACCAGTCTCCCTGCCTGCCTTGACTGTCAGGGAAGGAAGTGATAGGACATCCTTATATTGTACACCAGCCCATGAGATCGATTCCCAGATATCTGGGCACTGTCTCCAAAACAACTCCAAGCCTCCTTCTTTGACATGTATAAAGTAAGACTGTTAAGTTCATTGGAAAAGTTGCCACCTTTCCTTTCCAAACACATACGGTGTCCAAGTAACAAGGCCTAAATCCATACCTAGAGCCTCCATGTACCATCCCAATATAATCATCAAAAGGAAACAATACAAAAAGCAACAAAATAGAATGCAAAGAAGCCCACAGACAGTTGTGCTACAACTTCTCCCATCCACCCCAACTCTTCCATGAAGCAAGAGGGGATAAATTATATTGCCTAAATGGCATTTGGGTACGTGCAGCTGTTCTTGCAAGATTTGTACGTGCTAACAGAGCCACAGATGTCATTAGATCACCCTTACATATGCTCTCTTTTGGCAAAGTGGAACTAGAAATCATGTATTTCCATAGGTACACCCATTTTTAGACTTTTCATAAGCATTGCCACTATTTGACTCTTCCCACTTTCAGAGTGTCAGCCAGTAGGAACCAAAAAGCTGTATATTTTTGGCCAAGAGATACTATTAGGACACACTATATAACACACTTCCTTTGTTCCACCTCAGACCCTCTTGCAGTGATATGTGGTGCAATCTCACATCTATCACTGAAAAATATTTTTTGGAAAGTTCTTTCATTTCTATTTAAAAATAAACTAGCCAAAAATTAAGTCTTGGCCAGGCATCTACACTGTTGATGCAGTGGGTAGTTAGAACTGCTGGGCATCTGAAGAAACCATTATCAGGGGGAAACATCATGGAAACAGAATTGGAAACAGGCTGCAAGCAGTACACAGAAGTGCCTCGGATTTCAAAGAAAACAGAAGTGGGAACAAAATCAACACCAGAAGCAGCTGAACCAACAAAACAACACTCACATTTTCTTTATTCGCTCAGTAAGGGAATAGAAACAAAAATGTTTTTAACATTTTGCTGAAACTAATTTTATTTTTTTTGCCTTAAGCATCATTATTTTAACTCAGAAATGCCTCTGACATGCTTTATAAAAATATGTAGTAATGGTACTTTTTTTTGTATTCTCCTCCAGGATTTTTCTGAAAAAGCAAGAGCAGTACATCATGGGCGATGTAATCTTGTGCAGGAACTGACACTAAGCTGCAGCACTGACAGCGCACTGCAGCAGTAATACCAATTTGAATTTTTCAATTGAGACTCAGAGTTTTGAATGCAAAACTTTGCTACTGAATAAATAAACTTTATGGCAGGGACACTTCTCCCAGATATCTTTTCTTTCAAGTAAGATTTGGTACTGAATGGGAAGCTACCAAAAAGCTGTAGCTCAAGATGATAGCGAGGACAAGGTCAGCTGACTGGCACGAGGTGTTGTCCTTTTGCTGGGTATCTGGAAACCAGAAAGTATTTGCAAATATGATGAGTGAGGTTAAAAATATCCCAAGGTCTCACTTACAGGAAGAAGCTAGCACTGATAATCTGTAGGAATTTACTGTGGATTCTGTACACATAAATAAAAATAGATACCTGTAGATGTCCTTTGTTTTTTAGAAGAGTTATGCCTAAGAAAACAGCATGGAAATAAAAAAGCATATCATTATAACTAAGTAACAAAAGTAGGGTGCAATAAGTCACCTCATTCCCTCACAGAATCCTTTGCAGCAGCCAACATGAAGGTAAAGACATCGATGCTGATGAATTAATTTGGTAAGAAAAATTCCATAACATACCAGGATAACTCACTGGAAGCGAAAGTGTTTACACCACAATGTAAATAGGTCTTCATGTGCCTGAGAATTCAGCCCAAAGTCTGTAAATGTCAGTCACCATTTTGTGAATTAAGTTTTAGACCTACAGGGCACAACACACAGGTGAGGATTACAGTTTGATTATTTTGGTTTATTTGTGAAGGAGAGAGTTCATTCAGCCTGGATTAAAAGCTTACACTGCAGCACCAGTTCATCATGACATAAATACTATGACTTGGATGCATTGCCAAGATGCACTTTGCTTTTGGCAGCCAAGTCTTCACATTTTATACGTCTTTTCTAGAAAGATGTCACCACCAGTTTCTTTCACATCAAAGTAAGCCACAGATAAACACACAGCCTCCAGACTGTCTTTTACCACAAGACCACAACTAATCCTATTTACACAGTGAAATTAAATGAGCTCATATTCTGTCTGGAGTTCTCCAGGACTCCCAACTGATCTAGCAGTCTACAGCAACCTTCCTGTGAGTAATAATGAATGAAAGCATTAAGAATAGATACATCTGACTTGCAAGGAACATTTATACCCAAGACCCATTTTGTCTAGTTTTCATTGTTGAGCTGAAAGGGAACTCTTTAAAAAGGGTAGTTAAGACTGGTTCTAAACAAATAGGAAAAGATGAATACCTTTGCCAGGCAGACATTCAAAAAGATTGCCAATTTAATAGCAGAATATGATGCAAGCACCAGCAGCAAAATTTGTCAGTGAATCTTACCTTTAACCTTCACTGGCTACTACTGCAGCACTACTTTATTGGCTCCTGCTAAGGATACAGTCATACAGAGTGCCCGAGAGAGAAGCCATAGTCTCACGTCAACACTGTCACACATCTTTTCAGCAATTGTGGACTATCACAGCCATGTTAAATCTAGTCTCTCTACATTGGCCTCCCACATAATAGCAAATCACATCCTGGTTCTTGGTCCTTATCTACAAGTAATCAATGTCCTCAGTTCAGCAAAAAGGTTGCCTGAAGCACCTCTCTGGAGACCATCAGTGATAAAGGTCCTCAAGCTCTGTGAATCTCAGCTGTGGGCAAGGCTTTCCCAGGCACCACTCTGAGTCTTTAGAATAAATCTCCACCGGAACTAAGACATACCACAGGCCTTATCACATAGTGCTTTTAGCGTACAGCTCACCTCAGCAGCACTAATCTAAATGTGTGTGAAAGAACACTGAGAGAGCACAGATGCATAAAACAAAACAGGTCTCTGCTCAGAGAATACAGGAAAGACTGAATCATTGATTACAGTCACACTGCTTAATGCATAACTGGATGAACTGCAGTTACTGCTGTCTTGATGAAACCAGAACAACCAGCACAGAACTAGAACAGATTCTGGAGGTTCTTTAACAGTGTATAAGAAAATCTATGGGGAATCAATAAACAAAAATGCATTTAAATGTATTTTTCACAATAAAATACTGAAGATGAGAAGTTGTACCACCTTCTCCTCATCAAAGGAATACCTCAAAAATCTTGAAGAAATTCCTGCAATAAGTAAATGTCTGTTATCAGTCTTCATATTATTTATGTACTTCTTTGAATGTCCAAATTACAACAACTAATATAGTACTGTAAACACAGATCTGCTGGTAGTCAATTTGTGGTTACTGTTCAGTGTCAAGCAAAGTATACTTTGGTCTTAAACTCAAGACATTATTGTACAACAGTAAGCAGGATATAGAGTAAAATATGGTCCCTATCAAGGATGATCAAAAACTCCAAGGTACCATAACTTTTAAGAAGATGTGGGAAACTCTAAGCATGGGAAAAGGCAATGCTCAGTTTACTTTCCTAAGCGGTCAGAAGGTGTTACACAGTTCAGCCCAAGGAAATTTGTAAATATAGAAAGCCTATTCAGAAATCAAAAGCACATACTTCATCACCATTATCTGTTCACAACTGCTGAAGTTGCTTACATACGTTTGAAAGAAACTGCATGCTAATCTTGTGCTGTTATTTATTAGCGCAGCACTTCATGAAACGTGTCCCAGCTCTTGCAGAAGCATCCATCCAGGTCTGCTGGAAATTTCTGAGTGCAAACTAGAAAGTCACAACCTGAGCAGAGTCTGCCACTGCCTTTTAACTCTGCAAGCCAAATGGCAGAGGAGGAGTAAAGGGTCAGGAATCGCTGCATGGACCTGTGTCCTCTCAAAAGGTTCTACATTGCTGCCATTGTCACCTACTCATTCCAGCCTCACTTCTCCACCCAAGCTTCTCCCTTGTTCATTTCCATTGCCTCCACCCTTTTCAAACCTGTTTTAAAACAGGTTTTGACATTTTAAAAAATTATAAAACATTTGAAAAGCTGTTTCAACCACTTGTTAACTAGAAGCCTCCTCTAAATAAGAGGATAATGAAGTCTACTAGGAACATGTAGTACCATCACAAAAGGCTTTAAAGATCAATGAAGGACAGCTGCAATACCACCTGTCCTGGTACGGTATTAGAGCATTGTAGCTGCTCTCACCTTTGCCTTTGAGACAGAGATGAGCTTAACATTTACCTAAGGTTCTTTACTCATTTTACCAGTGCTTCAGCCGGTAATCGGTTCATCCTCCTAATGCCCCTGCGAGGCTCCTAATGCCCTTGCTGAGGTCCTTGCTTTAGAGATGAGGAACTGAGGTTTTGAGGAATCTCATCTTCTCCAAGGTTACACCAAGAATCTGAAGGAAGTCATGAGGGAACATTGCACATAATACCTTTAACTGCCAGAACAGCTTTCTGTTCGTGCACACAGAAGTACACAGAAGCCAGCATGACTGCAAGAAGATGGACGTGTACCTACATACAATCCATTGATACCCAGCAGTAGAGATGCAATTATTTCCACAGCTGTAGGGAGGTGCCCTGACCAAGAACCCTAAACAAATAACATATTAATGAGCTCCTTGATTATACATAGCATTGTCCTTTTTAGTGGCAGCTTACGTTGCTATCAAGGCACAAAGCAGGCTTTTCATCTCCACACTTCTTGCCATGTATACAATGCAATACAATTGCATATAATAAAATATACACTACACTCTATACACTACACTCCATCATGGCCATCAAAGACTTGAGAAAGGGAAAAACCTGGAAATAATCTCTTAGGCTAGAGAACACAAAATGGGTAACCTAAGGGAAACTAGTTTTTTGCATGTGTTTAGGTGGTAGCAATGAACCAAGGAAGAGTGGGAGCAGACTTGGATAACATGAGTAGATGAAACCAAAAAGAAGATTGAATAGAAAGGAACAGAGGTTGTTAAGAACTGCAGCTGTGAAGTTGATTCACATAATATTCACTGAGATTATCCATTCATTTGTTACTCATATTATTAACTGTGGTTACAACTTTGTTATTATACACATCAGTCAGGACCAGGGCTCCATTTTGACAGGTACCTTAGCAGTTATGCAATTAGATCTTGATCTTGACCTACTCAGCTCACAATTACAGTAAGAAAAGCCCTGCTTCAGGATATGACATCACAGGGAGGAGCTTCTGGTGATTAACAGTTGCTTTTATACCTGTTTGTTTCAGTTTCTTAACCAGTTAGGAAATCCTTGTTTACAGGCCTTGTTGCAACTTGGCAGCTATCCACGTAACTACTTCTCTGTCCTTGTGCAGATTCCCATTGCTGAGCATTTGTCCTGGGCTGCTTTTAGGATTTCTGCCCGTTAGCGCAAAGGCAGCCTGTCTGAGCAGCCAGCAGCATCAGGAACTTAGACGAGATGCCCTGAAAAGACACCAGTGCTCTCTTTCAAAGGACCATGTCCCAGGACTTCTCTCAATCATGGCAAAAGTCAGTGACCACACTCATTTTGACAGGGAAGCGACTTCACCCTAAAGCAAATGTGCCATTAGCACTGGCTGGCCCAGGCAGCTGCCTGCTGGCACTGCCCATGCTACCTGCCTGCCCTCTTTGCACAAAGACTGCTGCTGCCTCCTCACACCAGTGCTGCAGTCCAAGATGCGTGCATGTCTTCAATCAGTCCTTTCCACACACAACAGCTTCCTTCGGAGAACATGGCAATGAAAGGGATTTCATTATTATGATGGTGTTACATGGGATTTAGGTGATACAAGGAAAAACGTTAGTAGTACTGCCTTCCAACTTTTAAAATCAATGGTCAGTGTAGTATTTGAGTTTGCTATGAAATTACATAGCAACAAGGCTCAGATTTAACAAGACCCAGATTTAATACTATGGTTAAAGAAAAGCCTAAAGCTTTACCTAATGAGAATGCTCATTGAGATTAGCTTGTCGTATAAAAAAAAAAAAGGAGCTGTAGGCCATTCCCAGAAAAGATTTCTGGAGCCTTGGACTTTGCTAAATACAAGGTAGGGCAAGCCAATATTTTTAAAGACATTTTTTGTCTCCTGAAGGGAACATTTCTGTGAAATACACGTATGTAGAAGATGTTACTTTATATTTCACTTGTAGCCCATGAAACAAGCAGGTTTCTCTCCCACAGGTATCAATTTGCAGTGTAGAAGATATTTATTTTCCCTCCTGGAGAATCAGTGAACCCTGCCACTGAGAAAAGGGCCATGCTAAACCAGCTGTGCGAGGCAGCCCGTGCCCTGCTGTGACTGCAGCGGCAGCCTCTGGGAACAGCGAGTGCCGGGTGTGCTCCTGCAGGACCATGCACAGCGAGGCATGTCTGGGCAGTCACATTGAAAACAAGATCTACCCCGGGGAATTTACACAGCGTGGGTCTAGTTCCTGTTGTAATCAGCACACAGAGGGTGAAATGCAGTGGTACTTGGCCAACAGAGAAGCCTCTCCAGAAACAAACTCTCCCATGGTTAGACAGTGGAAATGCAGAGCACTGCATAAAGGTAGCTTCAAGGGGCCTTCAAAGGCTTCTATGAAGAAATGGGTGGGGGGGACTTGAAAGCTATGCCCTCTTCCAGCGATCTTGGCTGGTGGACCAGCCCTCGGAAAACCAAGACTTTTGCAACAGCTGATCCCTTCCCACATGCGGGAAGCCTTCTGAAAGTCAATCTCCACTATGTCAGCTGACAGGGAAAGGAAGGGAAGATCATTGGAAGTCACTGGATGGCAGAACAAATTCAAGGCCTTTCAGCAGTGAAGGCAAAACTGATTTTTGCCACTACAAGGATGAGGCATTGAGATTGCAGCAAAGGTTTCTGTGACATGGAAACCAGAGGCTATTGTTGACACATAGAGTTCATGTGGGTTCAGAAGCAGACTGGAGGTGTTGCTGCATTCATAGAAAAACTGTATTTGGCCTGGGAAGTTACCAACTCTGAAGCGATCAAAGGCTGGGAGAGCACATTTTCCAGAGCACACTATATACTTTCACTCTACTCTCATACTCCTCCCCACACAGCAGGAGAGACCTTTGGTCCAATCCAGCGCAGCTGTTCTTGTGTCCCTGCGCACTGCAATGAGGGTGCAGAAACGTGGAGAGCCCAGGCACCTCAGCTTGTGACTCTTGCTCCTCATGCTGCCAACGGCTCCCTGTTTTGCCAGTGCCTTAAGCTAGCCCTGCTGGATGATCTATGCTCAGACCATGGGCAACTAAACACTTCTCTCCAACATCTCCCCATACTATCCTATACAGTTGCAGAGAAATAGCACCATCCAGGCAGCGAATCCAGATTTTGCAGAAATGGTGGATGTGTTTATGAAGGCTTGTGACAGCCACAAAGCTTTCGCAGTTTTAAAGCAAGAGACAGCTGCAGTCATGCAGCTGTTAGTAAGTTTTCTGCCCTTTTTGGAATAGATAGAGAGGGGCATTTGTCTTTGTGTAAGATGCAGAAAAGGCCTTTTCAGGCCAGCCTGAAAAGGACCAGCTTTTCTCAAGTAGGCATTTCTGCTGCCCATGCAAGGCAAAGAGAAAAAAGAAATGTCCGTAACTATTTAATCAGCAGTATAAGTATATAGACCTCCCCAAGAATAACATCCTGAAACTGGACCTGGTGTTTTCCTATGACATTGAGAAAGAGCATCTTGGTTCCTGTCCAGTGCAAACTGAGCTGAAAAATATCAAAGTAAAATCCCTTAGTGGCCTCCAAGTGCCAAGCATTTTGGGTATGGCTATTAAATGCAAACACTACTTTTGACTCAGGAGCCAGATCTCTGAGCCACAACCCTCATGAACCACAGATCTCTTGGAAGAGTGGGGCAGGGAAAAGCACGCTTCAATGCTTGTCCCAAAACATTTATTATAGGCCAGTTCTGGGGACATACTGTTGATCCAGATGAAACTTTGGACTGGTCTGGTCTCACAATTGTTACAACTTTTGACAGGGAAAATTCAGGCAAACTCAAACATGTCCAGAAATTGAAACAGCTGTATCTTGTGAATGATATGTACTATTCTGTAGTTGCCTCATAACCTACATAATGTAGCAGCAAACCCTTCTGATTCTTGAGTAAGCCTTATTCCTATCAGATTTCAACACACATTACTAGCCTGATTATTGTTATTATGCTCACACCATGTACAAATACAACCTTTTGTCTGACACAAAGGGAAAAGGTCAGGAGATCATGATTATAGATGATTGCCACAGCTGTCCTATAATAAAAAACCATATATATGACGTGCAAGATCGAAGGAGGCATAGACACTGTGGGTTGTGGGTAGCAGTCCCTCTGCACAAGGACACTTTAGCTGTAGAGTACCACAGCTGAAGAAAAGCAAAGCATACTCATCTTTAACAAGCAGTCTTCCAAAAACCACAGCTTGGTCTAATCAGACTCTGACTCCAACAAAGCACCAATGGCTCCTTGCAGTTTGAATTATTTCTTTCAACTCTGTCCTCACCCTTGTCTCTCTCAAGAACTTTGAATTGCATAGTGATTAAAACAAATAAATATGAGTGGGAAATATAATCTTTTCCTAAAATATATTTTGAGCCAAATATATTTCAAATATTTACAAATATTTGAATAAATACATTAATTACATGACAAATACATTTCCACAAAAAAATATTTAAAAAAAAAAAATCACTTCTGAGCAAAGACTAATCCTGGGAAAGTAAATATCTGCAGAAAGGTAACTTGCTCCTGATTCTCAGAGGGAAAACAAAATGTGGTGCTCTGTTGCACAATAAAGAAAGGGAACTGGGATGGGGAATGGACAAGGCTGCTCCTCTCAGACCCTCGCACCTAGCACTGCTTCTTCTGGCTCTTGCCAGCAAAGACCTTCATCCACATTTGGCTTTGGAAGTAAATCTCCAGTGATATAGCTTCATACCTGCAACCAAGCAGTCAAACATCTGCTCAAAATGAAGATACAGGATAAAGACTAATAAAAGATAAAGAACTAAGATAAACAGCTATGGATTTCTGGAAGTTCATTGCTCCTTAACAATGTAAAGGCTGTCATTTCCAATCATTACAAAATGCTGAGAAAGTAATAAACATCCCTGATTTGATTTTAAGGCCAGAGGCAGATATTTGTTTATCAGTTCTGTAGGTGGTTATCTTGATGCTATTGGCTGTCAGGGCAACTTAGGCGTTCCCTTGTGCTGGTATCATTTATGCCATAAAACAGTTCAACTGAGATTAAAAAGACAGAGAGGGAACTGAACAATCTTTTCATTCTTCTCTAAAGATGTTTTCAAGAAAAGGCAATATTGCTGTGCTAGGCTTAACAGCAGAAATGCAAAAATTGAATAATAATTTCCATGGAGGCAAATACACTTGCTGAGTTCACTTGGTCTTATTTAATATGCAAGGTTCATATTCACTTTCTTTCCATTGCACTCCTGGTTTGTTCTTTCTCTCTGAGGCAGATATTTGAGTTGACCTTCAGCTTGCTTTCTCCTACCTGACTAACTGCTGAAATTTTTCTCTCTTCACTTCCACTTCCACCCATTCCACCAAGTCCCCAGAAACATTTCAATGGTACTGGTTTTGTCTTGAAAGTCTGGTATTTTGAATACATTTCAGTAAACATTTGACAGAAAAAAAAGTTGTTTGACAACAAGATATATAATGCTCCTCTTTTTTTTTTTTTTAAGCAAAAAGAAATTCAGAGGTGCCTGTATGTATTTCTGCTGACTGCAAAAAACAGTCAGGTACGGAAGATGATACCAAAGCTCCCATGTTACAGCACAGGCTCTGGCAGCCACTTGACATCAGTGCTGGCATTTTTGTCGAGAAGCAGAGGTGCATCCTGAATCTCAGTGCATCAAAAACTGCAACTGAGAATTAACAGCTGAATTTGTTCAGCAAAACTGGCTCTGAAGCTTGTTAGCAGTGAAGATGCTTTACAGTAAACCACAGTAGACCTTTGATATTTCCATTAATAGTAACATTCTATAAACTGAAAGATATTGTTTATACAAAACTGTACTCTAAGAATAGTCCAAATTCAAATATGTATCAATATTTGAAACCATGGTGACACTGCATACACAGATACAAGTTACAGTGCTTGCTTATATTCTCTGCTTTCAGAACTGAATTACTGGGAACCACAAGGAAAGACTGTGATACTCACACAGATCTGCCTTTCTCAGATTTCTCATTCTTATGATTTTCACAGAGAGTGAGGAGCACGGGCATTCTTCACTCTGCAGAAAAAATTACAAAGTTATTACCTGCATTAACATTAAATTGTTTATGCTCCCATAAATGCGTGTTGCAATTTTCAAAGCCATGCAGCAAAACTGGAAGATGAACTACTTGCACTGCTATGGAAGTTAAAACTATGTCTATGTAGAGTTAAAAAAAAGAGGCAGAAAAAGAAGAAATATTCCTCTGTTTATATATGTCATTGATGAAAGAAATAACAGTAAAATGCATAACATAGTAAAATAGATAACATGGTAAAATGGTTTTAAATAAAATGAAAGCTTGCATTACATGACAGGACATTTTAATGTAAAAGGAATCTTTATCAACAATTAAGCTGGAAAAATAAGCTAGCAAAGAGTGAGCATGCATGAGAAGCACCTCAGTTAAACATCTGTATACAAAGATAAAATAAGTTTAATTCTCTTGAAGAGTTGAAATTTCACACGGAAAGCAGATATTTTCTTCAGATAATTTTACTTAGTAAAAATGGCAAGTCTCCATTTAAAATCTTTATCAGGAACTTTTCCCAGAAATGGTGAAGAGCAAATACATGAAAAGTTGCAAGGTGTTCAGCTATTGAAGTCAGGAAGAGGAAAATGAGGGGTTACAAAGAACTGCTAGGAAACAGAAACAATCCAGGTAAAATTGTCCCAGAGGAAAATGAAACTGTTCAGTGAGCGAGGCACCACCAGCACAAATGCAGCAGAACCTACACGAAAGAAAACAGCTTAGGAAGAGATGTTAATGGAACTTCCCCACACAAACCAGATGCTGGGTATTTGCAAAAAGGATCATTAACTGAAACGTCAAACACAGAAGGAAAGACAAATAACTAGACAGAACCCAAACAAATTATTAATTCTTGCAAATTTTAATACCTGAAACTTTAGCTATTGCTTCACTGGAAGTCATTATCTAACCCCTTCTCCCACTCTCTGCTAGCAAAATGACTCCATTAAATCCCTTTAGGGGGATTACGTCACTCCTTTTGCCAGTTAGGAATTGACCCAGCTGAGAAGTTCGGTACAAACTCCCCTATCACTCTTGAATTATGATAAGCTGACCTTGGTCTGTATTTTAAGTCTCACTCCAAAACAGAAGTGCGTGTTTTCATGTCTTCTGTCTGGATTCAGGTTATGGATGGAATAATTCTCCTGCTCCCCCCAACACACACATACCAAGAAGCCTCTACTTTTGCTCTTCTCATGAGGCTGTTTCAGTGGTTAAGGGCAAGGGGAAGATCAGAGAGGACTGCCCCATTCCTTGCTTTGTACACGTACTTTCCACACAAAGACCATTGCCAGACTCTGTTCATTACTCTCCCCTCCTTTCAAAAGGATGAAACTGTAGATCCTTAGTGTTTCTTTAACGAGTTTGCTTAGACATTCACACTTTTTATTTCTTAAGCCATGGGGATCCCACGTTTGAGGTCTCCAAGTATTAATGCACACTTATGGTAACACACATCTGTGTTATAGAGAGCTGCTCTATAATCTCCATTTTACAACAGGGGAAGCAGGGCACAGAATGATTAAATAAGTTGCTCATAGTCAAACAGCAGGTTAATTTCAGAGCTGAGAAGAGAACAAGTATGTTGACTCCCTGGAGCCCAACAGGCAGTTTTAGGGCTTTCCCTCCCGGTTACATTCCACAAAAACAGTAATAATAATAAAAAAATATTCTCAGAGATTATGGACAAAGGCAGATCAAGATTTTCTTGGATCTCAGTCATGCACAGATATCAAACTAGGACCATCTTTGTGTCCATGATTAATCACTGTCTTTAGTCAGTGACCGTCCTGTGTACACCACTACCAGGTGGCTGCTAGCACAGCTATCTGGGCACAGCATATGACTACACTCATAGCTGGCAGATGCTGTGCTGTGGAAGAGCTCAATTTACATAATCCTTGCATCAAACCACAGATTCAGTCCAAATCCACAGCAAGCTCCTGTGAGGCACCTCAGACTCCTTCCCAGCCTCCACATGAATCACCCACTGTGGCTGAACTTCATTACCAAAAGTGCCTCCACAGGGCAGCCAATATCAGCTATCAGTCATCCTGACACATATAAGTAAATACATACATGAATTTGGGACTAACAGCTCCCAATTCCTCTTCTAGGCACCAGAATCCCAGTCACAAACCCACCTCAGGTCATCTTCAGCTTCTAATGAATTACAGTCTGAATTTTCATGCTCTTACCTCACGAGCACTCCAGTATGAGCCCATCGTGCTCCCAGCCGCGTACAAGTCAGATAGGGATGCCACTTCACTGTTAGAGGCAACAGCTGGCAGTGACTCACGAAGTACCTCTGCAAACTTCAAGGAGGCACCTGCTGAGGAGTAAGTGGCTTATCCATGCCCCACCTTCCTTATTGCCTGAAAGGGAAAGTATGAAGAGAGAAAGGGAGGGGATTTGCTGAGTTTATTTGATAGCTAAACACCAGAGGTGCATGTTGGGGGAAGGCTGTACACACCAAGGTGCCAAGAGTTATTAGCAACTCCAGATAAGGGAGTGATAACACACGGCACTTATGCATGAATACCTATGACTAGGCAGCAGTGCACAAATCAGAGAAGGTAATAGCAGCTACACTTGGGATAACAGCAGCTTCCTTGGCTGGAGGAAAACAGAGCTCTACAGCACCCCAAATAACAACCAAAAGTATTGTAGATGGAACAGCTTTAAAAGACCTTCCATTTCAACCAAATTTTATTCATTTTCCTTTTTTTGGAGGTAAAGGGGGTTGAGTTGCTTGCTGGTAGATGGCTCCCCAATTTCATTCATATACTTGCCAGGCAGATACATGTTTTTGTGCTTTCCGAACCCTTCCACAAACACAAAACTTCTGAGTAAACCAAGACAAAAAGTTCTCCAAATTAGGGCATACATTGATTCATCTTAAATGCTAGCATCTAGATGTTTTAAACATAATGCAGTGTCATCAAATTATGATGACACCCATCTTTTCCATTTTCTGGCAGAAAACTGTGCAGCAGTAGATACGCAGGTGAATAGCCCTTGCACAGGTCCAGCTACTAATATGCCCAGATGTCTGATATGAAATGACCACCTGAGAGCTGCAGGAGATGATACTATACACTCACCTCTCCTACCCAAGGGGTATATTCTGCAGGAATTTCATCCACAGCAAGTGCTGCAGAGCATGGAGCTGGAGGGAGGCCATCCCAGACACTGGCAGTCAAGTGCCTCTGCTAGAATAGGGCTGTCGTGGTTTAAACCCAGCCGGTAACAAAGCACCACGCAGCCGCTCGCTCACTCCTCCCCCCGCTGGCCAGTGTGGGATGAGGAGAAAATATAAAGAAAGGCTCGTGGGTCGAGACAAGGACTGGGAGGGATCACTCCCCACTTATGGTCACGGGCAAAAGACAGGCTCGACTTGGGGAAAAAACAAAATCAATTTAATTTACTACCAATCAAATCAAAACAAGGATAATGAGAAGTAAACCCAAACCTTAGAACACCTTCCCCCCCACCCCTCCCTCCTTCCCGGCTCATCTCCAGTCCCCATTTTCTCTCCCTCCTCCCAGCGCAGGGGGCAGGGAATGGGGGCTGGGGTCAGTTCCTCACACGCTGTCTCTGCCGCTCCTTCCTCCTCAGGGGCAGGACTCCTCACTCCTCCCCTGCTCCACCGTGGGGTCCCTCCCACGGGAGACAGTCCCCCATGAACTGCTCCAGCGTGAGTCCTTTCCACGGGCTGCAGTTCCTTCCCTGGGAGGGTCCTTTCTAGAGGCCGATCTTCAGTCACAGGCTGCTCCAGCGCGGGCTTCCCCATGGAGTCGCGGCCATCTTGGGGGCATCCACCCGCTCTGGTGTCCTCCTCCCCGGGCTGCAGGTGGGCATCTGCTCCCCCGCTCCCCTCCGTGGGCTGGGGGGGGACAGCCTGCCGCCTCACCGCGGGCTGTGAGGGCATCCCCTCTTCTTCCCTGACCTCGGTGTCTGCTGAAGGGTTCCTCTCACATCCCAATCCCCCGACTCACTGCAGGTTCCCCCCCTCTTAAATCCGTTCTCCCAGAGGCGCTACCGCTGTCACTGACGGGCTCAGGCTGGGCCAGCGGCGGGTCCGACTTGGAGCCGGGGAAGGTTCCAGCAGCTTCTCACAGGAGCCGGCCCTGCGGCCCCCGCCCCCGCTACCAAAAAACCCCATCACACAAACCTGTAACAAGGACCTGGTAGTAGTCCCAGCACAGGCACCTGGGACAAGACATGTAGCGTGAACTTACAGCAAATGGAGAACCCACTAACAGAAAACATTGTGACAATGTCTGAGAAACTACTATTTCTGGTTTGATGCAGATTATCTGAGATTTTAGGGTGCATAACGAATTCTGGCAAGGGACATGGAGAAGGTGGAGCAGGCTGTAGGAGGGATCCTCAGAGAACTGTTTCCCTTGTCTCAGAAATATGTGTTTTCTGGCCAGTCTGGGGCTGATAAAACCAGGAAGGAGCAGGTGCTCACCATTTGCTATCTGAAAGTCTACAGGCAAAGTTAAGCACAGTATCTAATCTGGACAAAAAAATCCCCAATGAGGGCCAACAGCTGAAAAGTGAAACTGAACCAGAGTACCTCACAGAGCCCACAGACTGCAAAGCTGATGCAATACCCAGATCTTTGCAATAACAGGAGGACTCTGAGAAATATGATGACACCCTGCCTGGCAGGTGTTAAGGATTCAGTCACGATGCCTATTTTGACAGTTTGAGTACCTTATTTTGAGCTCATCAGTGGCTGCTCAGGTGAAACAGCGAACAGGATTTTAGAAGATAAGGTTGAAATTGCCTATATGTACCTTGTTGGGAAATTTGTTGAGGGAAAAGACTTGTCTACGGCTCTTGCCTACTTCTTTTAGGCCAGGTTACACAAGGAGCTGAGGGACTCCTGTAAGTCTAATCCTGGCTGGCCTTTGACGAACTCCCAGCTACCAGCACTTGCCTTTCTTTCACAATGCTTCTGTGGGACTGTGACCAAAAGGACAGCAAAAGCCAACTTCTTAACCAGCTCCAGTTCTAGAAAAGACCACCTGTCTTTCTCCAGTAACTCACCTCTGAGGAAGAATTCACACTAGAAACAGAAGCTACATGGCTTTCTCTGCTGAACCTTTCTTGGCCTTTAGTGTGTTTGAGTAGATTTGCTTCTCCTCAAAACAGCTAGGTTTTTCTTTGGTTATTTTTTATCTAAACAGTTAATATTTTGTCATGACATCTGAAAAACTGGCAAAAGGGACAGAGGTTTTACTTACAAAATGTCTCATTAGCTGAAGAGGAAGAAATGCAAGATATTTATTCTGCTATATATCCACATTCAGGTATGCAGTGATGGTTGATCAACATCCATGCTTTGGTAGACAAGACTCTTGCTTCTTGGGAATGACACACAATTGTTTTCTGTATTACAAACTGTTCCCCTGTACAGCTTGAAGAAGAGTGCTGCTTTTTGTTAGTAGATTGCTCATCGGGTCCTTTATCAGATGTATGCATGCATCATTTTGTGTATTCCCAGGATAGGCATTTCTTCTTCTGTTTTTTGGCCACTGCACTGGGGTTTGAGAGCTGTTATGTTTTTGTGCTATGTGTATATAAATCAGCTTTTTCCCCCTCAGCGACCGCACTTCAATGTACTTGTCAAATAACTAGTTCGGCTGTGGCAATCATACCATCTTAATTTGTACTAGCATACCTAGCAGCTGTATTTTACATTTTATGGTTGTTTAACAACTGTGATGCAGTGAACAGAATATTGGTGTCTTACTCCATTTCTCCAGTGTGATTGTCTGTATGCAATTACCATACATCCTGCAATCACCCTCATGTGCTATCTGTTTCAGTAATATTTCAATTCACTACAAGCTCCAGATAACGCTGCAGCAAAATTGCTTTTGGGGGAGGCAACTGCAGCACACACACATGATCAGAGAGAGAATGCCGTTGATTGTGAGAGGAAATGGCAAGTCCTTCAAAACAAATTCATAAGTTTGATTTAATTGATAAGAATAGATGTCCTCAAAGACCTAAAAGGCCACCCATCCATACATCTGTTATCCAGCACAAGTTTGAAAAATCAAATATCCTTCATAAAATATATATATTTCATAACAGTTCATGACAAAAAAGCACCTGTGAAACAAAACCCTTAAGAGGTAGAACACCATTTCATTTAAGTTACTAAAACCAATAAAATAACTTAAATTGATACTGCATGGTCACCACCTTCTGTGTCTGAAGAGGACTTCATGGATTTGCTATTAATGGTCCCAAAGAAATGCCAGAATATTTTGCAGGTGAAAAAACCCTAGTGACTAGCTACCAAGACAATAAAAGATCGCAGAGATAGAAAGCTAAAACTATTTCCCTATCACACGCAGCTGAACCTTTGCCTTTTGATCATGACAGTGAGATGGTGTTAACAACATAGACTGCTGTGTTTGATATCACAACTCCAGATCAAAAAGCAACTACTGCTTAGTAAACCAAACCATGTGGCTTTGAAACAAATACTTTGAGTTTTATTTTTTTGAGAAGGTTACTTAGAGATGGCACCTGCCAAGAACAGTGAAGTAGCTATCGCATATGTGCTCTCATGGTAAATACTTAGTAAGGGAAAGGAAAATGCTGTTCAAGCAGAGGATTGTGATATTGGCTGGCTCGGAGCTTGTTTCTTTCGTGCCACAGCCATGCGCAAGGCCTGAAGAATCATGTTCTCGTTGTTCATGATGTTGTAATTAGTAAGCTTCAGGAGCTTGTTGAAATCTTCTGCTTTCAGCGAGACCTCCCTCGTTGAGTATGGAGAGCAGAAACTGGAGATATCAACCTTGCCCTGTTCCATTTCAGCAGCACTACGTGACATGCCTGTCAAGGGAAAAGGGGAAGGTGTTTGTGTAGTCCCAGGGAATTACAGTACTGTGATAGACAATGTCAAGAATAATTTAGAGAGGTCACAGATGCAATTGCTATGAAGACAAGTGCTATAATCTCTGAAAAATCTACTTCTGAACAAAGTCTATTAGAATTAAAAGAAATAGTATCACTAAACATCATTCCATTGCAACCAGCACCTTCTACTGGCCAGCTCATGGCACGTCATTTTATGTGGTCACAGGTGCTTAAGTCTTACCCTGAAGGTTGTTGCGTAGAATACATACTGTAAAGGTAAAAGGAATAAAGAGATATATAGGACAGGAGGAAGCAGAATATTAGTAACCTTGGAAATCATCATAAAAACAAAGCCTGCATCTCAAATACTAGCCCAAAAGGACACAGTGACTGTATTAGTTTAGGTACTATTGCTTTGATTTTCCAGCATATACAATCAACACATTAAACAGCCCAATTAGAAAGCACAGTGGCCCTCCATAGAACCCTTCTATACTGTACAGGTAATTCTCCCCTAGATCTGACCATCATAAAAATACATCATCTGAAAAATATGCTTTGTTCTACATGCTAAAGTAAACTTTTGGAGATCACAAGAAGAAATTAGCTCTACTTGAAGAACATGTTTCTTCTTTCACTGAATCTCACCAAGACTCAAACTAAAATTATGCACAAGATTTCACCTGATTTTGCAAACAGTTTGTGTCATCCCATTTTGCAATGTATTTGCTAGTAGGAACAGGCAGACAGACAAAGGATTTTTGTATTGAGATGAGGAAAAAACACCCAGGGAGTGAGAAAGTTCATTAGGTCAATAAAATTAGATAGGTACTGTTAACTTACCAGGTGCTACATATCTTTGGAAGGTGTCATTCACTAATGGAAAATAAAGCAGCAGAGGAGCTCCTGGGGTGTCTGCACCATCAAACATATAGCACTCTTTCAGGTTCTTCTCATCATCCTTCAGCCCAATGCTGGGAAACGGAATTCCCTGCTCTGAGAAGTATCTGCAAGCCTGCTCCAGGGGCTGGTCATGGCCCAACAACAGCAGCATAAGGAATAGAAAAGATACCCAAGATCAGGCTGCTGCTGAAGCCTTGTAATTCATGCCAAGTTGCACAAAACAGACTGCTAGCACTGGACAGCCAGCAATGATGTGAGCACCTGCAGCCCCAGGGACTGTTTTTCTCTTGCCCGAGGAGCTATTTGGAAATAGTCTTACAGGAAAACACCTAATATCAGGATGGTAAAGAGGGTTTAAGTAGGTACCAAGGCACATCTCTAAGAAGGGAACGTGATTTAGGAACACAACAGATCAATTCAAAGCATGTTATAGAGCATCATTGATTAAAGGAGAACTAAGTCAGAAAAATGTAGATCTAAAAACTAAATTTGTGATCCAAGACAGTAAGATTCACAGTCCCATTATCTGTTTATATTGCAGTACTACTTGTGAGTTGACCTCAGTAGACTTTAGCAGGGTTTTGAGACCAACTTACCCATTTCTATAACTTTGAATTTCAGAAATAATATGAGATTTCAAGCTAACATATTTTAGACCTCAAAATATAGCACTAAAAGCATTCATCAGAAGGCTCATTTGTGATGATCAACTATGTTAAATTATCTAACAAAACACTGAAGCACCACCTCAGTTTGTTTGAATTAAATATTTTCAAAAGACTTCGGAGTACAAGGAAGAAATGTAATGCAAGTTATTACATATGCTCTTTTTCAGCTGCAGTACAGAGACAAATATTTTTCATGTGGCATTACAGTGTAAGAGCAGCATTAAAGTATCTTCCACTTGAAAAAAATGACAGAGCCTCAACCAGTGAACTTTGTATTTTCTGTGGTGCCCTTCAGGGACAGGTTTACAGTTATGAGTCTATATTTGGAAGTCTAAATCTGTCTTTTTATGTGGTGAATACTACTTTCCAAATCTATATAAACATTTTAACCAAATCAGATTTCTGCAAACATAGTAAATGCATTTGAAGTCTTGCTTCAAGCCCACTATTTAAGGAAAAAAATTTTATTTATTAAAGGAGATAAAAATAGAGATTAAATTCTTCACTCAGTAGGTTGTTCTTGGACAGCTAGAAAATCACACATTAAAATAAAGACAAATAATATCTTATATGTTAAAGAAAATGCTGATTAAATTCAGCATCTGAATCACAAAGTTTTCCCAGCTATATTTGTGCTATTAAATCTTACATATAACTGTAATAGAAGTTGCAGCTCAACCATCATAACTTCACTGTGCCGCTCTGTATTTCATTGGTGAAGCACTTAGGGGTATTTCAAAAGCAGTTTGAGAAAAACAGATATTTTCCCTTGTGGGAATTTCCATTCTTCTTCTAAGGTTTGGAAACACCATGTTACTAAATTCCACTAAGTTCCATGTTTTACAGACACCTGTCTGAAACTTGTGGAAAGCAAAAGAAAAGCCGTTACTAAACAAAGAGAGTTTTGAGACATCTCACCAAGGTCTGTGATCCACCGGTGTAATTTAAGTGTATGATGACATCCACTTTCCGCTCTGGTCTCATAAGGGGTGGGCAGCTAGTTTCAAAGAAGAAAGCTGCATCCACCAACTCCAGGTGCTCTGAGTGGCCTCTCAGGTCATTAGGAGAGGTGTCTAGCAAAGTGTCTAAAGAGTAAAAGATTCAGAGCTATTAGCACACTGCAGAAAGACATCTGTCAAGTTAGAAAGTAAAAGGAAGGTGAGCTTCCCTTCCATATATTCCCTTTGGTTTAGGATAGCGTGCAGCAATCCTGAATCTCCCTTCAGCCTCTCCATTCACGTTTTGTTGGTGTTTCCACACCCAGGAACTACGCCAAAACCTAGGCAGGTGTTCCATATGTGCAAAGCCCCACCCCAGCAATTTTCATCCCAGTGAGGACTTTCAGTGCTGAACGACCCAGAAATTGAACAGTTGTGTTACTGGAAGTGAAAGATGTGAGAAGTTAGTTAGTTCTCCCTCCTCTCCTCTCAGCAAGCACTAAGAACTAACCACAAAACCCACTCCGTTCTCTTCAGGACGTACAAATGCCCCTCGATAAATCCCAGCCCCTGCGCCCACCCTGATGATCTCTGAGGCACGTAGGCAGAAGTGCTGTCCACACCTTTCCATTTTGTGAAATGCTCCTGCTGGATGTACTCGTTGTGCATCTGGAAGCCCCTCAGGAAGTTGTGGTACTTGGAGACAGCAGGGCGGTCCGTCAGGATATCCCGGAGAGCCGTGGAGAGGCCGCTCGTAGGGGTGAACATGCATGTAGCCATCTCGTATGGCTTCTCGGTCAAGTCTGGTTGTTCCTCTAGAGATACATAGCATAAATGACATGCAGTTGAATTATAACCACAATTGAGAGGCGGCTAGGTGCAAAGAGGAGAAAGGGTCAGCGACTCTTCTGTACCAATAGTAATCGTGTGTTCACAGCTTTCAGCATTGCGTTATTTTTCCCTATGGCATGCTGTGAGTTCTGGTTAATTTCTTGACAAAAAATATAAAATTACTATTGTTTTCTTAACCTCAGTTGGCTACATCTGACTAAAGGAGCATTTTTCTCATAAAACAACATAATTTTGGAACACGTTAAAGTAATTCACTCTTCCAAGCAAACAAAAAATGAGGAAAATAATTTTATTTATACATTTGAGGGGATTACTGGTTTTAGATTTAGGTTAACTATGAAATTCAAAGCTTGTTTTGAAAAGAATAGAAAAATTTTAACTTTTTATTTTTAAACTAAACATTTTTACTTTTTAAAAAAGACTTTGTTCCATTTGGTTCGGGTCTGGCCAGATGAATTCAACACAAACTTGCAAATTATTTATATAAACCCAAACATAAGAGTTCAGGGTTTTTTTTCCAAAAACATAGCCCACAGAAGTGTGACCCAAGTCTGTTCACTATGAAATCACTGACTTTGCTTGAATTTTAACATGAAGATGCTCATGAGTATTTTCAAGGAATGGTCTTTCAGTACAGAGCTGCCTCTCTCAGCTGGTGTAATAGAGCTCCACTACATTGACTTCCTTTGACCTCTTCTTCTAAATCTTTCAGTTCAGTCAGATTTTGAGGGAGGGATGCACTGTGTAGGAGGAATAGATATTGGAAAGGAAACACTCAAGCTTCCCTCTGGCTAACAAATAGTTGACATGAGGCTTTGACAGAAGTTCTTCTTTCCAGCCTTTAAAACACAACACTTTAAGGACCACCTTATGTATCCATCTCCTATCTCTTTTCCATCAAGGTCTGTCTGATGGTGCCTTTCCTTCTAATAACAATCTCACTATTTAAGCAAAGCACTGGCTATTCAGTAAAATCAAATCACTTGATTGTCCTGGTGCCTTCCATACCCCAAAGCTGAGAGAACCGGGATGGCAAAAAAAAACTCAAAAAATGTGAGCGCAGTTACCCTATCAGAAGGGCCTGGAGGAAGGAGGCTATAAGTCAAAGGGTTCTTGAGATTTACCTATTTCAGTCACTCTGTCTTGGGTCCACCTGCGCCAGAAGTCCTCTGAATTGTCAGCTGCGTGCCAGGCATCCAAGAGGTTTTTGGAGAAGATACTACTCCACATTCCTAGGAAGTGGGAGAGGTATAGTAAGCAGTGCTGAGGTAAACACAAGGAAGTTCTTTTAAAAACTGCCTTCTGCTCCTTCCACAGCTCTTCAGCTTTTCGTATTTCTATGTAATTTTTGCATAAGTCCACACATCTATTTCAGTGGTAGAGCTGACTCAGAAGGCAAACTTATTTCAGAAGAAATTTCAAAGTATTTTCCCTTCCACCATGTTTTACCTGGAACTTTTTTTTTTTTTTTAGAAATTTTACATTGTCATTTTCCTATTTTCATTTCCTTTTTCCTTCGATAAAGAAATATTTTCAGCCAGCTCCTTCCCTGATTCCCCTCTTTCTTGCCCTGTTTATTTCTTCTCAACATTTCCTCCAGCTTCCACAAAGTCTCATAGATTTCCAACTTTCAATATGTTTTGCAAGCTACGGGGAAAATGGTGATGCTTCAAAAGCACTCACAAAGGTACATAACAACTTATTTGTCATTTTAGTTTCATTTTATCTTCATACAAATGGTAAAACCACCTTTGCTAGCAAGGGCAGTTGAGTAAGTCTCAGGAGACAGACTGAATTTCAAGTTGACTGAGCCAGTACCTCTGCTGCCAAATGCAGAACAGGTTTCTGGGCACTAATTTCCAGAATCATTAGTGTTTGTATGAAAATCTTGTCACTCCCCCAGGCTGGTGAGTCACCTTGCATGAAACAGATCCGGGACTCAGGGAGCTTCTTCATCAGGCGACCCATGAAGAACTCGCTGCCAAAATCCTCCGCACGAATGAAGGCACCATACTTCAGGAAGCCCACCTCATACGGCGTGAACTCCACCCACTCTGCCAACACATGCACCAACAACGTTAGCTCCGCTGCTAAAAACAGTCAAGTTGTCAGATGTGGAATAAATGTGTCAGGCGTCAGCCCCCTCAGGCAAGCTGGCTTAGCGTGTGCCCTGAACAAACCCTGCTGACTGACAGCCGCTACTGAACCAGCTGTCCCAGTGTCTGCAGGTTTGTGAAAGAGCAATGTCACGGCTAAGGGAGAACTTAAATTCTGCTCTCTTTTTATCTAGCAAGTGGGAAGTTCTCTCATGGAAGGTGGACTAGAACATGGATTGACTTCTATTGCTTTTAATGCCTTTAGCCAATCATGAAAAACATATTTTAAACAACCTTAAAGCTCTAGTGAATCACTTTCTTTAAGAATTCATAGCATTTCTGAGACAGTGTCACAGATCTGTGTCATGTTATTAGTCTGAAGTTAATGTCTGAATATGCACATTTACATGCTAGGAGATCTTACAAAATACTGAACTGTTGCTGTCCAGCCTGTGGCTGCCCGGTTACTCTTTACATCTCTGAACAGGACTTCTCCTGTCTGGAAGTGAGAATTTAAAACAATTCATCATTATCTACTGTATCCCCACGCAAAAACACAGCTCTTTTCCAGAATTGAAACATTACCTCTAAAATCTTTGGTGGCAACTTTGTCCTTGACATTGAGGGCAAGGTAGATGGGCAGTGGGTTCTGACCCTGATTCAATGCCCGACGTTGATCAGAAAGTCTGTGGTGGCATTTCTGGATTTGGGGAGGAAAAAAAAAAAAATGGTTAGCTGATAAACAGTTCCTTAAAGACATCAGCTTACAAAATCTGAATAGGGGATATTGTTTTCCTGAATTTCCTCCTAAATTTACTTCCATGTGCTTGAATAACAGAGGGCAAGAAAATCATAGGAACAGGAATAACTGTTGTTAGGATAACCAGCCATGTTCTACAGTCAGTATACAACAACAGTAATGAGTTGCTTCACATGCTATTCTAACTTTGCATCGCTAAATGCAAGTCAAAAAATAGGGCAGATGTGGGTAATTCAGCTTTTATCACATAGTTCATCTGTTAAACATATGAGTTCTTCAAGGCAGCATGTTAATGACCCTTCTAGTCAAGATTTTTTTTGAAAACCATATTGAAAGTTATCATCCACAGTGGAAAAATTCTTGAGCTGTCCAATACCAACAACTTATTTTATACATGAAGTGGAGATTTTGAGTGTACTTCAGCCAAATTAAACTCTAGCAAATTTTGCTATGTAGCACTGAGGCCAGGAATGCAATGTGAAACATGATATGAAATGAGAGTATTTCATATTATCTCTGTCACCTAGACAAAATATAGACCATGTTTATAGGATTTTAAGATAAAATAGCTTTTTCTCCAGCTATCATCAGTCTGCTAGTTTACATTGAAAGTTTTGCTTGTCATTACAACAAAATTAGGAACAGGAGGTCCTGAGAGATCCAATCCAAAGTAGCCAAAAGGCACCTACAAAATCACAGTTTCTGTAACTAAGATGTCTCGGGAGCTCTGGATCTATATACTTTCTCATCACTAAATCACAAAGTACAGTAACTACATATGGGGTATATCTGCAGTACATTCAAGGTATGACTGCAGCTTGTGTAAATGTTGCAGCAGTGGAGACATAAAAGCATGGGGCCATAAAAAACACCCAAGAACCTCAAAAATTTCTTGGACCACTGCAGTGTTAATTAGCATGCTGGTTACTTTAGAGCTAGTCTGAGCATTTCTATGCTCCATTCAATCGCACTTTAGGCTCCAGCATAGACATTCACTGTGTCTCCAAGTTATTAATGTAAGTAAGTGGTGTTCTGCCTACATACCAAGTACAGTGTTATTGGTCAGGTATCTCTTCCTAGGGTTTTAATTTGTCATCATGGTCATAAAGATCAAGTCACCAACTTTATGAGAAGAAAGATATATAGACATTACCCCATCATTTAACATGGATTCAATCATGAGCCCCCACAGATCAATAAAAGATGTTTTATGTCCTGCTTGGGTCCTTTGGCTCAGCTCTCTGTAATAATTCCTCAAACTTCTTAAGCAAAAAGCCCCCATCTTGCACTTGGCTGCTTGCTTCCGAGCTTCAATAATTATTTCTCCAAGATCCTTACGTGACCAATCAGCATCTTCATACAGTTTTGTCATTGTCCTGCAGGCAGGAAACATGGTGGAAAGCGGAAAGAAGTGAAGAAGATGCTTTTGAAACTCAGAGGATATACTTCACAGAGCTTTGGGCATTTATTATTTTATCTTTAGGTTACTCTCCTCTTTGAGCTTACTTTGAGCAGAAATGCAAGTCCAAAGGCAATCAGTCAAAAGTCACTTGATTTGGGATCCAACACAAGCAGCTTCACCAGCTGTCTATGCTGTTTCTGTCCAACAGTAAATAACCATAAAGGATCACTTTGCATAGGATTAAGGATGTTGGCACTTCCAATAAAGTCTTCTCTTTTGGTTAGGGATAAGTTACTTCAGTGACACCAAATGTATGATGCACAATAGGCCTTTCATGGGTGACCATGGCATTCATAGACCAAAGATGGAAGCAATAACTCAATAGACCCCTTTTACCCTCACTGAGAACTAAAACCCTAGACAAAGCGTGGGTTTTGCTTGACACAACAAGATCCAAAAAACAGTATCAAAATGACTCCTCACCATGTTGTGCCTGACGAGCCACTGATGTATGAAACGCAATCCAGAACACGCAACTTTTGAAGACCCAAAATGCTGCCATACATGGCAGTGAGTGCTCTTATCCCACATCCTGCTGTGGTCACAGCCACTATAGGCACCTGTTCAACACAAAAAAAGGGCAGAAAGCACAAGTGGGAAAGCGGTATTAAGGTACATCCATGTCAAAATATGACAGACATGCAAAAGCAACATCCAGACACTAGTAAAATAAAACACGTAGAATAGAGATAAAGCAACATTGCTCCATGAGTTATAAATAATACAAGTTGCTGGACATCCCTGTGGGGTATACTAGAAGATTTGGGCACTTCAGGAAGGGTTTTTAAGAAACACGGACCAAACTCATTGGTTTGAAGCTCCTTCAAATGATTCATTTGAAAGCCAAGTGGAAATAGAGACTTTGCTCATCCAGACAGGCTGTTGAGCATTCCAGCTGAGATCACCTTGACTGCAAACAGTACCCTGGAGGAGAAGCTGCTGACTGAGGTCCTCACTCATCTGGTTGGAGATGAGAAATCATTCCTCATCTCCAGGGTTGAGGGGGAGAAGAGAGGGAGAAATCCCCCAGCGGTGCATTTCCTGGTTACCTCATGGTCTTGCAGATCTTCCTCCAGATGAAGAACCTCCTTGAGTGCATCAGCAACTACCTTCCTCCGATTTTGCAGGAAATCCTGTTCTTCAGTGCACAGGTCAAACCCTAGGCGGGCATCCAGGTTTCTTGGCCTGAAACACAGACCCTGAGTCCTGAGACCAGGGCACAAATATTATTATATTATTATTCACCATGGTCAACTCTGGCTATGCTTGTGTGTGTTTACAGACAAGTTTGTGGGCAGTATCATGTAATAAATGAGAAGGAGCAACACCACAGGCAGGCCTTTGCTAATTCCTGTAGCTGCTAACAAGAATGCAAATGGGAAGGTAGAGCAGAACATGACATACTGTCCCGGTATGGTAACAAGGTTCCTACAACACACTTCTGGTTGTATTTGCATATACGAAGGCTCTGGGGAGACCTTGTAGTGGCCTTCCAATACTTAAAAAGGGCCTACAGGAAAGATGGGGAGGGACTCTTTATCAGGAAGTGTAGTGATAGGACGAGGGGTAACAGTTTTAAACTGAAAGAGGGTAGATTTAGATTAGATGTTATAAAAAATTATTTACTGTGAGGGTGATGAGACACTGGAACAGGCTGCCCAGAGCAGCTGTGGATGCCCCATCCCTGGAACTGTTCAAGGCTGGGTTGGATGGGGCTTTGAGTAACATGGTCTAGTGGAAGGTGTCCCTGCCCCTGTTAGCAGGGGGTTGGAACTAGATGATCTTTAAGGTCCCTTCCAACCCAAATCATTCTATGATTCTATGAAAGAATTCATTTTTCAAGTTTCAGTAGTGCTGCCATATGTGCCTGTAACTAGATAACCTCTGTCAACAGGCACTGCAGTTGATTAGGGAAACAGCTACCATGCCTTGGTCTTATTTTGTTTGTATAATACAGAAATACAATTTCTTTGTGGAGCTGTTCATTCCAGCTGTGGGCATAATTGCACACAAATCAAGATCTACTTACTGAGCTGCACTAACAGCTGGGAAACTTGGAGGAAAGGGGACCCATGGTTTAAGTCTCCATGACTGAAAAAGGAGAACCTGGCAAACAAAAGTCTGCAACCCAAAGATGAGCACACCTCTGCTTACAACTGAGCCTGCATGGACCCCTGCTGTTTTCAACTGAGCTTTGCGTAGGTGCAAATGTCTCCCAGTTACAGGATCGGGTCTTGCTGGAGACTCACTTACCATTCATTTGCCTTTGTGTACAAGTCAATTGTCCTGTCCTGAAAATCGCAATACAAACAGTGTAAGCATGCTCAGGTCATTAATCCTGCGCCTTCCTCCCCCACTGCATCTACGGGCTGAGTTTCACTATCTTTGCAGTCAGCAACACAGCTGCAGAATCTGGCCAGCAATGGTCTGAGTTGTGAGAGATATAATAAGCTCCAGTACAGTCTGGGTTGAATAGAAGTGGGCCATTCACCCATGCCAGGTGGGCTTGGGGCCCCTCAGCTTTTCATAGCTGAACATCTAGTTTAACCTTCATTTTCTGGGAAGGTCATTGAAAGCTGGGCATCTGAACCACAGGCATATGGATGTTCTCTGTTTTATCTTCCGCCTCAGGCTTTCCCTTTGCAAATATAAGTCTTAATTGTCATATCCATTACTGTTAACTCACATACTATGTTGATGAACATATTAGATATGTCCTGAGGAAACTAATGTAAACTCAGAACAAGGTTGAATGGCACGCCTGGAACCACATGCAGAACAAAAGAAAAAAAATAAATATCACATAGTTGCAGAGTGACTGTCATTCACACCTTACACATGGTGCATGCATGGTGCCTGACAGTAACTGAATCACTGAGCTGTAAGACTCTCATCACCCACCAAATTGAATGTGTCTTGGGCTGGTTTTTATTAAGAAATACTTGTTCTCACCTCTGCTATTGTTATTTTCTCTTGTATAGGAAGCAAGTTCAGAGCTAGAGTCACAGACTCATTCATATCCCTTTCATTTTGACTTGATATAGACTGGAAAAAAAGGGTAAAAAAGAATAATGACAGTTAACTATTATACAAAAATGGGGAAAAAAGAGGTAGAAGCAGTCTCCCCAGCCTCACTTACATACATGCACTTAGCAATTCCCTGCATACACAGACCTGCACACACACTCAGGTCTTAGAGGTCCCCAAAGAAGTAGACAGCAAAGAGCCAACTACACATTAGTGGTGATCACATACCCTGCTGAGCCGCCTCCGCCGCGGTAGAGCCACAGTGAGTGCCGACTGATTATATTTGATGTAGTGGAACCTGGTCGGGGAGGTCGGGCAGAGGCAGGAGCTCAGTGTATGGGTCTGGGTTCCTTCATACGACCCCTCCACAGTTAATGCAAACTTTCTCTCTGAAGCAAAGGAGTTTCAAACTTAAGGTCTTCAAAAAAATGTGGAGAATTTGTTTGCACAGTAATGTAATATATGCTTTTCTTAAGTAATAACTTCATTTTGATACTCCAATTATAGGATAAATAAATAGACTCACTTACCTGAGCCTTTGGGTTTCAGCTTTAGAGCTTGTGTACAGAATGTGCCATATAGTAACTGTTGCTGCAGTACCACTGCACTTCCATCTATACTGTGATTGCTGAGACTAGTGCTCTATTCATTAGATAATGACTCACAGCTAACAGTTTGGGGGGAGAAAAGCACTCTCTCCTGAAAGTCTGAAATTTTCAAAATACCTCAGCAATAAGACAGTATGTGGTACTAAAATATTATTCTGGTGTAATAATAAGGTATTTTGAAAATTTCAGACTTTGGGGAGAAACTTTTTTTTGGTAGCAGAGCACAGTTCTCTTTGGAACCAGTAAAATCTCAGTCCCTCTATCATGTTTCCCTTTACTTCAACTTGTAATATTTCTTTTGAAATAATTTCTAGCACTTACAGAAATAACGTCTGGTGGTTTTTGGCCTTCATATAATAAGCATCAAATGGTCTTTATATAGAACAGAAGCAACCCAGGTTCAAGGTGAAATACACTCTGTAAATCCACACACTCAAAGGTGTGTAATCAGCCTTTAAAAGAATTATCCCACTCAAGCATTTTCAGCCACATCTAGCAAATTTCTTCACTGTGACAACTGAGCTCAGCTGGATCATCCACATGCTTAAGCAGTTTGCTGGATTGGGGCCACCAGGAAATGTCAGTGAGATGTTTTAAAAATTGTATGGGAGATACACAGGTCCACGAGCATGGACTCAACATAGTAGTGATGCACTGCTTAAAATGTGCAACAAATGTCTTTGGTAATACACTGTGTGTCTTGTGTTTCACCTACTGGCATGTTTTATATTTTTATGCCTAAAGAAATTTTAAGAAGTTGAATTGATAAAAGAGGCCCAGTCCTCACCTGCCCATTTTCTTTGTCTCTGAATCAGGAAACAATAGGAGTTAGCTCCAGTTTAGGACTCAAAAAAAATTCAATTCCCTGGACAAATATTTTGGAAAATTATAAGCATCTGACAAGATGTTATTAAAGAGGAAAGTATTTTGTGGGGAAACCAGACCACATGCTCTTCACACCATATTCTGCAATAATATGTATATTTTTGCCCAACTACAGCCCCCTCCACAGGCCATTGGCATCAGTGAGATTTTGTCTTGCATCTTAAATAACTTTAAGCCAGGGTGTTCAAGTGTAAAACACTGAGTGCTTTTTCCATAAAGTGGCAGCCAGGTTTGTTCCGTAAGACAGCGAAAGGCTCACCTGTACTGTCCTTCCTCAGCCTCCCGCCATCCACCTGCACCTCCAAACAGGAAACTTCACGGGACTGTAGGAGACAACCAGGGAAAAAGAAAAAGGGGTTCACTGTCAGCAGAGCTCTGCCTTGGCCAGGCCCTCGGGCATGTGCGAGGCACATGGGGGGCTCAGGGGGGAGAGATGGTGCCAGTCTGTAACCCCCTTACCAAGCCTAGGGAGGTGGCATTGGGCTTCCACATGGGAAATAACAGATTGCGTAGAGATGAGGAAAGAGAAGGGATCTGCTGGCTCCCACTGAGAGAAGCAGCCCCTCGAGGGCCTGGGGGAGGATCAGCCACAGGGGAAGGCTCCCCGGGCAGGGTGCTCAGCCCAGCTCTCCCCGGGCGGACGGAGGGATGTTGTCTGTCCAAAACCAGCTGGGTTTGGGCAGAAGCGAGCGCTGGCGGCAGCTCGCAGCTTTGGCAGCTGCAGCCTCTGGCAGCGTAAGTCACTGGCAGGGACTGCGTGGGAAAGCCAACGCTGACACCGGCTTTAGCCTGCCTCTTGGCCGATGCCTTCACGCCACCGTATGGAGCAACTGCCCGGTACCCTTAATACTAGCTTTGCAATAAGCATTGCTATACGGCAGGGAAAGGATTATGAAATTAACATTACCACTAAAACTCCATTAGTAACAATGTTTTCAGGAGGATCCGGACTGAAAGACAAAATGGAAAACAATCAATTCAAAAACACTCTCTTTTTTCTGTTTGTTTTGTTTTGTTTTGTTTTAACTCTTCTTTAATCATTAATTCATTATCTTTATCTTTAAAAGTCCATCTTTGGACAGGCAGCATGCACAAAGAGCATCAGAAATTCTAGCTGGGTATTCAATCCAATTTGCCTCTCACAGGCTTGAGGTCTGAACCTTAAACTGTTTATGGAGATCTGCTGAACAGAGGAGCTCCTCACTATCAGACAGGATCATTTTCTGACATATTGAAGCAAATTTACACAGAGGTGGCATAAGTACATTATTGCCCCATATTGCTCAGTTCAAACCTGGGGGATCAGAGCTGAAACACTGGTTAATTCATCCAACATGCCATAACAAAAAAGGAAAAAATACTACCATTTACCTTAAAAACCAACAGCAGCACTAGACTGATTTACACACCCATTGTCTCCATTAACTGTACAGTCAATATGGAAACACAGTAAAAAAAAATTTTCTAACCTATTCCCACAACTGAAACAAATTCCAAGTATCAAGAGCAAGAGGGGTTTGAAACTCAAAACTCTCCCCCTGTGCCGAATGCCCCTTGCAGCCTGGGGAGCAGCAGCAGCCATCAGGGACATCTCTATCCTCCCATTCGCATCTGTGCTAGCTTCTCCGTGTGCCTGGATGCCCAGCGTAGATGCACGCACATCATGCACTGTC
The DNA here is from genome assembly GCF_000737465.1 of Haliaeetus leucocephalus. Taxonomy (NCBI): domain Eukaryota; kingdom Metazoa; phylum Chordata; class Aves; order Accipitriformes; family Accipitridae; genus Haliaeetus; species Haliaeetus leucocephalus. Next base: position 981,974 of record NW_010973132.1, on the reverse strand, counting down.
ATGCACCCCTTCTCCATTAAATGCCCTACACAAGCATTTCCTGAACATCCAAAGCCCCCCTCCGCTTTATTCAGATGGTGACAGTGTTAGGGGTTGCAAGTGTAAAACGGATGTTTTGTGTCAGTAACATTTTGCCTCTGGCTTACATTTCTATTGATCCCCTGTTTGACCTTACGCACCTGCTCTCCATTGTGAATTCAACCTCCAGCTCCTCTTTTCCCTGTGAAAGAAAATGAATGCAGTCACAGCAGGTCGATTCTCCTGTGAAGAGAGATACCCTACAGGAATCTGTTCTCTTTGGGGGATTCTGTAAGCCAGCATCCACCTTTTGTTACCGTGCATGCAACAGATTTGATTTTCTTCACGTCCTACCCACTGTAATTCTAGCGTCACATACTTCTAATGTCATACCCGTTATTTTAGCAGACTCCTACTTTAGACCTTGCAGGCCAAATGTAATACATAGTGCAGGGCCTCTGGTGGTCGCTCCCCCTTTCGGCAGTCATAGGTTCACCCCTCACTGTTTCACAGGCCACCTGCAATCCCCTTTCCCTTCCTCTCCCACAAGCTCTCAGCACTCCCCACTGATCCTCAGCATGAGCGAGGCTGGATTTCTCTGGTGCATCCAAATCATCCTGCCCCTCTCCCAACCCTCACCCACAGCCTGTGCAGATGGGGCTGGTGGCACATTAATATGGCGGCACACTTGGGCGTATGAAGTCCAGGGTGTTCTGGAGGGTATCCTTTGGTTTGGTGGAGTCTGCACGCTTAGCCTCATTGCATGCTCAGTCTTCATCTTTGTCTTTTGTAATTCCCTTCCCCTGAGACTTCCTTCCTCCTTTGCAGGTTTTGGTGCACCTCCCATCATCTTGTTGGCCCATAGCGTGAGTGCTAAGGAAAATACAGGACAGAGCCAGCCGTTCCAAAACAGGTATCATATCAAATCAGCACTCACTGAAGTAAAGGATTTCTGGGCTTAAAACACTGTCCTTAAAACTTCAGTATAAAGTTGTCTCAACTTTATGAAATAAAGACTTGCTGAAAAACTCACTTATGAAAATACGGTTTGCAGCTTATGACTGCAGACCACTACTTTTATATTAACAAAGCATAATGCACAGCTCAGAAGCACCAACTCCAACTGCAAAGGGTTGCCCAAAACTGTTGGAGTAAATTCTCCATATTTTGACATCAAGGACAGCAACCAGACAATCAAGTCCAATAATGTTGGCCACCTGCTGTAGAAGCAGCACCCCACATTTGCAGTAATTACAGAAGCAACACTGGGTATCAGCCCCTGAAACAGTTGGACATATTCAGGTGGCTAAATGGGCAATAAGAAAGGTTGTATATGGGACACACAAGAGGAAAGATTGAGATAACGACATTCTCACCTGACCACATCACCTTAGCTTTGTCCTTGAATTTTATCCATACCTGTGGATTCAGCTGGAAACACAGCTGAATGTTTTCTCCAAGGTGGATTTTGGAGACATCGAAGAATACAGTGAGGAGATGGTCATCTTCAGTTACGTTGTCCTCATCACAAACTTTCAGCTCCAGAATGTTCTGGAATCAAAAAAAATTAGATTGTATAAGGTTTAACAAATACCAGATGCCACAGATATTTCATGTTAGCTAAAGGAATTTAGGAAAGAAGTTTGAGAATGAAAGCAAAGGCAGCAGTAAAATGTAAATTTTGCAGGTGCACTCTACAGACAATTGATTATTCAGGAAGATAGAGTCTTATCCAACCATTGAAAGTTAAATAACTACATAAGAGAGTATGAATACTTTGTAAGGGAACTCGGAGAGACCCTCAGTGTGCAAAGGCTATACGGTAGGTTTGATATCTGGTAAGAATACCTGTTGGGGCTAGTTGCCGTTCCTACCTTAACCTGGCTCTGAATCGTGAAGTGAAAGGTTTCGTTCCATGTCGGGTTCTTGCTGTTCTGGACCGTTTTGGTGCGGAAATGCTGCACAGACGCTGTTGGCAGGCTTAGGCTCACGTAGCAGTCCGACTGGGTTACTGTTGTCGAGAAGGAAAGCGTGAAAGCAATGGACCAAGGAAACACATCTAGTACCCCATAAGGTGTTGCAGTGTATGAATTTTTAAGCTCTGTACACAGGACAATATGCAGAACGTAGGCCAGGGTGCTAGCTAAGGTGCTATCAAGCCAGTGCTAGGCAACCAGTTTGCTTTACTCTTTGTGAAAGCCTGGCAGTTTGCTCTTCTTGAGGACTACTTCTTTTAACTGCTGGAAAACCAATAAACATTCAAAATACACATTTATACACATACACTGCATTCCTTTTTGGAGAAATACACAGCCAGACCATCTATATATATCAGACTTCAAAGGTTTTAATGCTGATGAGCCATCCATACGCACAGGGGCATGCACACACGAGAGCCTCAGAGGGCTGGGCACCGTTGATGGTTCAGCTGCCTGTCAGCAGCACGGAGCAGATCACATTAAGAGCTGTGATGCGGGCTGCTGGACAGACAAAGCCCAGCTCGTACAGAGTGGGCTTCCACAGGCATGGACATGCTTTAATGTTACTGGGGTAACTCTGGCTGTAAGTTCTGTCTTGTCTACTTTTTGGAGCAACCTTTCTTTTCTCTAGCACATCTGGCTGCCAACGCAGTGGTGACAGGAGCTCATTTCACTGAAGGTTCCCAAGAAGCCCCATTGCTGTCACAGAAGGCAGGTCTTGCACCAAGGCATTTGACTAAAGTCTGCTTTCTTCCCTTTTGGAAAGTTAAAGAAGGGAACACACACATACACCACAGAGCTCAACAACAGAGCTTTTCAAGGAAAAAAATTCAAGAAAAAAATTTCAAGAAAAATAAATTAATCATCTGTGGAAAAGATTAATTGCATTTAATCCTCTGAAGCGGATTAAAATGAGCACATGTAAGAAGGGTGTTGAAATGTTGAACAGAATGTTGAACAGACTGACGGTGTAACATTTGGTTTGAGAAGCAGCTGTCCTGAAGGAGAGTTTTTGCCAGTAAAGCTGTATAAAAAAAACTTGCTTAATGCCACTATTTTCACCTGCATCTCTGTGCCTCAGCCAGAGAGGGATAAGGGTATTTGCAACACTCGATGGGCAGGTGGAAGCTTGTCTGTGCTTCCCAGCACAGAGCGAGGTCACATTGCTTCTTTGCACAAGATTGCATTGCTTTGGCTTTGCTGTTTCAATTAGAGGTGTATTCAGGTCATAAAGTTCACCTACAAATTTTAATGTTTCCAGCTGTAGGGAGGGCAGCTTTAGTATTTTCATTTTCCTTTCCCAGATGAAGAGGCCTGTTATAAAGTTTGGATTCCCACCTGAGCTCCATTGTAGGTGAGGGATGTTCAGCACCAAAGCTTCAGTATGAAACAGTGGTTAGCAGCAGTCTGCTGTGCTTACATCATCAACAAGCACTTTCATTCTGAGGTCAGAATAATCTGCCTGCAAATATGTTTTGTCATAGTTATTAAGAAATAAAAGGCAAACATGAGTCACGATATTAACAATCCTGTGGACCCACACTCAAAAGTCAGGGATGATCACCCTACAGAATACAATCTGTTAGTTAGGGACAACCACGCACACAAGTGCCAAAGATAGCATGGGGGAGTATTGCCCATAAATGCCAATCCCATCATTAGGATTATATTTCCTCTCTTTGTAACACCACCTACTTGAGCATTCCTGCCATTGCATAGCAGACACACCTTCATCTGACTAGACTTAGTCTTGTCCTACGTAGTGTTACTGGTAGACCTGACTTTGGGAAACACAGAATAATTGACTCCTCCCTTTATCACACTCTGTATGTAACTGAAGAATTAACAAAGCCAGCTGTTTGGTTTTTTTCCTGACTCCCCTGAGATTTAAGTCATCTTTCTTTGAGTACCTCTGAACAAAACAAAAGAGTAACTTTGACTGATTAAGGTAGTTGTGGCATATACAAGGATATAAATTCTAGAAAAAATAAAATAAAATCAAAACTCATAGAAATCACCTGAATTTCTAACGGTCCTAATCACTCTAAACTTTTGTGTATATACAGGAAATGTCCATATGAAAATCCTTTTAGGCTCTTGGGAAGTCCAGGTTGGTATTAGCACAGACTGCTGTCAGCTCTTGTCCCCACTAGGAAGAGGATCAGAAGGACCTGAGTCCAGAAATTTGTGAGCAATCCAAACTTTATTTCATTGACATTTCCCAAATAGCAATACATGCTCTGACTAGGCCTGTGGCAAAGAACAAAGTATTACTTCAAAAGTCCACCAATTTGTTCTTTTCTGCAAATGATCACTGTCTCCTACTGCACTGTATCATACACCTTTAAGAAATAACTTCTTGTCAGACAGCAGAGCTCTGACTTCTCATTTCAGATCTTTGACTTTCTCTGGGGGGGGCTTCTGACAAAGCCACTAAACAAGCCTGCTTCCCTCTTCCCATCTGCAAACGTGTTTGGTGATGCCTTTTGTACTTCACGGGTGTCCTCTGAAACCTAATTGCCTCTTGTTCGTAAAGTATTTTCCAGGTGTTATGAGAGGCATGCACAACTCCCAGGAACCTTTTTTTACACCTCTCGGATACCTCGGGCCCGTATTCTGCCCGACCAGCTCCAGGCACAAGTAGCTGTGAGAACTGGCACTCCACAGCGTATCCTGTGCCCGAGCCGGTCGGTCACGCCGCGATATCCCATTGCCTTGTATCAAGTGCCTCTTCACGTATATGTACAAGGTTCCCATTGACAGCCACATGCAAGCAAAGCATCATTACCCTGGTACGTAAGCCTAACCACCACCTAACGACGGCGATTACGCTCAGACATGGTGCACACATCAGAGCTTCACAGCAGCAACCTGTTGTGTCCCTCCCCTGGACCGTGACACATGAGCAGCCGTCAAACATGCTTGGAGTGGCAGCCGTGGTATCACCGTGGGGCAATATCCTGCCAAAAGCAGGCGTGGCAGCAGGTATTTATGACAGCACGGTCTCTTCGTCCAGTTATTACACTAAGTTTCTAATTATCTTCCAGGATAGCAGCAGGACTGGATCTTAATTGTGCTTTACCATTAGAAAGCATTACAGTGACGTGACCCATGCTCAGAAACACCATAGCCCCAGCACCATGCTGCATCCCAGACAAGAGCAGAGCACCGGCTGTTCTGGCTTGAGCTAAAAATCTCACCTGTCTCATAGACAGCTCGAATTCAAATGGGGCTAACCCAAAAATTTTTCATTTTACTTCTACCTCCTTTTCGGATGCTAACAGACACAACCTCCAGCCCCCCTGTAGCCTGGGCAGAAACCGAGACATCCTCCTCCTCTTCTTGGGCTGCCTTTAAGTGCTCGCATTGAGGCTATTTCTAGTGGGCAGATATTTTCATGACTGTTACAGTATAGTTTTTCTTACTGTGCTGAAGGGATCCAAACCAGAATGTGGCCTCAAACACTGTTTGCCCAGGTCATCCCCTTGATGATGTCTCCCCTCATTTGGACCTATCCATGTCACAAAACACAAACTATCCCCACCAGCTGAGAAAAGCATTTTTCTTCTTCCTCCCACATCGTGGAGCTGAGCAGAGATCTGGCTGATGGTGGGTGGACAGGCAGGCATTGCTGTTTTCTAGAGTGCAGAATATTAGATAATTTAGATCATTGGAACTTTTTACATGCTTTTTAAAATAAGAATGTGGGTTACTTCTGTGAAAGTAAACACCTTCCTTCTCAAGGCCCTTCACAGTCAGACTATAAGAATTAATTTAGTCCTGGGAGATCAGTTCCTGCCTCCAGGGAGCATTCAACATTAATCTCCTAATAGCTAAACTTCAATAAAAAGCTTTCACATTTTCTCCCACCTTGCCCCTCACATTGGGTGGAGCACCCTACACACATCCCTAAAATAGTATCACTAGTCTCATTTACATCCCTCCTTAAAACATCCCTTTGCTGAGATGTTGCTAAAAAACCTTACTTTTTTTTCCCATTTTCTCCCTTGTCGGGCTTTATCAGTCCACATGCTTTTATTTTATAACAAGATTTCAAGCAGCATCTAGAGCAATAGGCTGTTGGTACATAATTGCAACTGCTTAAATGGTGAAGTAAGTAATAAATAACAATGAAACAATAACAACAGTGCAAGAACAAAACACTGGAGGAAGTCTGTGGGTTCCTGCAATAAGTATCACATTGAACCATAGTTCCTTAAACAATAATGTATTTCACTGGCTATGTTTCTTTTCAGGATCTCAATGGCCATTACATTAATTGATCTCGTATATGGCAGAACTGCTACTGCAATGCCATAAAATATGGGGGTTTTATAAAAACGTAAAACATACTTAATAATTTTAGAACATATTGTACCCAAAATAATATAAGCCTTATATAAAAGTGTCCAAAACTTGGAAGTTTCCAAAATTAACAAGCCTGATTTTAAAAAAAAAAAGCCATAAAAGCTTCAAAAATATCATTTTCTTACTAAGAAAATGCTGAAGAATATTTTTAACTCTACACCAGTCAAGGTCCATTTAGCCCAGGGCACACAGCCAGTGTCCACTGAGGGCTCTTGGATATTTTCAGGAAGCAGGGAATGATGGCTTAAAATTGCTCAGTTCAGTGTTCCCATCTAGTTGCCTATTTTTACCTTTTTGTTTAACCCTTAATACTCTGTTTTCTTTTTCATTTGTTAATTCCACTTAATGATTTTGTTTCTCTCCAGTATCTTGTTCTTTAACCCCTTTGTCTTTTTTGGGGAAGGATTGTACGTCTTGTTAGGGATGGACATCAGTGCCAGAGGAGAATATGCCTCACATTTAGTGGTGGGTGTCTGAGGAAGAGTATAAGATGGCCAGCCCTCACAATTTAAGGTTCAGAGACTTCCTAAGCCAACCTTCACCGGATTTTTCTTCTATGAAATTGTCCAGTCTCCACTTGGAACCCACGTAAACTTTTGGCATCCACGATCTCCTGCCGTGGGTGGTTCCCAAGCTGAACCACGTGCTGCGGAAAGACATGTCCTTCTGTTTTTTCTGGAACTATGGTGGTTGTTCAAGGACTGTGAGAGGCCAAGCTTGGAATCTGGAATTCTCTGCAGCAAAAGCCCTGTTTTTAAGGGTGGGTTGGATTGGTGCACATCCAAGTCTCACCCCATTAGGGAGTCAGGATGCAGATGGGACACACACCCAAATCTGGGAACTGGCAAGTGTTCACAGGTCCAGGAATACCAAGAGCCCCAATGAGCCTGATGGGGATGTGGGTGTGCTCAGTGGGAAGGGGGAGTGTGGAGAACACAAATAAGGCACTGAATTCACAGGTGGTATCAATGATATCAGCTATGCATCAAAACACAAGTGGAAATTAGTGTTATAATTTACACACTGATGGATCAGTGGGAAGAAAAGACAGAATAGCACAAGGGCACACTGAAAAGACTCAGCATTTAAAAAGCAGAATTAAACAATTCAAATTGTCTTAAATAAAAATACTATCTTATGCACTGGACTTCTATTAAAGGTCTTGTATTATTTATTCCATGGGAGATGTTAGTGAGGTTTTGAGAGTCTATTTTTATGGATTGATTTTCCCATCTCCATTACCTGGAAAATGGAGCAGATGATAGACAAAAAATGAAGTTAACCTGAGGCACCAGGTTGGGAGACCTTCTGGGAGGCCATTGAAATATGTGACTTCTACAAGGCTGGCTACATGGAAAACTATGTCCTGAAATGGTTTAAAAGCAGATCTTCCTCATAAATGCAATGGACAAATTTTACACTCAGCAAAATCAAACGTTACTGGAATTAAGCAGCTGTCAATCAAAACCAGATTCAACAATTAAGCATAAGCAAGGCAGTGTCATGACTGGTATGATTTTCTTTTCCTACATGATGGAAGTACCCAACAAGCAAAGCATTCACCTTTTGCAAATATTGTTTTTGTTTTGTTTGTGCAAAATTTTTTCCCCTCAATATTTTGACTGATACTACCATTTCAAACAGATGATAGCTTGGCAATGTTGGTGGTGAGTGTCTGTCATTCTGTTTTGTGGGCAACAGCCAGTATACACTTCACACAGTGCAAGGCAGAACAGCCTCAGCCTGGAAAGCCCGTGCTGTGGCTTTACTGCTGCTCCAGACCCTGTGCTGCGCTCCAAAAGCACCTCTGGCATTCAAACTGCTCCTTTAAGCAGCTTTACAGGCTGGTGGGATGTGTCTTGGACTGGGAAGCAGAAACGCCTGAGCATTTCAGTACCTGTCCCTTGCCCTAGAAATTTTCTACTATTGGGAAAGACAGCATCAAAACATAGGAAACTCCCTTCAGAATAAAAATAGTTTCAAGACAAAAATAAGAAGCATTGACCTAGATGAGAAAAAGGTGGAGAGGAAGATTGGTAAGCTCATTATCATGCAGATGGTTTAACAGAACATGATTACTTGGGAGATATCTAAGGGCTACAGTTTTCCACACCTCTTTCAGTTCAGAGTGCACATTTGTATGTTCAAGTAGGTTTTAGCTGTAGCAAGGGATTTGTCTCCAGCCTACAACTGAGCTTCATATCTCCTTTCCGCACTTTAGTAGTAGTCCAGTGGGAAGGTTCATACAGAGTTTTCTTCCCCATACATTCAGCAACAAGAAAGTATCTTACTTTTCTTCAATAAAAATTAGAGTGAGAAAATCTTCATATACCTTTGGTCTCTAGAGAAACTATAGCAGAACTCAAAATAAATTACTTTGGAAAGGCCCAGACAGGTGTCTTGTCTTGCATCATTTTTCCTGAACAAATTTAGCTTGGTCTGGTTCCTATAGAAACTTTCTGGATTCAGACCTTCTTATCTGTATAAATGAATAAATGCAAGACAATCAGTCATCTCCTCAGATTGGAGATGATTGTCATTCACGCCTTTTTTTCTAGTGCTTTGCAGTTCATATATTTATGGAGCATTAATAAACTTTTACGTAACTATCTTTCCTGGGGATTTTGTAAAAATAGTTAAGAATAGAAAAGCTAACAGTATGAGCCCTCAACTAAGTTTTGAAACACGGCTGTTCCTCTCGCTGAATCAAATTTGACAGTCCATGGGAGATGTCAAGTGTCCAGTCCTCAGCTCACATAAAATATTCTGTGTTAGGTCCAGGGGTGCACAGGGTGGACATTACTGTAAGAAGGAACCACAGAAAGAAGTGCCTTACCTAAACTTCTTATTGCAGCCTTCCCTGTGAATAAAGCTCTCTTTCTCTGCAGATTCAGATGTAAAATATTTTATGTATTCTGTGCAAACATGATCTGAACTACAGCCGGTGGCTAGACTTCAGTGTGAGACTGGCAAAGATAGAAGAATAAACAATATCTTCTAACCATGCTACCTCATCTTCAGCATACAACAGTCACGCATCTTCTCTCTCTCTCTCCTTTTATAAGTACTTGGTAGTGTTTGTGACACTTGATTATATTCCGAGTAGTTTTACAAGCATGTAGATGCCCCAGGGATATAGCAAAGATACTCACGCAAGTCTGCTTTCCTGGCATTTTTCATCCGTATGATTTTTACGGTGAGCAAGTTGCATGGAGATGGTTCTGTCTGTTGAACAGCATACAAAATGCATGGGATGAGAATGCAGAGAGAAAGAACAGAAGCACAGTCAGAGATAGCATTGAATTAAGTGTTTCAGTTCCAACCATCCAAAACATTCCTGAACTGAGGTTCTTCCTTGTGCATTATCTTTTCCTTCTTCCCAGAAGGTTTGCAGCCAGGTGTGGCCAGAGACCCAAAATGTACATTCAGTCACAGAACAAACCTCTGACATCCTCCATTTTCCATTCTGAGGAAACTTGTGGTAACCCTCAACTCGAGGTCTCTGACTTTTACAACCTAATCACAGAGAAACATATGATAGTGAGCCTTGCTGTGTTATTAATACAGCTGACACACATCTTGGTCTGTGCAAATTCAAAGGATGTCATATATATCCACTATATTTCACAACAAACAGCAGACAATCTAGCAGGGCAGGAATTAGTAACGATATCATGGTGTAACGATGCTGCTCGTCAGCTGGTTTATAGCCATGTAACTCCATTGTTATGTTTGACGTAGAGCAGTGCTGGCTCTCACGCAATGAGGACCTGAAAAGTGTCTTCCAGAGAGCTATCTCCCTGCCTTCTCAGAAGGGGGGAGTGAAAGCAACAACTCTGTAATTATTTCTCTCTGAATAATTCAGCTCATCCAATCTTCCTTTAAGCAAAGGTCACAGGAAGGTATCAATGGAAATCTTGGGAAACCACCTAAACCTAGGTAGTTATCAAAAAACATTTAACAAACCTGCCAGGAAACTGGTTTGATTGTCATCCTCTCTCATCCTAAGCAAGGATCAGACAAACATGGTATTTAATCAAAAGTACAGGCGCTGAAGGTGAGGTACTTTTTCCCTAGATAATTGTCTTTTTTAAAGGAATAAAAGGAGGACAAACTGCACATTTAATGCTCTAAATGACAAAAAAACCCCTCACCAAAACCAACCAAAAAACCTCAAAACCACAAAAAAATCCAACCAACAACAAAGAGGAGGAAAAATGGAAGAGCAAAATGTAGTGATGCAACAAACACATATAAGAAACAGGTCACGCACACTACCTATAGAGCAGGGAATATCACTGCAATGAATATGTAGCTTGATATATAACAACGTGTCACCATTCATTGCCTTATGCCCCAAAACTGCCACAATTTTTAAGAGAGCTATATGTAACCCCACACATAATATTAGTTTCCTGGCTTCCCCCATGCACCCATTGACATTAGTGATACCTCCTTATTTTTTCTCAGCAGGTTGTTTTGCCTAGCCCAACAGGATGGAAGCAAAAGACAATGCCAATGTACAAAAAGACTTCTTTTTTTTTTTTTTTAATTGGGAATTTTCAAAATAGTTAAATTACTGCAGCGTTGAAGTCCTTGCATTCCTGAAGGCCGAAAGACAAAGTAGGCACAAACCCCAGGCAGAAGCCCTGCCTTGCTCTCACAGCCTTGGTGCTGAAGAAGAAATCTCAGCACTGAAGATACAGGAGGTAGAACACCACCTCCTACAGCAGGTCCCCTCTGCCGCCAAGGGCCTGCCTGCACAGCTCATCACAGAGCCTCCTCTTCCCTGTTCTTACCTGGCTCTTACTATAGAACAGCCCCATCGTGGTCTTTTCTGCGTCCGAGCCAGGTGCGAAACGTGGCAGCGGATGGGTACGGGAGACTCTCAGCCAGGCAGCTTCTCGTGCTTTAAGCTGCTGGGAGCAGGCAGGCAGGTGTGTTAGTGCCTGACTCAACGCCGCCTCACCCCTCCACCACCACTTGAGCAATCCCCAACTCCTCCTCCTCCTCCTCCTCTTCCTCCTCCTCCTCCTCGCTGCCCTGGAGGTGAGTGCGTGCTGCAGACCTGCACCGAGGCGCAGACACCCAGGCTCCGGCACTGCAGAAGGATGGCCTTTGCAGCTGTACTTAGAGGGACGTCGAGACCCGAAAGGGATCTTCCCTTCACAGTTATGGGCGCGGAGCAAATGTTTTATACTTTTAAGCATCCCCATCACTTCTTGAGGAGGCCACGGTGCTTTTGCACACCGGAGGGCTGTCCCACTGCAGCCCCCTGTGCGGAGGTGGCTGACCCAAGGCAGGATCCAGCTGGCTGCCCAGAAGTGGGCAACAAGGACTTCTTTGGCCAAGGACGTCCGAACAAACTGAAGTGCATACAAAAGACTTTTTGTAGCTTTTTATTGCCTATAGGGAGTAGGTGGGTCTTTCCTTAAAGACACATCTGAAAGAATTTTTTTTAATCCCCATCTCACTTTCCATTTTGCTCGACCCAGGCAGTAAGCTGCCTTTCAGCCAAGCAGCTATTGCAGTGACAAATATTGTGTGAAACAATTCCCAACTCACCTGTTGAAACTGTAAGAGAGTTTCCCTTGTAAAGGCAAAGCTTTAAAAGGTCACTCACTTTCTCAGAAATTTTGTTACTTTGTACATCTGAATTAAGGTGCTTGAGTGAATGTTCTCCAAGAGAATACATTTGGGAGGGTGAAATTAATGTTGAGATTAATGTCAATTATTTTTTATGTTCTCATGTATTCTTTATGTCCTCACATCTATAAGGCTTCACTGTCCAGGGCACTGCACACCATGTGAGGTGGCTCCTGTCTCAGTGAGGGTGTACATGAAGTGAGTACACAAGAAGTAAAAAAAATGAGATTTTTTTTTTAAAAAACTCACCCTTGCTATTATGAAATTTAACAGAGAAATCAAATTCAAAATAATCTCATTTCACTTTGCAACGAATTGAGAACTAACTTCACAGACAGGATAGAATTTGAATTTCCTAAAACATTTGGCATTTTAAGACACTCTAACTTAAGAACTAGATGCAACAAATGTCACGTGAACTTTAAACACATTAAGGATGGATAACTAACAGATCACAAAAAGCAGTAGTCCAAGGAGGGTAACCCCAAAGGAAAATATTCCTAGAGAGGTTGCAAACAGTTATAAGCCTATTGCATGTTTTTAACAATGATCTGGAAATTAAAAAAAAAAAAAAAAATCACTATTGGTGCTCTGTTTCAAAAAGAGGATATTGAAACATTGGGGAAGCTGAAAGAAAGAGCTGCAGAATGATCTTGAGAGTAGGAGGAACTCCCTCAGAGAGGGAAAGGCAGGTTTTGTATCAGCCAGCAGGACACAATGCAGAGATACCCCAAGGCTGACTTGGGATGCAGCACACCTATGTCAGTACAGTAATTAGTCATGGAGATGAAGATGGACTAATTAACCCTGATGAAAAGCAGGGTTAATCAGGCTCAGGCTGTGTCATGCACCTATCTGGCTTTTTTCCATGCTGCTGTTAAGTAAGTTTCCCCTGTAAAACAGACTGAAACCTCTTCCATCCTGCTCTGTTTCATTTCCAGCAAAAAGATCTTAGAAACCATGGGAGCAAAACCAAAGATATCTCTGGAAAAACCCAGAGGGATCCCATGAGCTGATATTCTAGTGTTCTGGAGTTAAACCACAGTTACAGCTGCCACACACGTGGAGGGCTAATAATCTAGGTTTAAACATGCAACACTGTACCTGAAAACAGAGTTACACCGTGCCCTTTCAGGTCTTTCCGGTGCACAAACACAATGAACGTGCTCATAGGTGAAAAACATGGCCCATTCCTCCTCTTCCACCACCCAAAATTGCTCTAAGATGCACCACCAGCTGTTTTTTCCATAGGAGTGAATCTTTTTCTCTTATCCATTTCCTAGAACTTTGTTCCATACAAGCAAATTCGCCACTTCTGAGCGTAATCAAGACTCTCCTGATCTCAACACCAATTCTACCCTAGTGACTCAGTCTGAAGGTTCATTGCAACAGTAGGAGCCTTTTATTATCAAAAGGAAGATAATCCCAAGCATTTTCTGAGCTGCTGTGACCAGTTTCTTCATCTATCACAGCTCCACAGTGCAAGGCTGCTATTGTGAAAGACTGAGCTTGGGATCTGCCTGTTGCAGAGCTGCGAGAAGAGAGCCTTTGGCAGCTACCTTCCCCCAGAAGACCTCTAGGATTCTTGATGATGAGGAACCACCCTCTCAAGACAATCCCTGCAAAAGACCATTTGCAGGAAAGTGTCGAACAGTTGCAAAAAACATGTCTGGAAGGGATCTCAAAAGGCTCTCTTGCACTGCCCTATCCTATGCAAACAGCTAGCAGCCACTTCCCATCTTATGAAACACTGGGAGAAATTGCAAGGCCATCTTTCAGGAACAGTCAAGGCAGGTGAAGATGAGTGAGACAGGACAGTCAGCAGCAGCTCCAAGAGAAAATGAAAGGAAAGTTGGGCAACATGACTACTACTTAGGACGAATATACGTGGTTCTGTGAATTAGCAGCTCAGAGGACTCGTTTGACCACCTGAAACAAAGATGACCTGATTCAGGGGTATTTTCTATTGATGGTGAAAACTGTATAGATTTTTACAACACTGATAGTAACTTAAGAAACTTATTTTCAAAGATTAGTGAAGAAAGCCAGTTAAATAAAAACCTCATAGTGGACAGAAAATCAAATCAGAGATGACAACCTTTAATAATCAAGCTAAGCAAGACCAATAAAATGGATTAGCTATTTACCAGAGAAATTCCAGTTCAAGGGATTGCTGTTCTGCCAGACAGAATAAAACCATACAAATACTGCTTTGAATCACATTTTAATGTGCTACATATTTCATTATTATCTTACACAACACCATATTAATTTATACGGAATATATATATATCAATTGTTAAAGTAACAAGGTAACAAAACTAAACACAAATTTGCTGCTTTGAAGTTTGTTTTGGATTAAATCTCTGATAAATTCCAATCTGTTCATCTGAACAGTCACATAAATGGGATGGAGTCCAGCATGTCCTCAGGATGATGAGATTTCTACTGCAAGTATCACTGGCAAGTATCAAACATCTTGATCTCACCACATAATAGACAACCCAAGAAATATCACGTGGAAAGTTGACGCTAGTGAGCGGTGGCTAATAATTCCGTTGCTTCCTCCGTGCTACTGCCAAGCGCAAGGCCTGAATAATCAACTTCTCGTTATTCAGGACATTGTAATCAGTCAGTTTCACCAGTTTGTCAAAATTCTCTTCACTGAAACACACCTCCCTTGTCGTAAATGGGGAGAGGATGCTGGAGACATCAACTTTGCCTTCAGCCATCTCTTCAGGACTCCTTTCCACACCTGAGGGACAAACCGCAAGGAGATGCACCAATAAGGTTTTACTGCAGTATGTGACTCATATCAGTCATTTAAATAATTACATGTAGAAAAGGGTGATTTGGAGGGAAAGATATGATTTGCCAGAGGGACGTAAAAGTAGTCTAGCAGCATTGTATACTTCAGCCTCTGGATCAAGCCTCTGTCCAAAAAATTATGTAAACCCAAACAGCTGGAAATGAGAACAACATTGATTATCAGCAGCAGCACTTGGAGACCACTCCTTGGACAACATAAAGTCTTTGTTACCCAAACTAGAAAAGTGCAAAGAAAAGGAAAACAAGATACTCTTGTACTGGATGAAATAACAACCCTCTCACTGAAAGTTTAGGAGAAATGATGGCACTCAGAGGACATAGTTCATATTAAAAACAAAGATCTCTGTCCACTTAGTCCTCAGTCCGGGAGATTACTTTTAAATATGTGAACAAAACCCAGATGAATGGGCTACCACCAAAATCTCCAGAAGGTTTTCCCTCCATCTTTGTTTGCAAGCAGCAGCACACAGCAAGTCCACATCTGTAGAATAAAACATATTGTGATGAGGACCTACCACCTATGCTGTACGTATTTGGGGAGTTTTACCTTCATACTATCTCTAGTAAGTCCTACAGATGAAATGCCTATTTTGATCTCAAATGTATTAGGAAAGCTTCTGGAGTTCTCATAGTTCAGACGTACTGACACAGACCAGTTATTTTTGTCAGTAATGAGACTGATAATGCCAGCATTGGAAAGAAAGTCAGAGATGACAGTGAGACATTAGATATGGAGAGGACACACTAGGCAAGTGACTTTTTTATTAAAATTGCTAGCCACAGATGACTCACCAGGAGCTTTATACTTCTTGAAGGTGTCATTTACTAGGGGGAAAAAAAGCACTGTTGGAGCTTGTGGACTGTCAGCATCTTCAAACACGTAGCATTCCTTCAAGTTTTCCCTGTCTTCCTCACTTATCTCAATTTTGGGAAATGGAATTCCTTGCCCCGAGATGTACTTTGCAATCTGATCCAGAGGCTGGATGAATGAATAAAATAAATAAAATTAATACAAAGAATCAAAATTCAAAAAAGATCCAGAGACCTGGATTTTTTAAACTCCAGCAGCTAACATGAATATTCTAAGGCTTGAATCTTCCTGCAAGATGTTAAGTTTCAGACGGAAACAGCCATAACCACACCAGACATTGCAGCTTATTTTATTTTCTGCATTGCTTTAGGCAAAACAATAAAACAGTCACTTTCTTTGAGCTTGAAAATGGAGCCAAAAGCCGCAGGACTGATTTTTTAATTCCAATGAAACAGGTTCAGAAGGGGAAGGCAAAGAAACTGCAAGAATGGAGGAGGACCACATCAGTCCAGATTATTCTGTGTCATTGCCTTGACTTCTTCATTAGTTATCGCTTTCCCAGTCTTTCTGTCCTCTGTGTATTGCTTGATAATGACTCCCTATTAAGAAATACATTTATCAACATACCTTATGACCTCATGAAAAAAAACTTTAACAGCTATATTTACTACATGCCGATGTCTACTTTTATATTATTCTCACTATACATGCAACACTAATTATATTTTCGTTATTAATCAAGTCCAGCATCAGCCAGTACATTTCCCTAAGACTGATATGAGATAAACAGGCCCAGAAACACATAGGGTTTACCATTTAATCTGTTAAAATATTGCCAGGACTTTCCATTGCCTCTGTAACTTGCTCAGTTCAAAGAAAAACAAAACCAGCATTAGAGCTCCAGAATGCTCCTCAGTCAGCTCCTCAAAAACTCTTCGATCCACTGCAGTGAAGACCTTGATGATTTTAAAATGCCTCCTTCCATCACTGTCTTCTAATATCCTTCTTAGTTACTGAGAAATAAACCACCTAATAATCTAAATAATAAATCAGATAATAATCATCTAATTCCCATTCCAGTACTGTAAAGTTAGTTGGTTTAACTGACAAGTGCTAGAGACCAAAAGACCATGAAGGAAAAAGATCTCAGATACCATGGCTTTCCTTACCAGTGTCTGGGACCCTCCACTGTAATTCAAATGCAAGATGACATCCACCTCCCTCTTCGATCTCAAAAGTGGTGGGTAGCTGGTATTGATGAAAAAACCAGTATCAACCAGGGAGAGCTCATCATTTGCTGTTTCCATCAGTTTATTTGGAAAGGAGTCTATCACTGTGTCTGAAACACAAACATTTCTCATTCCAACAAATAAAAAGTGAGATTGACTGCTCCTCTGCACAAAGTTAAAGAGTGAAGAATGGAGAATTCTCCATGCCTTCCTTTGACTCACTAGGAGCACTGATTTACAGGAATAAGTGACACACTACAGCTTTTTCCTTCCTTCCCTGACAACTCAAGCAGCTTTGGCCCTAAGGAGAAGATCCCTCCTGCCTCCTCAGGCTGAGCTCACCTTGTCCACTGGAACACAATCCCCAGAAAATCAAATTCAGTTTCACCCCTCACCTCACCCCTCGACCCCCCCCAAAATGAAATGCTGTTCAAATCTGGCTTCCATGTCTTCCATTTGTGGAAGGGAGAAGTGGAATTTCAGAAGTCAGTCTTGTTTCTTCCTCCTTGTTGGACATCCTAAATGAATTCCCAAACCTAAACCTCCTCAAAATGTTACTGAAAAACATGCAGTGTTACTGTGCCTTTCCAGGTAGAAAATTCTTCACTCTCCAGGTACTTGCTATGCATCTGGAAGCCTCTGATAAAATTGGGATACTGTGCAATGGTTGGGCGTCCTGTTAAGACATCTCGCAGAGCACAGGAGAGGGCACTTGAGGGAGTGAATAGACATGTGTCTACTTCATAGGGATTCATGGACAGAAGGGGCTCTTCCTCTGCAAGAAGGAAAGAAGTTCTGAGTTTAGGATGGTTTTCTGAAATGATCAATATTTTAAAAAAATGGAGTAACTAATAACCACAGTTGTCACCATCCCCCAGCCCAAAGGTAAATCAAACATAGTTATAAGCCCTTAAAGTCTATGCTACCAAATAAAACTCAGCATTAGACAGTGAATTAAATGACAGCTATCTGCAGTTATCAAGCTGCCAGGCAGTAAGCACCACCTCCCACTCTAGGCTTCCTCGAATGATGCCCAGTTCTATTGCAGCGTGTGGTGGAGGGAAGAGCCGGGTCCCAAAACATACAGGAGGGCAACACCGGCCTTTGAACAGGACACCTTCAGAATGCATGTGAACATCACCCTGCTGCAAACATTAGCTAAGTTAGGAGGCCAGTCACTCCAGGTTCCCTGTGCAATTAACACCAAGAGCGAGCTTTCTCCACAGGCAGTTTAGTGGAGAAAACAGCCCTCTGCAAGAGCTGTTGTCTATACTGATGGTATTAGTGGCCAAGGAGGACCATATCCTAACTTAACAATCTTAAGATGTGTTCTAAATACAACATGATTTTTACATCTGCTGGAGACTGGTTTTGTGCCTTTAGAAAAAGGCACGGCTTTGCCAAAGCTTTGCCAAAGAAGCACGGTTTAGTTCTTCTAAATCAAGCAGAAAAATTTCTTAGCTGACATCTCTGCTTTGCTTTCCTCATCTCTTTCTGTCTGACTTCGGCAGCATCTCTTTAGGCATTAGACCCCTGCACAGAATATAAACAATATATACTGGTGGTAAAAAAAAACACAAAAACATCTCACCAATATCTTTTACTCTGTCTCTGGTCCATCTACTCCAGAAGTCCTCTGAATCAGTAGCCAAATTCCAGACATACATCACATCTATGGAAAATATACTACTCCACATGCCTGTAAAGTGAAAGAGAGAATAGAAACTGATTGATGGAGTAGTCTTGGAAGAATTTTAATTGATACATACCTTCAGTCCTTCCCCTTGGATACTTCCTTTCTGTCTGGATGGATATCTTCGTGGGCTTAATTCCCAAGTATGTCCTTGCTAATGCAAACTCACACCTGATCAACCTGTTTGCTGGTGTCTTCCCAGTGCTGTACACTACAGACCACATACTCACTCGTGCCAGCTGCCTCTCAAGTAGGCCACCTTTCCCTCTAGGCAATAGTCACCTTGCATATAGCAGATCCGAGTCTCTGAGAGCCTCTTCACCATCCTTCCCATAAAGAATTCACTTCCAAAATGTTCTGCGCGAATAGATGCTCCGTATTTCAGGAGACTGACTTCGTAAGGAGTGAACTCCAGCCACTCTACGGCAACAGCAGGCAGATCGTGAAAAGGCAATATGTTAACTATTGCTAAACAGAAGACTACTACAGAGCAGGAAAAAATCGTAAGAAAGACACTGGCTAGTTCATAATATGCCATTCACCAGCTATAGCTGTATCTATATTGCCTCAGTACTAATGCCATAAGGTCCTTTCACATCAAGGGAGAGCGGTCCCAGGCTGTGATACAGCAATCTCCAGCAGAAAAGCCCTGGTCTGAATAAAACCATAAGCATTCCCTGCAGCTAATCTTACCCAAAAGGATGCATTGCTCATGTATAACTTGTTCCCTGTAGGGCACCAGTGACAGAAAGCTTAGCATTCACTTGGTGTTATGTACTCAGCTGCTCACATTAAACAAATACTGTGGAAATTAATAGTAGAGGAAGCAGTGATTTTCCTGCCACTGGACCCAAAATTTCAAAGTTTTCCCTTTAATTGTTCAAAATAAGACTCTGTGGAACCATCATAAGAATTAGTTTCATTATAAGGTTTTTGTGACCAGGATAAATTTTGAGTTAGGCATCTTCGGTGGTATAACTATATTCTCACTCCTGGCAATGTAGAGAACTCAAATTCTAAAGACTAAACATGTTTGGATTTTTTATTTTTAAGTGTTAGTCACTATTATCTGAAATTTTAAAAGGGATTTTTTTTCCAATTAGAATGGAAGAACTATTGTATTATTAAAGCTGATTACATGCATTTAGTTTTAGTTCAGATTACTTAAACTATAAAGGTGTTAAGAAATCTAAATCATAACCATTACCTCTGAACGCCTGAGCACTATAGTTGGACTTGAGGTTGATGGCCACATAGATGGGCAATGGGTTCTGACCGTTATCCACTGCCTGCCGTTGGTCTGAGAGTCTATGCTCGTCTTTCTGGTTTTGATTAAAAATGGTTAATGGAATGAGGTGAAAACCAAATTGCACTTGAAATAATATAATGTGAATTATCAGCTTTCTCCAGGTTCTCCTTCCCATTCTCAGCTCACTGGGTTGTTCAGAAATATCTGCCATGGGATATTCCAAACTTGGCAAGTATCCCATAAGAAGCACCTACACCCTATGTGGGTTCTGAGATTCGAGATATGCAGAGAGGTTAACAGTAGATTCAGCAAGGAAAAAAAAAAAACATTCCTGGGAAGAAATATGTGGCTAAGTGAAAGGTAAGGTACTTTCATTGGCTGGATCTCAGCAAACAGAGTTGATCATATTTTAAGATACTTTGCAAGTATATTCATATGCAAGAACATATTCTATTGCACATGACAGTTTAAAACTTCCTTGTATAAACATAAACCAGAAGAAAACTACTTAAATTATACTCTTTTTAAAGTACCAAAATTTCTATCACTCTTTCTTAAAAGTTAATAACATATTTAGAGAATGGTCTTTCCTGCTATTTGCATCATCTCCATATGCAGTATATAGCTAAGTCACTTTATAAATGCATATCTTCATTTATGCTGGTGAAGTAAATTATTTCAAATTTTTAAGTGCCTCTTCTTGTCAGAATATCAAATGGCCAAAGTGATTAGTTCACATTTCAAAATAGTTCTTTCTCAGGATTTTACTTTGTTTAAGAAGAAAGAACACCTTTGACTGCAATGCCATGACTCCTTCAGTTCAAGGTCAACCTCACTTTAAAGAAAGAGTAGTGTTTTAATAATGGATCTGAATATACAGAATTTAATCAACCACTAAACTAATTATTTGCATTAGTAGTACTGAATGGCATCCCAGGATTTATTTTCTTCTCCTTTATAGCTATGGAAGTTCATCAGGTTTCTGGAAAAAAGGAGTAATACCTTATCGTGTAGCATGGATTCAATGACAAGCCCCCAAAGGTCTATGAAAGAAGTGTTACGTCCTTCTTTAATTCTCTCCATCAGGTCATTATAATAGTACTTCAGACAATCCAAAGAAAAACAGCAGATCTTGGATTTGGTTACTTGCTTGCGAGCTTCCTTGATTGCGTCCTCCAGATATTTTTGTGACCAATTAGCATCTTCATACAAGTTTGCCATTGTCCTGAAGAAACATTAGAAGAAAATAATGAAAGAGGAGTAATGCTGCGGTTTGGCTTCAGAGAACTTTTGTGCAACCTGTTTGCCTGTTTCTTAATTTTTATGGGGCTCACAACTAAAAGTTAAACACACCTAAAATACTCTCATTTCAAGATCAAACAAAACCTCCAAGCTTTCCTGGGTTTGATGATAAAAGTTTGTGTGGGGTCAAAAACAATCTGAGAAATTCAAGGGAGAAAAAAAAAACAAAAAACAAAACACCCAAGGCTATTAAATACAAAGACTCCACCAGTCCTCAGAAACTCAGTTTCTTGGAAGATGAGGAGTATTCTATGGAGCAGTCACTACTAGTTTGCTCTCGTCCTACATTTGTTCCCAAGTATCTGCGAATGCCTCCTGCCAGCAAGAGAACTGGGCAGTTCTTGGGTCTTGGGCATGTCCTGGTACAGCCATTCTGAATCGTCTCCTTGAAATCATAACACAGACAGGTACACTCAGATCTCCACATACATACAGAAAAGTTCAAATTTTGGCAAATACTTAGACAAACCTGCCATTAATGTTTGAGCTTATATAATGGACTGACACACAATTCAGTGCAAAAAACCTCTCCACTTCCAACCAACTGTAGAGGAGTGGAGCTACCTAGAACCCACTTGATTAAATACTTAAGTTATTTTAAGTATGACATCATCTGTTGTATGCCCACTGGGAGAAGAGAGCACTTTATAATGAGCAACCATAGCTGCAGTCTCTCCGAGCTCAGTAACTTGGTGTCATTTGTTGGACTGTATGCGACAATATTAATTCCACTAGCCCCAAATACATCTTTTACCAGAGGGAGATGCACTTTAAATCCAAAATGGAAGTGAGAATAACCAGCAAATGGCAGGCATAAATTCTTCTTCCCATCTTTCTTCAATTTCCAGTCTAAAGACAAATTCGTTGCATTCAGTCTAAGGTATAATTGATAAAATATGAAAAGGGAATAGAGCATTTACATGAAAATATCAGGCATAGACTGTGTCCGTGTGGTGACAAAAGCAGCTGATGAATGTGACAATTGATCTCTTAGTATGTTTTGTTTCTTTTGCTCTAGGTGGACACAGAGGAGATTGTGGGGAAAATGGAAATACTTTTGCTTTACTAAGTGCCATATAGGCTGATGGCGCTGTACAAATAGTCAACAGGATTGAGCAGAGAGTACAAACATAAACCCTGTCTGGGTCATTCTCACCATGTGGTACCCGATAAACCACCGATGTAGGAAATGCAGTCTAACAGATTGAGTTTCTGGAGACCGAGCAGGCTGCCATACATCGCTGTCAGTGATCTCGTCCCTCCCCCAGTAGTTGTGATGGCCACCACCGGCACCTGTTCAACACAGCAAGGCAGGAGAGAAAGCCACGCACGGATTAGAGGCAAGCACTTCTCCTTACTGCAGAAATCAGATAACAGGTTACAGGCACCGACACAAGCAGTGACATTACTTTGCACAAAAAGGATGTGATTGTTGCAAAAGGCTGCTATTGCCACCACCTGACTGATGGGAGAAGGAAGGCTTATGTCCTACCCACTCAGATTGGCGCGGGGGGGGGGGGGAGGCTGGGTACTTAATATATAATTGGAATCAACCTCATCACCCTGGAATTCTTCTCAGAGTGTATTATTAGAAGCCGTCATAGAAAATACAGGATTTACCATGCCGGAGTAGATTAGGGATCTGTGATTCTGCCTCTAACAATCACCGGTGTCTCAGAAGAATGCACAGAACCCTGTAATCAGCCAGACCGCACAATAGCCAAAGCCTTCTGGCCTCAGGCCACTAATTACTATATGTCCTGAAGCACAATCATCGATAGGGCTTCCCCCCCTCCAAGGTCCAAGTGTAATTCAAGAGACAGACTATTCTTCTCTTAATCTTTTCCTGATCTAGTACACCCTTTGCTTCCGTTAGCATCTTGGGTTGTGTGGATGCTTACATGCCCTATGGAAAATGTCTATTTATACCTTTCAAGTACTAGCTTCTAATTTCATCAAGTGATTTGCTGTTCTAAAGTCAATGAAGACAGTTTGAAGAAAATATTTCTCCCATTCTATGAAATAAAAAAAACCCTCACACCTCCCCCTGAAAAAAACACGCAAAACCCCAGAAGAGGTGTTCTTCCTACCCTAAACTCAATAAGAACTTAAAATCTAGGAAACTTTATAAAATAATAATGAGGAAAAATCTGATCATCTAACTAAAATTAGAATAATTTCCAAAAGTTATATTTTGGTTTTTACATTTTCTAATCTTTTTCATTATAAATTAAAATTCTAATGATTTTTTTTTTTTCAGATCAAATGTAAGTCAGTTAACAAGGTAGAGGGGATTTTTTCCACAATTTTGAAGTTAAATACATGAATAACAGAGCCAGAGTAATTACACCTTTTCAAAAAACAGCTTTGGTCTTACCATTTTGGTCATACCACCTGAACCATTTTTCCCTGTGTCAGGAAACTCTTAGACAGCTATTTAAAAATGCTCTTTCCAGCTTTCTTGAAAACTTTATTTCCTATATTATTCTCTGCTCTGAAATCCAAAATACGATTTTTTTAACTCTGTAGCCTGTCCACAGCACTATTTCCTTCAATTGTAAACTAAAGAGGATTCTTGTTGTTGGTATGTTTGTACTTTTCTGATTTTCAACAACCCAGTTAGGCATAAGCAGTTACAAAACTTATGACTGAATTTTGGAGGCAGGAACAGCCAGCTACAGTGATAAAGCTACACTTCAGTCAGCTATTTAATCTATACAACTCAACGATGCTGTAAGAGTCACTCTTCCAGCTTGATGGCTTTATTCTAGTAGTCAGATTTCCCAACAATACACCTTTTCTGCTGCAGAAACCACCCAAAGTATTTTTATTCAGATATCTGTGTGAAAATTTTGCTTTCTGCCCTCAAAATCCTTTACAAATGCTACGACCACCACCTTGCTTCTGTTACCAAGCTAAGGCACACTATTTCCCAGGCAGCATCCCCCAGCTGTTCCATGTCTGCCCACTATAAATTTTCCTCCTCAGACCCATGAGCAATATCAAGAATAAAAAGGAATGGGTTGAATTGAGGAGCTGTTGAGAAGTTTTGGGGGCTGTAAGGGCGTTATCCTGCTTTCCCCGCTCTGCTGCATGAACTAGCTACTGCTTCTCTTGCTCATCTCTTGCCCTAGGTGGCCAGGCCTGCCCCAGAATAGCAGGATTAAACAAACTGGTTTTTCATTTGTGGTTTCAGTTTGTGAGCCAGGCCCCAATCCCCGGAGAGGAGTTGCTACCAGGGACTGCACTGGCTTGCCTCATGCTCTTTCAGATCCTCCTCCAAATGAAGAATCTTTTTCAGAGCAGCTGCAACATATTTCTTCCTTTTCTGCAGGAAGTCCTGCTCCTCCGTGCACAGGCTAAACCCCAAGCGCACATCCAGGTCTCCTGAGCTGAAATAGACAATGGCACAAATCAATGCACATGTCATTTATAGCTGATTTCAAGACCTATAGGGCAGGTAGTCAGTAAACTCCACAAATCATCTGTAAAACAGGCTATTTCCAAGTCTGAATACTGGTCAAGGAACAGAAGAAAAAGGAGCATTGCTATTGCCAGCAGGGAATAGTAGTGACAACGAAGAGGAGTTTCCAAGGTACTTCAGATTTCTTGTGAACACGGGCACAAAGACAAGACACACAAGTCAGGGAAAGATCACCAAAAGGGGTAATTTCAGGAGTAATTTTTTCTGTACCCATTCTTTTTTATCACCATGACATCCTGGAAAACTCAAGTGATGCCACCATCACCTGTTCTCAGGTTTTGACAGCTCACTAACAGTATTCAAAGCGAAGGTCCTAATGAGCTGTGTGATGGAGCTTGAACTGCAGAGCAAGCATCATCCCCTACTCAGCCTCTGTCCTGTGAAATCCAGCCTTTCACCTGTGTGCTGAACAGATTTCTAGATAAGCATTTGCAAGCTTCATCCTGCAAATACATAAGAATATCCATCATTTTTTTCCACGTGGGGAGCCATATTGAATTTTCTCCCTTGAGAAAAGTGAAGCACAAGCCAAAAAATTTGCAGAAAAAAAGGTACAAAACCAATCAAATGGCAGCTAATATTTTGTGCCTACAACACCACAAATACACTTCTTACTGAGAAAAGCACTCAATATTGACCAAATCTTCTGGGTCACATCGCACTCTGGTGGCTGTAAACTCTATCCTGAACATTACTTTCACCAATATTTCACAGACACGAATGTTTCAAGGGTTAATGTTAGTAACCTCTCTTCTCCAGCAAATTTGGTATATCACAGTGTAATTTTTAAAACAGAATAACGTCAACTGATTGACCTTATGGAAACAAACAGCTTTTTTAGTGCTAGATTAAAATTTCTCTTGCTCTCTCTATAAATCTGTATCTGTTAGATTTACATTTCAATACATTTTGCTATGGGCTGAGATTGAGTAGGTAGCTTTTCTTCCCATGCTCTGAATTTCATTTACACAAAGTGCTCCCATGCTCTGAAAATCCACCTTGCTTCCCTTCTGTATATCACCCAATATTAAGGATGCTGTGAACCATAAGAAGTTTTCAGCTGTACCATAAAACCTCACTGTCTTCAATTGTAGCTATCACTGGGGCAATTCTGTTCCTGCGAGTGGGTTGACAGAGGTGCAGCTGGTCAGGTTTCAGCTCCCATTCTGCTCAGTGAAGCAGAAGGGGAAGAAGCCAGGCTGCCCTGTGTTTTGGTGACTTGGCAAAGTTAAAGAGGGAGAGAGTTTATTTCAGTCATCATGCAGATCTGACTACTGGCATAAATGGGCAGCAAAATTAATATGCGAGTACTGTAGTTTTACTCATGTCTAAGAACAGTAATCATAAAATAGGCTCAGTTACTCTGAAGAAACCTACCAAGGCTCATAAACTCGTATGGAACTGCATGATCTTGTAACTGCAGCAGACTTGCACTTACCTCAGGCACCACGTGAGTACAGGACAAAGCACTCACGCGGCATGTGTTCATCTCTCCACCTATCATAGAAAAAAACCTAGATAACTAGTTTACAGTAATCCTGGATGATAGGACAAAAAGAGGCTATCTTACCATTTTCTCGCTGTCAAGCACAAGTGAAAGGAATGATCCTAGAAATCCAGAAAATGAAGCTAATTACCACCAAATTTTAAAATATTTCTTTCCTTCAAGCTCAGGCAATGCTCATTCAGTAAGAGAGGAGGTTCTCAAATAAAAATTCATGTAGCTAAGGACGTTATTTTGGTACAATTAACCAAAGTCTCACTCCCTGCTCTAGAATCAAATTCTCTCTTATCTAACAAGCCCATCTGTTTGGGGCAGTTAGTATGCCATGAGCTTGCACGTTACACCAGCTCACATTGTGCACACTTAGAAAGAGCAACAAGAATGAGACAAGTAACCTTATTTTAGAAAAAAGAAAAAAAATTACATACAAAACACTCTCAATATCAATATTTAGACATGTTAAGATCTGAATTAAGCTTGTGTTCTGGATGTTGGTTTTTTTTAATTCCTAGCCATTCTGCAATTACCCCAATACCCAAAAAGAAATTTTTGAATGTATGTGCATATGACAGTCATTTTTGTTCCTTGAAACCACTTAATGCTAATTTTGGAATGCAGGTTTGCAATGATTTTCATATTATTATAATTATTGTTAACACCAGCTTCCTTAAAAGTGAATATGACAGTCTTAATTTTTTTTAATGTTTTCAATAAATAGCTGTACAATTTTACACAGTGATTTTGTTCACTTGGTAACTTTATTTCTAGCAGGACAGCATTGAACACATTTTGAAAATATTTATTTCAAAAGGTTCACAGCACTCACCTCTTCTACTATTATTTCCTTCTGCAAAGGGAGTGAATTCAAAGGGAAGGAAAGGACCCCAGATCTCTCCGTTTCATTTTTCTCTGCCAGCTGAAACAATGTAAAAAGTGGTAGGGATGCGCACATGAAAGGTTTGTCATCTCCAGAACTTCTACTAAAAGGGCTAGTTCAGTTCACTGGTTACGTTAATTTCTTCTTCTAATTTCATTAAGGTTAATGATAACATCCAGAAGGGGAACATACCTCTTCTGGTAATGTGATATCCAGTCTCGTCTGGTCATTTATGACGCAGTGAAATATGATGATCCTAAGGCTAGGGTCAGAGTCCAGCAAAACTTTCTGGCTTCCTTCATGGGATCCTTTCACTGTAAATGTAAGCTCCTGGTCTAACCATGGAGGCAGAAAACAAAGAGAATTTTAACTATTCCAAGCAAACACACATAACTAATAAAATCCACTTCCACGCTTTTTGTCTGATTTTCCTTACACCACGATGATTAAGTAGACTTTGGGTGGCTAAAACAGATTGAAAACTGATATAAAACATCTCAGTGGATTTGTATAAATCATTAATATACAGAAATCACATATTTTTTAAATACTGTAGTGTGCTATTTGGTATGTGATTTCCATAAATAAATAAACCAAGATTTAGATTTAAAGAAGTATCAGCTTAAAGGCATTTTGGATTATTCATATTGAATAAGAGAGTAATTTATTTGATGTCAGTCTGTTCTGGTTCATTGTATACGTTTTATTGTATGTTGGGTCTGCTACAATAATCAAATGATTCAAACCCAAAAATCAAGCAGACTACTTAACATGTGCCCTTGCGTCACCAAAACTGAAACAACCTGTCAACCCAAAGGCTGTGTTCCTTGTACAGAAAAGCCTTTACGTTTACAGAAAGATTGTATGCTGTTCTCTTGCAAGATCAGGGCCAAGATACATATAATTTTAGGTCACAGACCTCTCCTCCCCACATTACATTTCAGTCTGAAACTTCTTACAATGTAACTCAGCCATTGCTACAATTTTCTTTATAAAGGTCAATTTTCCGTTCATGAATTATCTCAAAACAGCCACGATTTTTTTTACAATTTGCCCCATAAGTAGCTTTACACAAGCTACTGTTTATTTGAATGAACTTAAAGACTAGTGAAGAGTCCTGTTACATTTTACAGGCAAAGTCCTGATTTGGTGGTGGTTTGCATTTTGTGCAGACCCCTTTGATATAATTTTACATTTAAATTTAAGAGCTTAAGTTTATTATTTTTGCTCAAGCAACCAAAAAAAAAAAAAGATACCTCTTTCAGAACCAATTTAAGATTTGCCTTGGAACTAAATACTTGACTAACTTGAATTTTGACAGATACAATCTTTCTGCAAGGTAGGGCATGGCGAAACCAGGTATTATGAAACACAGCTAGAGTAACATGCACAACAGATTATTAATTTTTCAACATCTGTTATAATGACTGTATCACAACACAAAAACAATAGGTTAATGAAGCAATAACCTCACTTGTGGATTGCTGCTTCAGCTTCCCCGTATCCACTCTAACCTCCAAACAGGAAACCTCACGTGCCTGTAGTAAGAGACGATAAATGACGATTGAGAAAACTGTAAATGTCATTGCCATTGATTCATACTGTTCTCAACCAAACCCTCTAGTTGATCAATGAGCAACATAATTATTATCTACTACTGTGTCTTCAGATAACATGAGGACAATAGTGAGTGGTATTTTTTCTAAGTTTGAAAGTAAAGAGAAGCAACTTATGAACTGCTTGAACTTGGAGAGACAATTAAGTAAAGACGATAAGACCTATTCAAAATAATAGCTGTACTGAGATATGGGACTCTTCTTACGAGTATTTCATCACTTTTTTCATTAACCCCTGATAGTTCTGAGTATAATGTGGCAATAATGGGTAGGAAATCCAGGTTTATAGAAGAAAGGAGGTGGCACATGCATACTGACAGCAGCCTCACAGCATGGCTTTGCAGAGGTGGCACTGCACTGGAGTGATGGGAAAACAATGATCCTTAGTGACAACAGCAGACCCTTTTTCTCAGTAGGACAGTGTGGGTGATAGCACTGGCTTTGGGACACAGCTCAAAGTTTCCAGTGTTAAAAATATGAACTCTTGTTATGCAGACACAGGAAAGATTGTAAGAAATATACATTACCACTAGAACTCCATTAGTAATAATGCCATCAGGATAGTCCAGACTGAAAAATAAAATGGAAAATACAATGTCATGAGTGGGACAACTCAGATAAATACTTAAGTATACTCAGATAAACATGAGTTAACACGTTACTTATTTTTCCCCCATTAACTTTGACATATCTGACTTTAACATTCTCACTCAAAAATACCTCAAAGCTTTTATCAAGCGTGGTCCTAGACAACGAGCTGAGTTACAAGTTTTTCCATCCACCCATGACAGTATATGAAGCTGGGCTTTTACTCCTGGTTTTTCATACTTGCTTTAGTATGAATTCTGATATGTGAGATACTGAGTTTGAGGAGACCTGGAGGCTGTTACATCCATCTTGATTGTTTTGATCATTACACAGTTAGACCCAAGGTTTTGTACTTGAAAAACTAATACACTTGTCTAGATTTCCACAATTTTCCAAAAATTACCATAACAACAGAAGAAATTGTACTTACCTCTCTAAAGTGATTTACAAAATGCACATGAGATTTCAGTATATCACTATATGTGTAGATGTGTTTCCACTTACCCATCTCGGGGCAGAAGTGGGTACATATACTTCAAATGTCAATTTTTATATTCTTAAATATTTTTCCCTCAGAAAAATCAGGCCATGTCTCATTATGGATATCTTATAATTTACCATTTTATTAAATTGCAGATGTAAATTCATACAGTATCTCAGTAACACAGATTAGTCCAAAGGGAACACACATACATACATAAAATTATAAGGATTGACTCCTCAACCTGCTGCAGACAGTGTGAGCTGTTTATTCAGATTTTACAAGCTATGGATTATACACTCTGTAGTCTCACATAGTTACATAGTTGAGATACATGTTTCATCTCAGCTGAAACCAGGCGATATGCTTCATTTAAAATCAGACGAATTACATTGTTGTTATCCATTTTAAGACAAGGTTTATCACACCTATTAGATTTCAGTATAAACACACATGAAAATAGCTTTGTAAAATTTCCCATGACAAAGAATTCTCCCAGAATTTCAAAGCTCATCAACAGTTTAAAGTTTCATTTCCAAATCAGTATTTTCCTTAAAGAGAAAAATATGAATTAGCTAAATAGAGTGCAAAACAGTAAAAAAAAAAAAAAAAACCAACCAAACAACATCAACCAAAAAAAAACCAGTTATACACTAGAGAAAAAAAAAATTTACTTAAGGATTTTGTAGGATCTTTTTTTGAAAGTGTATTTTAAAAGAGTTCAAGGAACATTGGTCAGGAATGGGCAAAAAATACTCAGTGTTTCTGCCTGCGTGCAGGGGAATAGGTTTAAGTACCACTCAAGTTTTGTTGCAGACACAAACTTTTGCACTTAATTACTATTTTGTAGTCAAACAGTTGTAACATTACATGACATATGGTGTCACCATCCTCAAATACTTTGTTAAAAAAATTAAGGAAAGCAGAGAAACAGCATGGTGGATATTAAAAGATCTATCTCAGCCTGCATAGCCTGGCGAAAAGAAGGTGGAAAGACAGGAAAAGATGTCTCTCTATGGAAGTAAATATCCAGTAGAGTGTAGTATTATTTGAGGTATTGGTATCAGCAAAGTATTAAGTTAGGCTGATAGTTAGGAGGTCCAAGGCATGACCTTCAAGCAGGGTAGAAGAACCTGCACTGTTGGACAGGACGGCTTGGAAGGCTCCTGGGAAGAATCAGGACAACACAGGCATCAAGCACTGACAACTGAGATGTCCCTCTTGGGGTGTCACCTCTGTGGTCACTGCTGTAAGGAAGCCCAGCTGCTGTCACTTGTTGGTTACTCTCCACACTGCACTTCCAACTTTTATATCCCAAATTTCAAGGCTTCTGCCAGTCACAGCACAACAGATGTTTTTAATTTTTTAATTTTTTTTTAACCTGGTGATCCTTACACTTGTTTTAGGAAAAGCAAAGACACTCACCTTTCTCTGAAGCTTTGGAGATCAGCTGTGGCTAGAAACACAGCTGAGCTGGGTGCAGAAGAGCTCTTACTGTTCAGGTTGGCAGGGAACTTTGAATATTTTGCCTATCTTTGGAGCACTGAATAACGTCTACTTCTCAGGACCAGCTGGTAATTTCCCTAACAACCAGCCTGCTATTAGACAGCCCTCTTTACACATACTAACACTCCTGTCCTTCATCACAGTTTGTGATTTGTGGCCTTTTTTAATGCAGAGCTCAGTTTTACTATGAGAATTGGGAGCATATTATGGCCTGTGGCAGGGGAAGCCAGGAACAGAGACCCTGGGCATCCTGCTCCACTAAATGTCTATTGAAGGGGTACCTAAGACTGCAGTGGACTCCGTGAGCCTGGGGATCACTTCCCAACACCGGGTACGCATCAAACTGCTCTAAATGCGAACTGTAATATGAGAATCTGTGTGACTGTAACTTCCCATACAGCATTGCCCATATCATTGTAAGTCAGGCATGATATAAAAAGGAGAAGGTGGCAGACTACTGTGCTCCTTTTCACCAGAGAATCTGGATTTTTTGATACCTATCTACAAAATTTTAAATCTTTCATGTCAGATCCAGCTTTCCCTTCTTTTAGTAGCTTCCACATAGTGCAGGCTACTTTTCTGATCTTTCTGATGACCCAAGAGAAGCATGGGCAATGGTACTATTTCAACGAAAAAAACCTGTATTCACCTCAAAGATTCTTTGGTTGTCATCTTTCTCAACTTAAAACTTTTGCTTTCAGTGCTCCCTGGTGCCCTGTGACTTCCTGCCATGAACACAAATACAAACAGTAGACTTGACCCCCAATGGATGGAGACTCAGCCTACTCTGAGAGTTTCCTCAGCAGTGCCCAAACCAAATGGCTAGCAAGATCTGCTGGTCCCCACACATATGGGGGAAATTTCTCAAAATAACACAGCAGAACTACAGAAAGAAAAAAAAGGCTTTTATTTTCTAAAAATCATGCTTTTGCCATATTTCAGTAATTAATATTTAACTTTTATACAACTTTTTGTACACCTATTTACATTTATTTGTGTTAAGTGGGCTTTGTTTTAAACATTGTCTTTCACATTTGAAAAAAAAAAGAAAAGAGAGGGGGAGCTGAGATGAAAGGTTGTGTAAGAGTGGTCCTTCATTCTTCTAAGAGTTGTTTGAGATGCACCTCCTCAACCTGGGACATCTGAAAGACAGGAAGAGGCCAAAAAAGATCAGCAGACCCAGCAAATACCCTGGGGCCCTCAGACCTCTCCTTGGAAACACAAAGTACCTTTTAGTTCATCAGAAGTCTCCTTGTGGCCCCTCAGTATCGGGTGTGGGCTTCAGTAGAAGTCGGAGGGGAGGGAGATGTTGAGCGAGCGAAGCCACCTAGTCCAGCGGGACCCCGTCCCTGTAGCAACTCGTACAGGCTCATGCTCATGCTGGACCCTACCCGTGGAAACACAGGGGAGAAAGCACACATCACCACTGATAATCACCATAAAATAACACAAAAAGCACTAAAGTGCACAAATCAGCAACCTGTTTACAATGACCTTACCTTGTCTGTCGCTGCTGCTCAAGGGCAGCAGCTCTCATGCCAGCTGGGCTCGTGTTATGGGCCCATAAAATATTGGGCGGACGTTTGCAATCCCTTGGCTCGGTTGCTGGTGAAAAGGCACTTGGAGGAAGGAGCATGCCTTCCTCTCTGTGTCGTTAGGATCAAACGTCTGGCTCTCAGTGTCTGCCACGGGTAGTGGCAGCAGAGAGGTGAGCATTTGCAGGTACTGCAGGAGTGGCGTAAGAGTGAGGCAAAACTAGAGAGGGTATTAATCTTGCAGTTGTGGAAACCAAGCTACCAAAATGAAGGTTTTTCTTCCATTTTAAATAAAAGATAACAGGAATGAATGCAGGAACCAATTTCATCCAGCCCACCAGTGCATGAGAGAATTTTTACAATGTTCTTTGGTAAAAGTAACACAAAACACAATTTTTGCAGTGAGATCAATAGGCAAACAAAAATAGGAGTGACAAAGCCACTATTGTAGGTGCAACCCAGGCAATTTTCTTGGCCTGGGGTTACCCTTCATGTGTGATATTTTTCATCTGAAATGCTGGAAAGAAAGAACAAGCTAATACAGTAAATTTTGCAATTGGTAAAATCTGGAATGAAGATGGGGAAGGAATGAAAAAGTGCTTCAGATAAATAGTGTCAGACAAAATGTGCTGGTGGGAATAATTATTAATTTCAGAGATAAACTGTCATATTTACCTCAAAAAAGTATGTTCTCATTGTTCCCATCACAATACCAGATTTGTAGAAACTGTCCCGCATGCTTAGCTGTACTTCTTAGCACTATGGTTGGCTCTTCCCCTCTGAAAATTATCTCTAATCTCTGTCAACACTTCTCCCATCCAGCAATGCCAAAAACCCTTGCCAAAACCTGCTGAGCTTGTTCCACACAAGAGAGGTCAGTTTGGTCCATAGCTTTCTGGTGACCCTCTTAGCTACTTCAGTTCAGTCTTTCAGACCTTTTCATGGCTCTTTAGTTTATCACAGGTAATGTGATCTATTGACTCCAATTTTAGTGCACAAACCCTTTCATTAATTACTCCTGACATCACTACTTTTCTACGTTGAGGGGAAAAAAACCCCTCTCAATATCCTACCAAGGTCACGATATTTAATCAATTCAGATGTGCTTACACCTTTATTCCAGACTCAACTGATGGGCAGAACAGTGACCACCACGCATATGCAAGAAATGCAAATGAGGGATAGTAGAGGAAATGTTTATCCACCTTCCGACAAGAAGCCCATTTTCCCAGAGAAGCATCTTCCCTTTTCTCAGTCCTGTTGGGACCTCACAGGGACTCTCCCTGACTTATGATGCAGCAATTTCCTCCCTTTGCATGTGGAGTTCTTCAAGCTACAACTATTACATTGGTCACCCAGCTACCACACTATGAATGAAAAAAAGTGGATCAGACATGTTCTTGCTGTAGCAACTGAGCCATGACTGTGATTCTTTTTAAAACCTCTTCCTTGGGACTGCCAAGTGTCCTTTTTATTTGTACAGTCCCAACCATCATCTTCCAACCACTAGAATTCCTACTCAGACAGCACCTGCAGAAACTGCTGAATTTCTGACTTTATCTATTGAATATGTCTCCAGGAAAAGGCAATTGGTACAAAAGAAGAGTTTGACACAGAGCTGGTGTGCACATGCTCCGAGACAAATTCCAGCCTCTGTCCCCATATGCAAACCCACTCGTGCACAACATCCAAGTCAGACAACCTATCTGGACCTCCTTCATCAAAAGATAGGATTATCAAGAGTATGACTCTATTTGCCAACTCCATAAGCCATCCTCTAACTTGCAAAGGAAGAAAGACCCTAGACAGAACATTTGGGACGTCTACTGGAGCTCCCTTCCCCATTGCCATTACTGATGTCGTGACACTCCTAAGTTGTGATAAGCACCATTTGTCTTGTTGTTGCTGGGCCTTCTGCCAGTTTTGGTGCACAGTAAACAACAAACAATCCACCCTGGTGAGTCTCCATGAGTTGTCATAGGAGATTCTGGGACTACTTTATCTCTGATGACTTTTTTTGCTTGTGAACACTGAGAGATCTTTCCTTCTCCACTCATAACACTGAGCTACTGCCCTTTCTCCAGCAAGTCCCAATTTCCCCTTCTGCCAGGAATAAACATGTTATTGAAAGCCTCCACCAACTATTATCCTGCTAGGCCTCCTGAAGTGACCTGAATGCCTTGAGAAGGTCCCAGCGATACCATCCCTTCTCTAAGCTTGTTTTAACAACACTTTCAGTCCAATAACATGGATCAAATTGGTAACAGAAATCCTTTCAAGTAACTTCCTTAGAGTCATAAAGCAGAGAGAGACAGACTAGAATACCCATGATCCTGCATCACACTCCCTCTCCAGTTAGAGCAACAGACTCCCAGATTTCTCCATGGCATGAATTGCCTGAAGAAAACATGTCCCCTAAACAGTCAAATTCCACCAACAGCTTTCAAGCCTACCAAGTGAAGCTAGTGTTGCTCCTCCAGTTTTCCTGGTTCCTTAGTCCTCAGCCTCCCACAGTGATCTTTGCTCCTTACTTTATGGAGAATATTTAGTTCCTCTCCCCTCTGGAGCTGATACTCAAGCCCACCACAGCTCCTCATGTGTAGCCAGATGAGTTGAACAGACCAACTTACAAGAGAGCATTTTATAATGCTGTGGATTTGAAAAGCCAGATTCCCCACAAAGGGGGGACACAAGACATTTAGGCTTGGCACTCCTTCTTCTAAGGGTCAAAACTTCCTGAATATCGTAATTGTTCTCATACTTCCTTGTGTATTGATTCAATGACAAAAAGAGAACAGAAGGAAGTTGGTGCCCCAGAGGCAGCAGTCAAACAGGGCAAAAATTACATTTTTTGATATTTAAAATCTAAAAATATGTATTCTGAAATTCCAATTTACTAGACTTGAATGAAAACATCTAGATACTGCTTTCAGAGACTATAAGTTTAAGAAGCACTGTCACATATGAACCAGCTTTCCAGACTATTTTTATATTGAATACAACAGTTTATTTAGAATTTAGGACTCTACTCACGTGTTCTGCAATGTGAACTCCACCTCCAGCTCCTCACGTGACTGAAGAGAGGGGAAAAAAGAAAGAAAGGTATATTACTTATTTTTCTTCATAGCTTTCATCATACAAGTTACATATAATTTGTAGAATATATATTTAGAATAGCACTTAGGAAAATTCCCAGAACATAAGAATAATTTGAACACCCCTCTGCCCTGTGGTGCCAACTGAAGGTACTGAATTTTAAGATACTGAAAAAGCAGTTGCTAAAACTAGTTTTTTGAAATCTAAATGCAATATAAGCATGCAGATGTAGGAACTGCTGCTATTCTGCTAAAACAGCCATTTTTCAGATTTTAATTCCCAACACAAAAAGAATCAGCTGCTTTAATAATATCACAGTTTAAAGTGGCTGAAAATTCAGATCTTTTACCAAAAGCTAACAAACATGCCAGAAAAATTCAGAATTAAGGCACCGGGTAGTTAGTTCTACCTAGTTCCATCATAGATTTTTAGCACAGAGATTTGTTCTTAACAAAAACTAGCATGGAGCACTCATACAGGGATTTTAAGTCTTTCTTATAATAACAGCAAAATAAAGTTTAAGTAGATTTTTCCTATAATGAAACACTGTAAAAGGATATAGTTAGATGGAAGGAAAGAATTTGCTTTTGTTCTCCCCAATTCTGTTGCTCACCTGTGGATTCAGCTGAAACTTTACTCGAACAGTACGTCCTACAGTGAGTTTATCTATGTCAAAGAGAACTGTGCAGAGTTCGTCATCCCTGGTGATCGTGTCTTCATCACAGACCTTTAGCTCCAGCACATTCTACAAAAAGACGTTAAGAATATCATGGAGTTATTTCTATAACTAAGAGCTCCATAAGGTGGGAAAATCTCAAGACTAGATTTTCCTCCATCCCCCCTCCAGTTTTAGGAGAAGAAGGAGAAAGAGAAACAGAGAAGGGCAAGAGATTTGGGAGTATTAGACTTCACATTACTGATTGTTCTGGTTTCGGCTGGGATGGAGTTAGTTTTCTTTCTAGTAGCTGGTATAGCGTTATGTTTTGGGTTCAGTATGAGAAGAATGTTGATAACACACTGATGTTTTCAGTTGTTGCTAAGTAGTGTTTAGACTATGGTCAGGGATTTTTCAGCTTCTCATGCCCAGCCAGCAAGAAGGCTGGAGGGGCACAAGACGTTGGGAGGGGACACAGCCAGGGCAGCTGACCCAAACTGGCCAAAGGGGTATTCCAGACCGTGTGACATTATTCCCAGTATATAGAATATATATAGAATCATTAAGTTTGGAAAAGACCTCTAAGATCATCAAGTCCAAATGTCAACCCAACACCACATGCCCACTAAACCATGTCCTGAAGCGCCACGTCTACGCGGTTTTTTGAACACCTCCAGGGATGGTGACTCCACCACTTCCCTGGGCAGCCTGTTCCAATGCCTGACAAACCTTTCAGTATAGAATTTTTTTCTAATACCCAATCTAAACCTCCCCTGGCACAACTTGACACCATTTCCTCTCACCCTATAAACTGGGGGGAGTTGGCCTGGGGGGATCACTGCTTGGGAACTAACTGGGCATCGGTCGGCGGGTGGTGAGCAATTGCATTGTGCATCACTTGTATATTCCAAACCTTTTTAAAATTATTATTATTATTAATAATTATTATTATTATTTTATTAGTGTTATTATTATCATTATTAGTTTCTTCCTTTCTGTTCTATTAAACTGTTCTTATCTCAACCCACAAGTTTTACTTTTTTTTTTTTTTTTTTTTTCCTGATTCTCTCCCCCACCCCACTGGGTGGTGGGGAGTGAGTGAGCAGCTGCGTGGTGCTTAGTTACCAGCTGGGGTTAAACCACAACATACGTACACAAAGAAGCAGGCTTGTCTGCCTGGGGAAATGAAACAAGACAAGCAGGTCATGCAGAACATTCACGAACTTGTGATAAATATGTTAAATGTTTCTACATTTATTTTATGGCTTTTGGCTCTAAGTGTATAAAACAGGCACAGGTACATAAAGAATGTTTAAAGGATTTCCTGTCCACCGTACTTAGAACTAACTGATCTTACTGTTATTTCTGTCATCTTTATCTTGGGTTTCACTTGCATGTATCAAGATCAGGAATAGGATAATAGGGCCATATTCTGCAGGGCATTTAATTGCTTCTCACTGCTTCAGTATATAGTAGATATTTAAGTAACAAATAGCTGGAACAGAACAATACCAAGGAGGATGTAAGCAACAGAGTTTCTTCTGAGGAATCTTTAGCACTTCCAGTGTTTGGAAACTAGCTATATACTTATTGGTTTATTGTAGTTCTGCATAATCTACTGCCTATCTGCAGACATGAAATGGTGAAAACTATTTATTTTCACTACCTTGACTCGGCGGTCGATCTTATAGCAGAAAGCTTCATTCCAGACAGGGTTTTTGCTGTTCCTGATGGTCCTGGTCCGTACCTTCTCGGTTGAGGCAGTAGGAAGCCACAGTGTCACGTAACAGTCTGAAAGGGTGACTGTATAACAAGATGAGCAGAGTGATAATGTATCTAGAGAAAGAATTACTGCACTGTGCACATTTAACCCTAATAAGACAAAGGTAACACAGTAGGGGCTTTCTTCCTAAAATATACAGGGTGAGGAGTAAATAACACAATGAAACACTCACGGGAAAACAGAAACCTCCTCACACATTTGCCATGCTCATTCCCACTTTTTTACTTCTAGTCAGACTTACTTTTCTTTTAAAACTTTACTTTATATTTGAAATAGCACTGCACTCCACATGCAGTACATGCACACCTATCCATGCTACATTGAGCTTTATATTCATGACTATCCAAATGACTGGGGCAGGGTAATGTTGCCAAAACATGAGAATATCTACCAGTATATGCCCTCTGCCATGCGCACTCACACCAGCTCTAGGATGGCTCCTCGGTTGCTCAGGCAACACACCTCACAACCTTCAATGTGGGCTGCAGAGACACTTGTTTTCTAGCATCTCCTCCATGGATTTAGTACCTTAACTAATTGAAAGCCTTTATCAAAGTGCTGGCTTAAATGAAGAACAACAGATTTTTTTTGCCAAAAAGTGTTCTCCCATCAAAGATGAAAAGTTTAATTTCCTTATCACAAATCAGAATGTGCTAATTTCATATTCATTCATATATTTGACAAAATTTTTAGAAGTTGCATCGTTCTCAGCAATCCTTCTGGAAAACAAAATTAGTTTCAGTACCACAGTTAAATTACTGTTGATTCTCTTCCTTCTTACTATTCTATCTGAAGACTGGAAAAATCTTGCTGTCACTCATGTCTTGGGAAGGAAGCCATGAGTGCCACCAAAGACATCAGCTCCTTCCATATTCTGACCCTCCATGTTTGGAGGGAGAAAGGCCAGGGAGTGAGACTTGCAGAAGCTTGATACAGTACCTATAATGCAACACATATTCTCCCTATTTCACATTAGCAATGCTCAAGCAGTCATCTGGTTCTTACAGCAACCTTGTGAGTCAGAAGAGGTCAAATAATTCAACTCATAGTCAATCCCTGCATCATGCTCAAAACCTATAACAGTGTTGTTATACCATCTTAGGTACAATTTTCTTCATGTATTTCCTCTTTATCTTTCAGTAACAACTACAGATTTAGATTTTTCTACCAGCCGTATTTTTCCCAAGCTGTGCTTTTATTATGTAGTTAACCATGCTATCACAATCAGCAAAACCTTGATAATGACTGTGGGAAGGAAAGCATATCCAAAAAGCGGCCTTAGCCAAACCTGATCAGAAGAGCATGACCGATCA
Source organism: Haliaeetus leucocephalus (assembly GCF_000737465.1). Classification (NCBI taxonomy): domain Eukaryota; kingdom Metazoa; phylum Chordata; class Aves; order Accipitriformes; family Accipitridae; genus Haliaeetus; species Haliaeetus leucocephalus. The sequence continues at coordinate 942,412 of NW_010973132.1, read as the reverse complement.
GATGTTCAGCAGAGGCACAAGTGTAGGCAGATGAAAATGTAAACGGTTAATGGTGATTAATGCTACAGCTTCCATTTTCAAAGAGCTAGAGACACACTGGTGAATTACTTCACAGTGGCAATGTAAGGATTAAGCAAGTAAGTACATTGAAAAAACTTGAATGACTTCCCAAGATCCCATAATACAGTCAGTGTCAGGGTCAAAAACTCAGCCTAGATTTCCAGGCCTATACCAAATCTATTAAAATTATCTTGCTCTGGAACAACAGGAGGGAGAAATACTTTTAAAGCATATTTATTTTTCACTGGTGAAGTAAATGGGAACATGAGAATCAAAGATCAAGAAGAAAGATTCACTTCACTAAATTAAACACAAACACTTCACTAATGAGAAAATATGAAAAAAAACACCAAAACAAGCATTGACATGGGGAACACCAATGTTTTCTCAGAAAAACAGGAAAACTAAAGTGAAGGAAATAAATGTTAACTCAGAATTGTAACAAGCAGCATACTGTTACCATTACAAACAGGTAGAAAAGGGATATTTTCCCATAGTTGAAAATACTGAGGTTTCAAGGAAAATTAACTGAAATGTTTGCCTTTTTAATGCCTCAGAAAAAGTAAAGACTGCCTGCCTGAAATATCCTTCCCACTGCAGACAAAAAAAATGAACAGGTTTTCCACCATAATTTGAGTTTCTTCAGAAAACAAATTTTCTACTGAGAAAATACTCTTGCTGAAAAGTTTTCAAATCTCTCTACCAGATGTACTTTAAACAAATCCTTGGGATGCCCAGGTTCTGAACTTGGGCCATCTCAAGGGAGTAAAGATATGATATTCATCTGTTCTTGAGTCCAGAATACAAGGTAATAAAGCAATACAATGCAGCAGACATGCCAAGAGGCTTCATGAAGACTGTACGATTCACTGTGGTAAGGAGTGACTGTGAGCAAGTTGCTCCTGAGGACAGCCACAATGAATTGAAGCATAAGCAGGTGACCTGCTGGAGTACAAAAATGCACACGCAATTGTGCAAGCAGGTTTGCAGACGCAATTGCAGTGACTGCCTGGTCAGATCAAACATTTGGTTGGTGCAAATCACCACTTAGGTATTTGAACACCTGGGTTTTGTTAAATAAAAATTCTTGCATACAACTATAAGCCCACAATGTGTGTGCTTCTGTACATAAAAATAGGAAACCCAGAACTTTAGATCTTACAAGGTGCTCTCACTTTGTCTAATGAACCAAGTCCCTTTTTCAAAATGACAAAGTAAATTTCATAAAACAGAGCAGTTTGATCAGCTGTCATTTCTAGAGTAAAAAAATATTAAGACATAAGCAGTAAATCATAGAAGATTTTTTAAAGCTAAGAAATAAAAGGAAAAAGATACGTAAGCACAGTAGTATTACATTGCGGAAGATGCAGAAGTAACCCAGCATACCACAAGTAAGCGCAGCAAAGATTTGTTCCCTGATAGTAATCATTCATTCAAAAATACTGTTGTTGTTAAGCACAACTTCCACGTGTTCCAACCACATCTCTCCTGCCAGAAACCACCAAATCCAACCTCAGGTAAGTTTTCCTTCTGCTCCTGACCCATCACACTAGTTAAAATCTCAAAATATATAGTAGGTTAACTAAAATTTACAGCTGATTTCCCTAGAAACTCTGACGTGCTGCACGAAAATCTGAGTGTACCAAATGAAAATTAATTTTAAGCCATGTTCAGCAAGATTTTGGGGAACATATTGTGGACTTTTCCTCTTTGTTTTACATCTTTCTATTTTATTCTTGTGGTCTTTAGATTTGGATTTTCTTATTCTCTTTGTCTTTATTTTGCCTTTTTCTTTCATGCCTTTCTAACTTCTTTAAAAAGATATTTCACCATTTAAATTTTCCCATGACAGTAACTCAGTGGCATAATTGCATTTTGAAAGGCACCTGAACAAGCCTCAGTGCACCCAGGAGGGTAGGTTACTGAGGACCCACATCTGTGGAACAGAAGCTGTGAAGAAGATCCTCCATGAATTGGAAAATTCCAAATTAAACCAGTCCCTCCCCTGGGTGAGTCAGTGCCACATCTGGACAGTGAACAAACTATTCATTCCACCTATTGCAATTCTCATTCTCCCACTGAGGATTTTCTTTTTAAATTTGCTGCCACACTGCCTGGTTCAACAAGCCAATGCCCATGAGTCTGCAGAGACAGAGGTGAATCCTTACAGGGCTTCCACGGTTGGGTACCACCAGACTCTGTAGACTTCCCTACTGCAGAGATTTCTTCTGTCTTGGGCTCTTCTCACTATTAAGTCTTGTTCTGTGACCTGGCTATGACATTTTTCTCTTATAGTCTCTATTCTAGGTATCCTTTTCCTGCTTCCCCTCCCTATCCCTCACTTAAAACTCCTTTAAAACTCTCACAGTAGTGCCCTGTTTAATTTTTTCTGACTTTTAAATTGCTCTGTTCTCTAGGCTAAATAAATTCCCGGACACACTAGATATTATCATCTCTTCTTGCATATTTATAAATTCTGTAGAACAGAATGTTTTTGCTTGTACTTCTGTTATTTTCATAGGTTTTCCTACTACTGCTGATTTTACATTTGCATCACCAGTCCTCTCCTTTCTTCTGTCCAGAAATTCTGTAGGGAACACTCAGGTTTCTTACTTAAAAGTACAAGAATTTTCATCATTTAAAGAGCAGCCTTCTGCAGCTAAGTCTGATGTCACAAGGGTAGGAAATGCATATTATACACAGAGGTACAAAAGAAAGAGATCAAATGCATCACCTTGCTTGAGTTAGTCTCTTTACACTTAAGAGCAGAAAGCAACATTTCAGTATCACAATAAAAATAATTCTTGCAAACTTGCAGCAACATATCTTTTTACTTCTACACAATTCAAGAACAGTAACATTGACCAAATATTTTCTTTACTTTAAAGAATTATAAGAAACATCCAACGATAGAAGTACTCACGCAAGTCTGCCTTCCGGGCATTCCTCACTCTTAGTATTTTTACGGTGAGCAAGTTGAAAGGAGATACCGGTCTCTGCACGACAATTCAAAAATAGAAAATAGAAAAAATATGACAATGACATTAATATTATAGTCTATAGTCACAGACTACTGTAACCCTAAGGTTCTAAGGACATAGATAAAACGAGGTTTTTAAGGTTGAGCCAATATCATTTACAAAAACCAACTGCAGCAGTTGGAAAAACTATACAAAAGTTTTGGCACAGAACCCTCTTCAGGTCTGAAATAGAAGCAACAGGTTTCAAAACTACATATGAGTTGAGAAAAGGTGTTGAGAGTTTGATTCGATAAAGATCACTTCTTTCTAACAGCACTCCATTATTATCACAATAAACCCCCCCACAGCACACGCGTGGTTGTCCTCACCTCTTACACAAGACTGCCTGCAATAGAACAGACTGTCTCTGGTTCGCCAAACACTGTCACAGTAGCTTCACGAGTAGAGCTAAGCGACCACCATGCACCAGCAAAAGCGCCTGCACCAGCACAAGCTCCCACGCACAGCCTAAAAGGCCAGAAATGCAGCTGACAGTGACAAGACACTTCTCATGAAGACTCTGATCCATCTCTGATCTTCAGCCCTGATCCCCAGCAGAAAGCTACAAAACTCTTTCCAGAGATGATCTTGGGAATTAACTCACAACTCCACTAGGTATCAGACACCTTGGCCTCAGAGATATTAATGCTATAATACCTTATAACTTCCATGGCTCATACTAATATGCCTTCATATTCCTCAGGCTACAAATTAACTCTTTCCCTATTTCACCTTGGAGATAACTACTTAACATCTTTCTCTCTTCTCCCACACTAACATCTCCTCTGTTTCATAATCACCATCCTTCCTTTCAAAACCAATGTATGTACAGATACAATTTCTCTCAACACTTGCTTAAAATTGGTATTTAGCTTTGTGTCTACTGATTCTGTTTTAGAACAGAAACAGGTGGTTTGTGCCCAAAAACTTGCCTAATCTTTCTATCTATACCAGTTGGTAAGAATAGATACTAACTCTACCCATAAACCCTCTCACTCCTGCGTTCATACTGTGCCCTAGTAAAGTTAATACAGTGTCCTAACACAAACACGTGGGTTTTATTACTTTGTATCTGAAGTGCCTGTATTAATCATAAGCAGCTAAAGTAAAGACAATGTACTGATGTTAACTAATAAAACATACCTTTCTACTGTTTCCTTCATATAAGCTATACATTTTGCCAGACGATTTGTCTTTCCAGCTGTAGCACAAGGCTTTTCCTGAAGTGTTTCACAATGCTTTGACAAACCATTGAGCAACTGGGACCATGACACGACATTGGACACTAACACAATGTAAGAAAGCAGGTCTTTGTCCTCACCAACGAAAACCTCAGCACCTCTGAAAATGCAGCAGAGATGAAGAACAGCCTCCAAGATATGCCTGGGTAATCCCCACCATCTCCTCTTGCACCTCCCCTTCGGTCGGCAAGGGGCCTGAAGATGCGGAGTTGAAGGTCAGGGAGACAGCAGCAGGAGGGTCAAAGCAGTCACTGACATGGGCACATTTGTTCTACATTATCTTAACCTGTCCAGACTCTAGCAGAGGGCACAGTTTTATGATGCAGTTTGCAAGCACTTGAACTGTCAGCTGTGGGACATTTCAGCTGTCTCAAAGAGTATACCACACCTCTACCTGCTGCATTATCCCAAACTTGGCCACAAAGGAGAACTTGGACAGACACACCTTGAAAGAAAAAAAACTAGTTATTGGCAGGGGGATGGGGGTGGGGAGCGGGGGAAGATTACAGTCTCCAGTCAAAAGCAACCAAAACACGCCATGCCCAGACTATATAGTTGAACTGCCGGAACTACTTTTCTATATACATTAAATAGAATTGGGTAAAAAGAAGCACTCCTAGGCACAGGGACCAACAGCCAAGGCTTGTCTATCCCTACCAAATCTACTGACATGTTTGTTATGTTTACGCTTGGACCCTGCTTTCTCACCCAATAAATCCTAAATGTTTTCATACTCAGCAGTGCTATTTCAGCAGAAGAGGTGGAGCATATCTTTTTACCCAGGAAGGATGGGGCTTGCATCCCTTGAATACAGAAGAACAGACTTGAGCAGAAGTTCCCCATCCCAGGGAAGTGCTATAACGACTAGGCTTGACACCATTTTAGAGAAATAACCTTTGCTCAGCTCTTTGAAAACAAGCATCGAGACCTCTATTTTCTGCATCTCCAGTGGTAAGTGGTTATCTCCCTGCAGCCCTAAGTGGCACACAGAGATAGGATCTAAGAAGGGTGTTTCTGTGCTCAGCTGTCCCTGTTAGCTGGATGTACGTATTTATGCGGTTCCCTGCTCAGCTGTTACAATTCCCATTCTGGTGTATCTAATTCTCCAAACATATTGAATCAATCTGCACTGCTTCACTCTAGGTTGTAGAGTCCGTTCCCATACTAGAGACTTGGAAGTCAGACCTTATAGCTCCTAACTTTTAAGTGCCTGAATGCTTTATCAAGTCTAGTTGTCAGCAACTTAAAGTCACACAGAAAAACTACTGGGGGGCATATCTTAAACTGGATAAACTGCTAGTAATAGGCAAAGACTTCCACATCTTTCCCTTTAACATGATGATGACCATATCGCAGGCTGGGTAAGTTCCAAGGCCAGAAGCCTCTGGGGTCAGTTATTACGCACACTTCGACTTTCAGCTTCTGTATTTATTTGTCTGAGACATGGTTGTTACCTCATAAACCGGAAACACAAGCCAGGCATTTTAATTATCACTGTTGAAACTACTTAAATATATGAGATTGCAAATGCAGGACTTGGTCACACTATCCTACGTCAGATAAAAGTCCAATTAAGTCCTGTGGCACACTTGCGCAATCCTTACGTATCTAGGGCCAGGGAAGTCAATAGGAGTGTTCATATATGCGAGTGTTCACCCATGTGACTAAGAGTTACATAACTGGGCTCTAAAACTGCTCTATTTCAGCAAAATTCCAACCTTAAAAGTCTTTTATGGAATTTTTTTCTTGAGGAGACTAGAGTGAAACACATACAACATTCCCAAGTTACATCAAGAGAAAAGGCAGTTATCGAAGTAAAACAGCGTGTCGGATCTATTTGGAGCAGAGCACCTTCCCTTAGTTTTCTTTTCAAAAAGGAACAGAAATCTCACCACTACTTTAAAAACTATGAAGACCAACAAAGAAAAACAGCCCTTTCAGAAAGAGTGGCAGGACTTTAAAACACAGATCAGTGCCTTGCTTCTGACCTGACTCAGGTATGTGGCACCTTTTAACTTCAAAGAGTTTTGGAGCCTCAAGGGCAGGCAGGATTTCATTATGTTACTATGTCTACCACCTCAGGCAAGGTCAAATGCATATGAAACACTTTTCCTTGTACTACATGTTTTGTATTTATTTCACCCATTTTAAAATATCCCATAGTTGGGTCTTATTAAGTCAGTAGAAGTCACTGGGGTTGTTCCAGGATAAAAACAAATGGAGCAGTGGTGACTCAAGGCCTGTTTCTTTCCAAGAGCTATGTAAAACTTGTGTGACTTCAGACTGCCATTTTCATGTGATTTTTCTTCTCTTCCTCTTTGCAGCTCCACAGCTGGACTTGCGTGTTTGAATAAATCCAAATCTTAGAAGAGAAACCAAGTCACGCATTTCCACAGTTCAACATGGCTTTTTCTCAAGACCATGCTAACCTATATTATTTTTATATGATACAGCAATTTGAGTAATCTAAAAAGTATTACTTTTTTGCCTGCCAGCTTAAGGGCACTACCAACATTTTCTCACCAAATTTTTTACATATTCCATTTAATTTAAATGGCCACTCAAGTTTAAATCACACACATCCCATGGGTTGCCCTGAAACTAATTCTGATAATGAAAGCTGATTTCCTTAACTGAGCCATTGAGCAACAAAAAACAACTCAGATATAATATGCTGATATATTTATCATCATGAATACCAACTTTCATGGAAAAAAAAAAATAAGCAGCTCAGGTCCTTCCTGATTTTTGCCTCTGTGAGCCTCAAAGAGTCAGGGCAGAAAGAAGGGGCTCTGGGTCCTACTCTAAGTTTTATGTACTATATTCAGGCCAGTTCTGCCACCTTAAATACCCTAGAGACAAGAGGCACAATCTAAAGCCACTGAACTGTACATGTCTCTTACCTAGAGACCTACTAACAATGTAAAAAGCACTGAGGATGAAAAAAACCCAGCTTGATCCTGTAAACACAGGCTAAGTTTACAGGACTAAAATTAACAATTTTTATGATCCCAGCATACTTCCTTAGGGCTGCGAGACTGTACACAGAGGCCTAAACATCATTTTAAAAAAGCTACTTTTTGAAGAAATTCTGCAAAGTCTCTGCTTTACCACAGCATTTCACTTTGAACAGAGAAATTAAGTGGCGCTCGGGCACAATCAGGCAACAGACACTACCAGTAACAGCAAACTTTCATGAGGCAGACCAAATTTACCATCATTTGGGAGAATCTCTGTATCACTGCAACCCCCCACATGGAACCAAAGCCCAAAACAAACCAGGCTGGGAAGCCCCCAGGTCACTGAAGCAGGTGCAAGAGCCAATCTTTCCAACTAAAGATCCCCAGAGAGTTGCAACTGATATTGGCAGCCCCAAACCCATTGCAAGAGTCTGAAGACAGCCGCCTCCTGTTGCCCCTGCCATTGTTCCCATTCGCTGGCTCATAGCAGCTTATCTGATTATTTTCCTTTATGCTAATGCCTGTTAACATGAACATCTGCTAATTGCCCAGGGAGTTTTCATTTGCCTGTGCAAAGAATTCATCCTCGGTTCAGCCTTTACAAAGCTCCTTGTTGCTTTTTTTGCTATCAGAGAAGTTTGGGCACTGCTCCCACTCCTACTGGGCTGACGAGATTGGGCTTGTCAGGAGGCTGAACACAACATATTTATTCTACAGTTTCACCTGTTCTTACACTGTATTTTTAAACACTGTTACACAAAGAATTGCAAGCTCTATGGCAGATTATTACAGCACAAAGAAAGCCTACAAGGAATACTAGAGCACTAAGAACAACTGAAAGACCCGTTTAAACAGTCTTCTTATGAAGGAATAACATATAAGACAAGTGGGTGTTTCATCCAAGGAAATCAAACACAAAAAAAGGAAGGAATTAAAAAATTAATATAGGTGTAGTACAAACCAGCCCAGATACAGTGCAACACCTACTCACAGCATCATAAGCATCAGACCAGACACCAACAGAAGCCAGACTATTCAGAGTTTACTGAAAACCAAGGCAATCGTTCATCCACAGAGTTGAAGTCACAGCTCAGCTTTTCAGGTTTCAGTAAATATTGCAGTACAGTTTTCCCCTGAGCCATTGAATTCCTAACATTTTTTCTGGTGATCTACATTCAGCACTGGACAGCATTTAATGAAGGGCCAGCTAATTACTACCTACCGTTCTCACCGCTGGTGCTGAGGTGCCCGTAAAAGTCTAGGAAAAACAACACAAGGCAAAGTTAAGAAAACTAAGCTACATGTTAAACTCTTATTTTAGGCTGGCATATAAAAACATCTCACATTCAAAGCCATACTTAGAGCTATGCTGATTAATGACACCTATTAGGTGCTTTACTGACCACCAAACCCATCACAACTCTGTACCAGCTTATTTCCTAGACATGAAGCCTTTTTTTAAGGAAGCACAATAAGTAACGTTGTTAGCCCTAAAACATAGCTTGAAAATGCAGACATGCCACGAGGTTCTGTAAAAGGCTAAATTAAGAAAACCGTCCTTGCAACCACGAGATCTGAGGAACAGCAAACTCGCTTTCCATGGATTGCCCGTACATGTCAAACAGCAGCTTCTCCACTGTGCTCAACTTAACTGAAATATCAGATAATTTTACCCACTTTATGCTTGCTATTGCTTCTTCTGCTTACCTCATTTGAACTTAAATTTGATCCCATTGCAGCCCCAGATGCATATAAGTCCAACGTTAATAGACACAGAGTCGTACAGCTGGCAGGATCTCCTCATGCAGATTAGGGGTGGAGGAATAGGGATTTTATGATGAGGCTCTCCCGCCCCACCCCTCTATTATTTCCAGTCATTAGGCAGTCCCCTCCCTGCTTCCTGCAGCCTATTAGGGCACCTCAACTGAGTCAGTAGACGAAGAGTGATTTCTTTTCTATCTACTGTGATGTTGGGGGGAACGGGACACTGAAGCCCCTTTTCTGCATTTTTTGCAACAAGTTTTGCACTTATGCAACAACCCTAACCCCCAAGCAAAGTGCTTGCAACTAATTAAATCACAGCTCTCAGAGTATCTCTACACTGCCACCATCATACTGCAAGGTAGTGGAGAGAGATCTCAACAGCTTCTTTCCAACCCATGAACTCAAGTACCTGTAGCAGTCTTCCCATAGCTGCACACAGTTCAGCAAGGTAAGCGACCCCATTGCAGTGCCACAACTAAGCGATTGCAGGTCCCATGCTCCCCTGAAGCTACTTTGGGCATCTGTGCTACACTCAGTGACGTTGCCATATGCTCAGTATTCTTTGCCTGGATATGTAGCGTATATCTAGAAAAAAAGTGAATCCATGTCCAGAAATCTTGCAGTTTGATTTTAAATGCAATGAGAGGGAAAGGAGGAAGTATAAGCAGTAGGTGAAACTTGGGGGTGGAAGGGTGAGGCAGGAAAGAGGGTTGTGCTCTCCTGCGTGGGCCCAGGGAGCGCAGCAGTCTACCCATCCTCAGAGCTTACTTCAAAGGGATCTTGTGTGTGCTCGCTCTCACAGCGGGTCCAGCAGGCACCCCACAGCAAACCCTCCCTGATTCCTCTTCACTCTGGTGAGCAGTGACTCACTGGCTGTAAGAGCACTGTATTACACTAGCCCTAAATTAACATGTATCTGCAGGCTGGTAGATTTTGGAGCTTGCAAGGCAAGACTCCAGCTCTGCCACACTTTTTCCGGCCTCTCTGCTTGATGACAGGAGGCGGCTCATACTCACTCCTGCATCACGAGACCCAAGTGATTATTTTTAAATTGATCTTATTCATATTGATGAATAATTCACTTCATGCAGGTAAAGAAAGTAACTTTGCAAACTGCAGTGATTGCTACCTAAATGCACACCCCTGTGCCATGGAGATCAGTATCAAAACAATTCTTCACAGAGGAGGAGAGGAGGTGTTGTCCAAGGAACGTCGCTAGAGTCAAATCCTCTTTACATGCAAGTTGCTTCTTTCTACGTTGATGTCTCTGTGATACATGTGATGACTGTTCAGAAGGTGTTATCCAAAATGTGCAGTGGTACTACCTGGAGGTTTCCATCTAAAGCATTTAATAGCCTGCTGCTCACTCCATAGTCACACTTTGCACAGCCTTCTCAATATATATGGAATCAAAGGCAAATGGCTTATAAATATGAACCTGAAGCATCTGAAAAGCTCCTTGAAAGAACAACCAAAAGATATTTCCAATGGACATGAGCATCTCTACCCTAAAGACAAAATATCTCCCTTAACTTCTGTCTTTAATACTTTATATCTGTGTTAGATACTTAAGAACAAATTTAGGTGGAGTGGTCACAGCTGAGAATCACTTACTCGCACTCTCGTAAAACCAGCCTTTCCAGCTTTTGAAAGAAGAATACTTCCCTGGAGAAATTCCAATATTAAAATTTAAAGTGGGAATCTGCTTTCATTAAAAATGTCTGTAAAACATCCTCTATCAAAGGAAAGAGGGTAGGTTATCCAGCTCAACTTTCCTGAGTTGTCCCAGCAGATATATATACCTATATACATTTTTACCATCCCAGCTGTTTCACAGCCAATACAAGACTCCCTGACATTACATACTTTTACCCATGTCACTTTTCAGATCCATAAATGAGATACCACTTCACAATTTAGAACATTATTCCAGAGTCAGTGCATCTTGCCCGCTGAATGGTTTCCTGATGTTTAGATTATGTCTTCCCTTTCTCAAAATAATGTCTTCATTGCCATACCCAAAACACGTTCAGAAATAATTCTTCCTCTCCTGCTCATGACCACCACCAAGTTTTGTAGGTGACATTGTCTTCTCTTAACTGCTGCTTGTCCAAGCCACACAAGGCAGCTTTGGAATATAGTATCTTTAAAAGCTTTGTGCAAGTCAAGAATTACGATCTCAACAGTTTTTCATTCATGCAGTAAGTTCATGATAGAACTAAGTGCTGAATGCTCATAACGCCCATAACAGTAAGTCCTTGTCATCACTGAGAAAATTTTAACTATTGATGGCTTATTCACTGGTGCCCATAAGGACTACACAACCTGGTTCAAAATAAATAGTGATTTTGTAGTTTGTCCTACTGGCATTTTAAAGGTAGAAATGTATCCCTAGAATTATGATTTCAAAAAGACTATTACTTCAAAGGTTAAGTATGATGTTGGGTTTTTTGCACTTATCCTTAGTTCTTCCACAGTTCAAGGAGAATTTCAAAGACAACCATCAAGCATGCAGTAACTAAATTCACGGATGAAGTTACCAAAAGTCTAAAGAGCCATATATTGGCTCTTTTTAGCAATCACATTTCCAGAGTAAATAATTTGAAACAGGTAGTGATCTTCATATACATGCTATTTACACTCTTACTTTGCTTTCTAAAGACTAGAGAGACTGTGTTACAGCAGTCTCTTTAAAGCTCTGAGCAGTAACAAGGAAAGTAAAAAGGAAAGTACAATTTTCCTCTGCTCTCCACCTACTTTGTAGTGCTCATTTACATGCACATGATTTTGTACCTTTGTCTTAATTAAGGCAAAGTGGAGCAAATATAAATATCTTGCTGATCTGACGCATTTACACTTAATCTAAACTACCTTGTTGCAAGCAGTAGTTTTCCCAACATGATATTCAGGTAATTGTATATCTAAGTGCAGTAGGTTGCAGGTAGCAATAACAGCTGCATCCAATATCTTACAATTACCTTATATACCACTTCATCACCTTCTGATAATCCAGGACTACAGAAATGTATGACTAATGGGGGGTTTCATGCTATTGCAAGAGAAAAGTATCCTTGTACCACCTTTGGGATAACAACGGGAGTTGGTCATCATTTAAACACCTTGAAGGTAACAAGAAGTGTAAATAACCAAAAACATGCTAGAGGTGTTACAAAATGATGTCACGTTAGAAAAAAAATAGTCAGAATTACCAAATAAAGCAAATTAACAAATAAACAAATATAGTGTCAGATCTATAGTTGGGGACTTTACCCAGCTCTAGCCTTTCAGTTTGTTTCCTTTTTCATTTCTTTTTTTATTAAAAACCAATTCTGTAAGCTACAAAACCTACGTAGACCTCACCCTGCCAATCAAACAAGAAAGCAAGCAGTCCAAGTCAAATTCCAGTTACACAATGGACCTAAGCTCAGTAATCTCTGCACACAAGAATAATTACCATGGATGAAAAGTGTCACTTCCTTCCCCATGGTATCAGATTTCTGTCTCTGAAAAATTCAGCTTTGGCTAGATACTTTTTGGCCTGCCACTAATTTAAAGCAACTGTCTGGCATTAAAAAAAAAAAAAATATATATATATATATATATCTTTCACATTACTTTTCATGTTTATACATACAACATCTTCAATATATTTGTCCTTTAACGCTCTACAATATCCTTGATGTTTTGTATCACATAAGGTCAAAAAAAAAAAAAATCACACAAGATCCAAAAATGAACTTCCTGAGAAAACATTGTTGGAGAAGGCAACAGGGGGCACAGGTTAGAGAAAAAAAGTCTGAAAATTTTTGTATCATCAGTTTTTAAGTAGGAGAGACCTTCAATCTGAATCTGAATTTAAATCCCTGAGAATGAAAGGTACAAAATCAGTCACTGGAGAGGGAGATCACACTAGCTGATCAGGGCAGAGGGGATTATATTTTTGCTTAAGGCACTATTCCAATTATGACATATATGAAAGAGGACTTCTGCCTTCAAAAGACTATTGAGAAACTTGATTAAAACAATTCCAAACGCCTTTGATGTGTTTTGGAGAGATAAAATCTCGCTTCTCCTACTTACTCACCAGAAGCAATTGGGCAGTTTTGCCATCCAAAATTCATCAGTAAAGTATTGGCCCGGCTGTTTCCAATATATGCAATCCTGCCTTCAGTTTTGTTGCAACTGAGTTTCAAACCCAATCCTTGTCTCAAAAAGCAGTAGCTCGCAACCTTTATCTCTGCTTCTCCCTGTGCTCTGTAGATCTGAGCATGCAGCAGCATCTCTCTTTACCTTTGCAGGAACAGTCGGAGGTCGCCTGACCTTTTCAGGTTCATTCGACACTTCAGACACTGTTCAAGTAGCTTTTTCTCTCTCCTAACCCCATTAGACCACAGACGTGAGGAATACCAGCACCAGCCTGTGTCAGCTAATTAGCCAGTAATTCCTTTGGCATAAACATGGCAAGACACATAGCCCAGGACCTTTACAGGGAAATCTAGCGCCAATTTGAATCTGAACCAATTCTCAGAATATCATGAAGTCACCTCATGTCACCAGCTAATTAAAGGGGCAACTTCATCTACAGTCAGCCTGAGACATGTCTGAGTCCTAACAGAGGCTGTAAAGATTCACAGCTAATTACTTACAGGATCGTGCCATTACATTTAGCAGAGCTTGTGTGACAGGTCGCAAACAGGTGTTTTCAAAAAAAGAAATTGCTGTTGACCTACCTGGATCTTAAATAGAACAATTATGCCAATGCTGAATCACTTTGAAAAATCCAGCCGATATGTCACTGAGACTCAGCTCCTTCCTTAAAAAAATAGCACTGGTGATACTGAACATCTCTCCTTTGTTATTTTTTATTAGTAGCTGGCAAACCACTGGAACAAACGTCTCTTCCCCTGTCCTTTTACACTGCCTTTCACCATCACATCACAGGCAGACTCTGAAGTATTGCTGCAATGCAAACAGCATGAACAGGTTTTAATAGGACAGAAGAAGAAGCCTTTCCTTCCCCAGACAAAAAAACAAATGAGCCCATTGTGGATAAAATTTACAAGCCACCAAGGTAAGACCACCGAGCTTGGCGAGCCCAGGGAAAGTGTTAGCCTCATCAGTATCAGCTTCTTGGAGCCAGGTCCCAACTCAAACACCAGCACTTGTCTGACTTTCCTTCAAATCAAAATATTGAGCTGCTAAGCTAGACAATTTTGGCAGCCTAAGATTTTTCAGTGGCTTGCTCAACAGGCCCAGATTTCTTAAAATGGACTCCCTTTCCTCAGCTCATTCTAAGCCACCTTAATTTTCTGGGTCTGCTGCCAAAAACACACATCATCACCACACCTTGGGTGAGTAAAGCTGAAGGCCTGGTGCCAAGTGTTGCAACCACTAAAAACCAGTTGCTGGAACACACCAGGCACAAACTGCACTCCTCTGTTACATCTTCCTGGTGCTGTAAAAATGAATCTTGAAAATCTTTAAAATACTTTAAAAATACTTAGCAAAAAATTTTAATCAAAATTTTAAAACCTCGTTTCATTATTGTTGAAAAATAAACTTATGAACACAACTGAGCTGTCAGAGCAACATCTTCCTTTTCTTCTTTGCTCACGGAAAAGTATTGCCACCTCACTGGTGAGACATAACATCAAATTATCCTAAGCAAGGGCAAGAAAAGAATGTGAAAAACTGGCTTTCTGGTTAAGAGGGCAGAGTTGAAAACAAAAGATTTATCAGTAACTGAGAAAAAGAAAATAGTTGTTGGGCTTGACTACCTTAGATCTGTGAAAAGGAGATGCAAAGGTTACTGCCGACAATTTCCTCTTACGAAGGGAGACTTTATTGGTTTGATTCATATTGCAGCAAAGCTTGACAGGAGATACCTGCTAGCATTATCTCCTGTTAATTGAACTAATGCACAGAAAAAGGACTGTCTCAGAGGTAACAAAGTATGATGTTGTTATCTCCTGCTTAATGAACAGAGTTCTGTAAGACTGGATGGCAGAGCACACTACCTTCTGACCATGGCACATGAGAGGAAGACACAGGGTGCCACACTCCCAGGGTAATGTGGGCATACTGCCAGCATACAGATGGATGCACTTTTTTTTTTTTTTTTTTTTTTTTTATACTCACATCAGTGTAATGAATGAGATGACTGCAAAGGGGAAGAGAAAAGACTGATGAGAATATAGACACATATACAGTGCTAGCCAAGTGCTGCACTCTGTGTTACTGAATAATCACCTTGGTGTTTGCAAATGTCAGTATTTGGACTTGTAAGCCTCTCATCATCATCCCAGTCATCTGTGCTCTTAAAAGCAGAGCTTCCTTCCATTCTTCATCTTCCACTGTTGAACTGGCAGCTTTTCTTTCCTCCTTCTTCAAAGGATGCCTTTGTTCCCTCAATATTTGATGTCTCTGTATCAGAAGCACTTTTTCCCAGATCAACTCACTAGCTGAGCTGAGTCCACAGAACTTAATAAAAAAACCCATACTTCAATGATTGCATCTATGAGACTTTTATTTTTAATAAGATTATGCATGGGTACTTAGTATTTGAAAGGTAGCTATTACACTGTATGTATATTAATATATACAGGAGAAAATAAGATCTAAGAATGACCAGTTAAATATCTTTTCTTAAACAAGCATTTACCTAAAACGAGTATGAAAATCTCGTGAACACTCCTGTCTGTTTTGGATGGCAGTGGGAATAAAACTGTAGCAGCAGCTACACACTGACCATCATAACATTGCAGAAGTCAAAGGAGTTGGTATCACAAATTTTGTTGCCACCACAAACATCTGTGAGCTTGCAGCAGATTAATAAATGAAGACATGGTTATGGCCTAAGGCTAGGATGTTAAAACTGTTTTTCCAAACCCATTAAGTGTAGGATTTGAAACCTTAGCTGTTATCCTCAGCTTCAAAATCTACTTGGTAGGCAATAGTTCAGAGAGAAGTTCAGCAAAAAAAGATGCTGTCAGATGATTTTTATTAGACAGTTGGCAGAAAAATCAGGGTGTTGTATGTTGATCACTCTGGTGTAGGCAATCAAAAATGTAGACTCAGTGAACAAGGCAAGGCTTTGCTTGGTCTTTGCTTTGGTCTCTGGTTCAAACACCACATACCACCAAGATTTGCATCCAAATCTGGCACAGACTTTTATGAGGTTGAAATCTCATTCTTATATGACTGTATATCCAAATAAGACCCTATAGCTCTACAACTGCTTTTCCATTCCCTAAAACAGTGAAGAGAATTTTTAAAAGTAATCATGATCTGACAATGACTTAAATGCCAGAACCAGCATCAGCCCTCACAGACAGTACTGAATAAAATACATAATGTTCTTTAACAAGCTAACGTGGATGTTCATTCTGTATGGATTCATGTTCCCTGAATATTTGTTAGTCCATTACCAAAACATTTGTATATCTCCTTCTGATGAGATTCATCAAAATATATTTTAAGAGAGTTTAGATGACTGAGGTGAAGAACAGTTTTTAAATCGCTTCTTTCGTTCCACTGCAGTTCGCAAAGCCTGAAGAATTAAACATTTATT
Source organism: Haliaeetus leucocephalus (assembly GCF_000737465.1). Lineage (NCBI taxonomy): Eukaryota > Metazoa > Chordata > Aves > Accipitriformes > Accipitridae > Haliaeetus > Haliaeetus leucocephalus. The sequence goes on along the minus strand of NW_010973132.1, from coordinate 925,797 downwards.
ATTCAGGATGTTGTATCTGCACAGGTTCAGCAACTTGTTGAAATTCTCTTCAGTATATGTAAGCAGACCAGTGCCATAGGGAGCAGTACAGTTGGACACATCTACTCTTCCCTGCTCCATCTCTGTGGGACTGCGTTCCACATCTGAAGTAAGAACATAGCGAAGTTCAAAACAGCAATGTTACTGAGGTGGAAGACTCCTACCAGGTAATGCAAAATGCACAGTAACAGCCACAAGAAACTGAATTCTCTCAGGAAAATGGTTCAGGATTTAATTACTGTATAGATACTACATCTGCTGCACTAATAAAATCCGCTACTTCCCTGCTTGAGTACAGTCACAGCTGACCCAGAATTGACTGGCAGAACAACTTTTCCATGCAAAATGCTTTCCTCTCTAAATTAAAGTTTTCCATCAGAATATTTCACTTCTGCAGATTTGGAGTTTTGTATTTTTAACTTTTCCATTGGGTGCTGAGCTGACAGCTCCTTATCTACCAACTGGTAAAAAATGACACCAGTAAGCTTCTGTGTTGGGAATTCTCCCTCTCAGGTGGCTGAGATTTTCAGCACATGCAGCAGGACAAATAAGATTATGAACTACATGAGATCTTTTCCAGTAAGCTGGTACATGGATTTTTGGTCAGGTTTTGAGGAAAGCAAGAAAACTGGAGCTGAAGCAGGCAAAAGTATTTGTAAACTGAAAATTAATTTGCCAGGTAGTTTTTTTGGTGAAACAAACAAATCACTATTTATTCTATTGCTGAACTAAAGAAAATAATCTGGCAACTTTTTAAAAAGTGACAGATATCAAAGCAGCTTGTTACCCTGGCAAATCCTTTGCTTCATTGTATGTTTTCAGCACTTTCTAGTCTCGTTTTTTCATGTAAACAAATTAACAAGAGGATGCTACCTTTTTTAACAAAATAAACATAGTATCTCATTACAAGACTGCAAGTGACAGTGTTAGCTACTAGTGGATATAACTTAGTAGATGCCTCCAGTCCTTTATTATCAAAGGAACACAAACTGTCCTGGATGTCAGATAAGGGGTTTTGCCTCAAGCTGCAGCTATTCACGCTTTTAATTTTGAAACTCTTCAGTTCAATCCCTGATTAGTTGGCCAACACTATATCCATCACAACAGGACTGGGAACATGATAACTGAGCCAACTGACAAGCTTGCCAGTCTCTTGTTTTAGAAGAGGAACAAATTCAATGAATAACTGGATGTGACAACCTCAAAAAAAATGATTGATTAATGCTGTTAACTTACTCGGTGTCTTGTATTTTTGGAAGGTATCACACACCAGTGGGAAATAGGCCAAGATTGGTGCCTCTAAGCTGTCCTCAAACACATAGCATTCCTTCAGATGTTCCCGGTCTTCCTGGCTCAGGTCCGTGCTTGGGAATGGGATCCCATGCTCCGAACAGTACTCTGAGAATAGGTCCAGTGGCTGGTTCAACAAAAAGGAGCGTTACAACACAAACAGAGGTTGAAATAAGGCTACCAAGCCCTATAATTGATATTTTACTGCGCTAGGCAATCTGTGATTGATTTATATGTTTACAAATAAGGCTAACTGTGCACTGGAACAAGCATACCCTCTTGATTTTAATATACTCTCGGTAATAGAAATTTGGTTGATTTGCTAACACTGTACATTTTTAAAGCAAGATTACTGTTTTCTGAAATTTATATGAAATACAGATCATTTTTGTGATTTAGTGGGCATAATAGAGGACTTGGATCAGAAAATTTTGATTACATATGGTATCTCACGTCACAGGTTCTTGAGTGTTTGCATTCAGTGCACCTAACAATCAATGTCCTCATGTCCTCCTAGAAATAAATTACATTAATTTCAATCATATACACTCCTCAATGTTTCTTCACAGAAAAACAAAAACTTGACTGAAACTTATGCAAACACCAAGAGTCAAACAAAAAAGAAAAATACCAAATTTTAATTCAAAAATAGCAAAATTTTGTATTAACTAATTACTTTGTAGAAGTTATTTAACTAACTATTGAGGAACTTGGTACCACAATGACAAATCTGCACAGATACACAGAACAGGTTATCTTCTATATGTCTGTGTCCACGTGTGTGTTCCACAAAGCTACTGAAAATACCCCGGATAAAGACAGTGACATTACAGTTAATAGTATCACTGATATGATCATTTAACTTAATAAAAACCAGACCATTTTCTGAAAAAAAGAGAAATGTGGTAATTTAGCTGCTGGACTCATACAGATAAAGAATCACTACTTCAAAACATCACCAGAGTCTGTGATCCTCCGCTGTAATTTAAATGCAAAATGACATCCACTTTCCTCTCTGGCCTCAGAATGGGTGGACAGCTGGTGTTGATGAAGAAAGCTGTATCTACCAGCTTGAGGTAGTCACTCATTTCATTCAGCTGATTGGGAGAAGAATCCAGCACTGTGTCTGAAAGTCAAAAGCTTATATTATCGATTAATTACTGCAGGAGCAAGTCCTTTTTTTTCCCAAATCAGCATAACAAGGAAAGAAAGGACAGCCCAAGCTTACATTAGCCTTTGACACAAAGCCCACGTTTAAATATTTGTCTTTGACACAGTTTTAGCATATATAGCTCAACTCTGAGATCAGTAAGAGGGAGCAGTTCTGAGACTCAGGCTCATCCAAAGTGATACATTAACCTGCTTTTTTAGCTGGTGTAAATTTGTGGCTATTTAGCTTCAGTCAAAGCTGTAAGTCATTTTTCTGTAGGAAGAACAGAATTCAAGCAAGCCTGCTGTGGCTTCTCCAAGACAGAAACAAGACCAGCAGTACATCATCTGGGGCTCAGCAAAACACATTCCACAGACATATTAATCAAATAATTTTAATCAAAATTTGCCTTTGTGCTAAAGCTTATCAAATACTTGTCCTTGGCAAGTAGCAGCACTCAAATCACCTTCAAAGATGCATCTAAAATAATTTACTATTACCTTTCCACATGCAGAAGCTCTCATTCTCTAAATACTTGTTATGTAGCTGTAAGCCCTTGAGGAAATTATGATAAGTTGAAACCACTGGCCGTCCAGTCATCATTTCTCGAAGAGTATTGGAAAGACAACCTTTGGGAATGGATAAGCAAGTTGTCTGTTCATGAGGCTTCTTGGGCAGAGCAGGGTGTTCCTCTGTAGGAAGAATGAGAAGAGGGTATGTGTCTGCCTTTGTTTAGAGTGTTTCTCTGATACTGATAATAACAAAGAAATAGGGGCTGGGCAGCCAAACCACCACGGCCCCATTTGTGATGGAGTGCACACACCGACATACAGACTGTTCTAGGCAGAGGTGGGTTTCAGAGCCACAGCATCATCATGTTGTTCCCTGTCTGGCCTCTCCCTCCCCAAAGGACTCATGATAACCCTCTTGTGACTAACAAAACTCCCCAGGGATGTTGCACAGTGAGCAGCGCAATGTTTTTTCCTGTTTTCCAGCACAACTGTTTCTCTCCTGTTTTTCCTTCATTCCCAAAGGCCTGGTGTCCCCTAACCCAGAAACAGGACACAAAACCAAACCCTTTACCAAATGTCAGGTTTCACATTTCAGAGAGGTGTGAAGACAATGCAGATGCAAGTAAAAAGTAACCCAAATAACTAACCAATGTCATGCTCAGTGCCTCGGGTCCATCTGTGCCAGAAGTCCTCTGAATGACCCGAGAGGTAGACAGCATCCATAAAATTCTGGGAAAATATATTACTCCATGTGCCTTGAAAGTTTAAAAAAAAAAAAAAAAAAAGCCACACTTAATACTGCTTTGAATTTTTAGAGCACAGCTGTGACAACCTCTGGATTCGGTCTCTGTGGTTGTTTAAATTAGCACTGTTCTAGTTATGAAATATTACAAATTTTAGTATGAATATCAAATGCCATGCCATTCCACATCATGTCTGGCTTATGACTAGGCCATTTTAGAAACTTGGCTGTTTATACAAGTCAGACTGTGATTTTAATACTTCAAAAGATCAGTTCTAATGTGTGTGCTCTGTTTTGATCTAACCTAAGAAGTTCAGCAAATTAACTACATTTGTCTCAAGTATTTGCTTCCTCTTTTGTTACTTTTGGCCGGTTCATTTGAGATTTAAAATGACTGCATCAGATACATTATTTGGTGTACTGGTATTGCTCCTTGCAGACCAGTAGTTATTATATGCCAGGTCTGTGTAGTCAACTATGTGGTTATAAAGGTGATGTTTTCTGAGATAGTAAATCACCTTCCAAGAAGCAGATGCGGGACTCTGGGATCTTCTTCATCAGGTGACCCATGAAGAACTCACTACCAAAATCCTCTGAACGAACAAAGGCCCCATATTTCAGGAAACCCACCTCATAAGGTGTGAACTCCACCCACTCTGCAAATAAGGCATCAAGAAGGACTTATTGCAGCCACCTGAACACATGTAAAAGTAACAGCTTAGAGAATCCAATGCTGGAAGAACAAGGCCTGTAGCTTCAGCATGTTGGTGACAGGCAGTTCAAATCACCATGTTTTGAAACAAACAGGTGCCCTTCAACGCATTGCATGTTAGATTGGTGAATGCAAAAGCTAAATTTACTTCCTCCACTAACACTGTGAAAATCCATCCAGCTTGGGGTTCAGGTCCATTTCTGTACTAGGAAGAACAAATTGGGGCTGAAAGTCCACTGACTGCTAAGGCCCTACGTAAGATGTGGTGGTTTTAGTTCTTCTGAGTCAGCAATGACACCAGCTACCATTCATTCTCAGACTCTGATAATCACTGCCTTGTGAAGGTAAAAAAACTCTGACCAAAACCCACCCAAACTTTGGCTGAACACACTGAGACTGCAGACTGTGCAGATGATTGTGCTCAGTTGCAGGATCTCCTGCTTCGTTAGGGCCAGAAAACACCACGGAAATAGTTAGTGATCAGCATCATTGATCAGGGCACAGAGCACTGCCCCTCCTCAGATCCCTCTCTGGCTGCTGGGAGCTTCCTTCCCCTCTCAGCCCCCTCCACATCTCCCTTCTCCTCCCATCCTTGCCCTCCTCCCCCAGCTCTTCACAACTCTCTTGGACTACTGGTGCCTGGGCAGGAACCCCAGCAGCTGAAAGAGGCTGTGAGGAGTAGGTGGGGATGAGAGTGAGAAAGAGCAGTGGTGATGGCTCTCAAGGCTGCCAGCAAAAGGCATCTCTGCCCCTCACAGGGCAGTGTCTTTGCACAGGTATCTCCCTACCATAGTATTAGGATGCATGTTTTTCATCCAAGTCAGAACCCAGGTGCGAAGACAGGGGAAAAAGAAATTATTTAAAAGATTTATTAGCTTGGACATAGAGTAAAAGCTTTTGGCATTCACCCAGCATTAAAAGGAAACTCCTTAGATTTATAAAAGTCCGTATAATGATCATTACCTTTAAAATCCAGAGTGCTAAAGTCATCCTTGACATTGAGGGACAGGTATACGGGCAGTGGATTCTGCCCCTGATTTACTGCCAGTTGCTGATCAGAGAGTTTGTGAGTACTTTCCTGTTTATAAAGAACAGAAGTCATTGTAAAAGAAGAACGTGATGCATGGACCTAAAACAGTATCTAAGCATGGACTATCAATGAAACGGCTCCTAAACCTCAGCAGATTTTTGTTCTGTGTACTTCAGTTGTTTGACCACACAAATGTGTTCATGCATTATCTGTTATCAAACTTCGCCAAAACATTGTGACTGATGCTTCCAGGGATTTTGGAATGGCGGATAGAGCAAAAATGTGAGAAACTTGTCTGTGCAGTCACTAGGATATGACTTGCTTTAAGGAAAGATAAAGATATTTAGCTACCCTGGAGGTGCTGCAGATAAAAGCCAACCAGGGCCCACTTCATTCAATACGGCTTTGTTTACTGGCTATATATTCCTATGCCTGAACTTAGCTCTGTCAGAGCCACCTCTCCTCTGTATGTTACTAGAATGCTCATTTGATCTGAAATTGAAGATGGAAAATCAGTTTCATTAACACCTTGACTTTTTAAATGCCCAGAAATTTCCCCTATATGCTTGCATTTTAGGCTTACTGTGTTATTTTTCTTCTAAAAAGCCAAAGAAAGATCCCTCAGAAATTTTGAGGGTCTTTCCTATAACTGAATCCAGAACTTTAGACATGAAAAGTTAGAAATCCTCTAGAATAAGGGATAGATATACAATACCTGATGATGTAGCATACAGTCAATGAAGAGTCCCCATAAATCTGTAAAGGAGAGCTTGTGCCCCTCTTGCTTTCTTTCACAAAGCTCCTTTTCATAGTATTTCATATGATCCAATGAGAAACAGTGCAGCTTGCTCTTGATCACATGTTTCCTGATATCACCAATTGGCCCTCTGAGATCATTCTGTGACCAATTTGCATCTTCATATAACTTTGCCATGGTCCTGGTAAAAAGAAACATACTGTGGTTCATCACTGGGTACATGACAATTCATGGGCTTATACCTCACATAAGCGTTTTGTTTCAGGATACACAAGGCTCTTACCCTCCAACTTTTACCTTGGAAGAGCAGTTCAAAGCCCAGGCAGAATTTAGACTATAAAACGATATTTTTGCTGTAGCGATACATTCAAAATCATCCTAGCTTGTTTCTTCTCAGAATCAAAAGAGTAATAAAGCAACACCCATAACTTAACACAGTTTTACTAGAATTAGCCTTTGATTGTCCAGGTTCAAGCCACAGCTTCTGTGTGAGGCCAGTTCCCTCAGCTGTTTCAGACACGGTGTGAAATGTTAAGCAGGAGTTTAGCAGCAAACATTGCCCTGGACAAGTGCAAGAGCTCCCCTCCTTGGGCATGCAGCAGGCGGGTCACCTCAGACTCTTGGCACACACAGGGCCAGTCTGCTTGAGATTTCAGTTCCCAGAGTTCAGGCAGATTCCAGTCATCCATTCTCATCCCCCAACCCACTTGTTCTAGTTCTGTCTCATGGATCTTTTTAGAGCAGCCCTCCAGAGGCAAAACACTTTAAAGCCCTAGACCCCTGCTAGTCATGCAAGGCAGTCAACATTGTGTGCATGACACTCCCTGTTTCGCAGGGCTTTTCTTTTGAATTCTCCTTTTCAGATCCATTTAAGAGTGGAGCCAGACAAATATTACAAGAGGATTTCTGAAGTGTTACATGCAACTAGATAACCCAAGAGATACACAAAGGAAAGGAAAACAATATTTTCCTACTTTTCTTTTTCTTATTGCTCTCAAGCTTGCTCGGGTATCAGGTCTGCATCCTTTCAAAGATTCAAGACCCCAGGTCTCCAGCTACATTGCTTCTCTTGCACCTCTGCAGCATCTTCTCTGACTCATGATTAACATCTCATTTGTCTGCACTGGCAATCAAAAAGTTTACTTCTCCCCCAGGAAGCAATCCTCATTTCTCACATTCCCAAGAAAATGCCAGCTTTTTGGCCTAGCAGGCCCTATTCAGTCCCTTGTTCATTGCCATAAATAACCACTTTTCATTCAAACTGAAACACAAAGACACCTCTAACCCCCATCTTAACATAGGAATCTTTTCTGTCAGGTAACTGGGAAAGGAGAAATGGAGCTGAGTCATACAGAATTTTCATCAAAAAATAACCACTTTTCCCACCCATTCTCTGCATCAGGCACCGAGTTTATGACAGAAACAAGTGCAGCCCCCAGGAGAACTCATACTGTATGGCATGGCAGAAAGGCGTGTATCCGAGCCACAGAACAGCTGCAGGTGGGTTTGTCACCTACACTGAACTGCAAGGAGATACAGGTAAACCATCCTGGGTTGTGCTCTTTTCTTTTAGTTTCTGTAAATACTTCAGTGCAGTTATAGAAATATAGTAGTTCTCACTCAATTTGTTTCTTGTAACTAGAAGAAATAAGGGCTACAGGACTGAGCGGTCCCATGAAATGGGTGAGCATCAGAAGGAAGCCAAGCCCCAGCATCACACTGAGTAAAATTCGGCAGCAAGGCACTATGCTTCACCAGGTTATCACTCTGCTAACACAAACAGCAAGCACAAGCCCAGCTCTCCTTACCATGTTGTGGCAGATAAACCACTGATGTATGAGACACAGTCCAAAACACCCAACTCCTGGAGAGCCAGAAGACTGCCACACATAGCCGTCATGGACCGCACGCCCCCTGCGGTGGTCACGACTGCCACCACTGGCACCTGCTCAACACACAAAGGCACAGATTCGTTCATCACCAGATGAAATAGGGAAGTGATGGGCATGCAGAAAAAGTAATAGCAACACCCTGATTCAGGTAGGTTTGGATTCAATTCACCCTCTTCATGGCAGCGCTTAGGTGTGTGTCTGAGTTGTGTAAACTTTGGTTGGACTTAGCATATGCTGAAAGCATCTTCCTGATCAGTGATGCTTTGGTAAATCAGAAGCTGTAAGTATGGCTGTTGTATGGCATAATCTATTTTCAGATTTGTAAAGTCTTTTCTGTATGTTTCCCATTTTTCCTTTTTCCTCACATCTTTCCCTCAAAACACATTTTAAAATCCTGAGTATAACCGAGGGCAGAGGAGCAGAGCAAAAGCTGCCTGCATAATTTTTTCTTCCTCTAAGTTTATATACAACATTTGCTATTCTCCAGGCAGATGGTGCCAAGCTTTATAGATTTATTTTAATTTCCTCTTTGTTACCCAGATTACCTCCCCCTCCCCTGACATAAATGCTATATGTAATTTGGTCTTACTTTCCTCAAGGATGCAGCAATTTTGTTAGCCATCCTCCCTTTGTGCCATAGGTAGCACTTACCAAAACTGAGACAACAAATTTATTCGGTTTTAGGAACGTATCTTGCCATGACCTTTAATCTTGTCTTCATTGTATTTTATCATCTACTTGGGGGTTTTGTTTTTTGTATTTTAATGTGACTCAATAACCCTTTATTCTCATTTAATAACAAGTCCTATTCTACTTGTTATTTAAGTTCATGAGCACTTCGACTTAGTTAAAAAATGCTGTCCTGGGGGCTGAGGAGAGCAGTGGAGGAAATCCTACACAGGCACATTCTCCCAGTTGCAGAAGAGTCCCTTCCTGACTCTTGCTCCGAGCACCACAGCCCCATAACAGATTACTGTCCTCCAGTAACAGAGCAGCTACCTCTGAGTCCAGGGATCCCCAGGAGAGGAGAAAGCAAGAGGTAACACAGCGAAAAACATACAAGACAGATGCTGCTGTACCAGTGTGCTAAGGGAGAGCTGCAGCCTTCCTCTGTGAGCCCTGTGTAGCAGCAGAGAAGAGGAGGGGTGCCAAACTGAGGAGAAACAGTCTCAGTCCAAGCAACCAAACTTCACCATTTGGTTTGGTTGCTGTTGTTATCCTGGTTTCAGCTGGGATAGAGTTAATTGTCTTCCTAGTAGCTGGTACAGTGTTTTGAGTTCAGTATGAGAAGAATGTTGATAACGCTGATGTTTTCAGTTGTTGCTAAGTAGTGTTTAGACTAAAGTCAAGGATTTTTCAGCTTCTCATGCCCAGCCAGCGAGAAAGCTGGAGGGGCACAAGAAGTTGGCACAGGACACAGCCAGGGCACCTGACCCAAAGTGGTCAACAGGGCATTCCATACCACGTGACGCTACATCTACTACAGAAACTGGGGGGAGTGGGGGCAGGGGATCGCCGCTCGGAAACTAGCTGGGTGATGATCGACGGGTGGTGAGCAAATGCACTGTGCATCATTTGTACATTCCAACCCTTTTATTATTGCTGTTGTCATTTTATTAGTGTTATCATTATCATTATTAGTTTCTTCTTTTCTGTTCTATTAAACCTTTTTTATCTCAACCCACGAGTTCTACTTCTTTTCCCTATTTTCTCCCCCATCCCACTGGGGGGGGGGGAGTGAGTGAGCGGCTGCGTGGTGCTTTGTTGCTGGCTGGGGTTAAACCATGACAGTTATACACATGTTCATCTCAATAAATATGTTCTTTGGGTGCCCCTGAGTGAGGATGGAGGTTAGCAGAGAATAAAGGAGCTATAACTGACCTCCTGACACTTCCTCTTTTCTCTGTGCCAAAAAATCTTGGATACAATCTTAAGTGCATATGATGGCCTATACATTTCGGTCTAGAAGATGTGGAGGAGCTCTATGGGTAGTCATGCAAGTACATCACATCCACTTCATTCAAACTGGTGCAGAATATTTCAAGTTCCCAAGATGCTGTCCCCACATACCTCATCCACCTGCAGGTCTTCATCTAAATGAAGAACATTTTTCAGAGCAGCAGCAACCACCTTCTTCCTTTTACAGATGAAATCATGCTCCTCTGCACATAGATCAAACCCCAAACGCAGATCTAAATTCTTGCAACTAGAGCATAAGAACAGAACATGTTACCTGTAAGCCACTTCTAGAGCTACAGCCTGAGTCATCAAGCAAAACCAGCAACAACAATAAACCAGTTTAAAGAAAGGCTACTTCCATGCACATGAAGGTTCCCCTATGCAAATGAAGGCAGGTAAATGGATATCACAGGCCCTGTAGTTTTGCCTTGCTGTGGAGATTTTAGACCAGAATCATGTCCTGAACTATTTCACACCATCGTGAGGATGTTAAATGAATCAAATTCTCTGCTGATGAAAAAAAAGGAACATAACTGAATTCAAGCTGTTTCACATAAAGCTCTGAAATTTGGACACCTCTTCACATTCTCTTGCCACGTATGTGTTTCCTGAAGAGCAGAGGGGCCTAAGCAGTTACTTAAACTTAACATGCTTTAGGCAAACTCACCCTAATACCATGGTAGGGTTATCTCTACTAAGAGCTTGTGCTGTAAATACTTGAGTCAGAAAATGTCTCAAGCGTATCCCTTCATATCTGTACATGATTATGAACATCATGTGCATCATTAATTCTGGAACTTCTATTTTCACAGGGCTACTGTTTCAGGGGGTTTTCAGCCAAAAGGTTATTTCATCCCTTCTGTGACTTGTAATTAATATTCAGTAAAAACCTCTGATTTATCTCTGTCTGCAGTTAGTGCTTGCAATGTAGCTAACTAATCAGTAGGGGGTAATGTTGGCCTTTGGAAAAATCACTGCAAGCCAGTCAATAAATTACTTTCCACTTGTTTCATTGAAAAACGACCTTCAGAGGACTGGTAGATGCATAATGGTGTTAGAAACACGTTAGAAATGTTACACATAAGCATGTGTGTGTTACAGATAAAGGTTAAAAGACAGAGGGATTCTTAATATCAAAATTAAGAAGCATTCACATTAGGAAAAACACTGTGACTGGTTATACCCCATGACTACGTACCACCTATTCTATGCTGAACTCTTACCAAGCAATTTAAAAGCATGCATCATATTATTAACCTTTCCCCATATTTTAGTCTTCTTTAACCAATTACAATCTTTATTCCTTGCTTCAAAATGAGCTAGTTTAAGCTGTAGCTTGCGTTCATCTAAAGATGATACTATGAAAGGATAGAAGATGGCCAAAGTAATCATTCAAAAGAAATAAAAGATTTACCCATCTGCTTCCTTCACAGACACCTCATAAGATTCACCCTGAGAATCAAGAATGAAAACACCATGAATTTTAGGTAGAATTGAAAGTTTGCAAAAGCAAGTTTTACAGTATTAACAATTATTCAGATACATAGTCGAATGATAAATCTTTGGTCTCTTCTCAGGCCTTCTGCACAGAATCACCACTAAGATCCTGCTTTTAAAATACTTTTAAAGCGATCAGCAATTCTGAATATGCTACTTTTTCCCTGAATAATAGTTATACTTTCAAGTGTATGCAGAGCTGAACATACATATAACTCAGCTAGTACACATTTAATAACCAAATTAATAACGGAGCAGGTGTCACATAGATACAGCTTACACTTGCTGAAATAATTCCAAATGCTGCCAAAGGTTACTCACTCTCATCACTGTCACTTTCTTTCCCAAGTCCAGAGAATGAAGAGGCACAGCCAGAGGACTAGTTACATCCATTTCCCTCCTAGATGAGCCATGCTGAATTAAAGCAGGAAAAAAATTGTTATAAGGAGAAAATTATTTAGAACCTATAAGTACAAACCTACCAGAGCACGGCTAATTCATCATGCTTCTCCCAAAAGTTACTTTAGCTATTATCACTGTCCACAAGCAAAACATACACCACAGAAAAAACACTCCTTTGGCAGCATCATGTGCAGTCTGGGTTGACTGTGCTTGATGTAATGGAACATGGTGGTTTCACTGCTTCCTTGTCTGCAGCCAGGACCTTTGGAAACATCCTGGGTTTCTTCATAGGATCCTTTCATTGTGAACGTGAAATCTCTCCCTAAGAACAAGAAACAAACCACAGTAAAATGTTAACTGCATCTAGCCCTGAAAAATAACAAATAAAAAAGCCTCAAGTAAAGTTTCAGCCTTAGTGCAGTCAACATTAATCTGGGCCACAATGTTTTTCCTCCCCCATAATCAGCGTGAACAAGGGCCACAGAATAAGCAGCAAAAGGCTGGTGCAGCATTGCAACCTCTCCCCTGCCAAGCAATGGAGAACATGTTAGACCAGTGGATGCCACAAGCAGCGTTCACACCCCCTGAGTTTCCACAGTAGTCTTTCCACTCCTTATAGTTGTGTCTCCCCTCTTTTATTTTCTGTTCTCATCACAGGAATTCCAGTTCCATCACACTGCAGTGATGATTCTGAGTCTCCCAGCCACCTCCACAGTTTCCCTTGAGCTACACAGTCACACCACCTCCAGAGGATTCTCACTATTAGCAAGTAAGTAATTCAGGAAACACCTCAATCAATCCCCAAGCAGCCCTGATACAAATAGAGACTAAAGCAGACCAAATATTTATCTAAATTCAGCTGCTTCTCCCATAGCACAAAAAGCAGTGACAAACGATTCATATCAGTAACCTCACTTGTGTAAGATCTCTTCATTTTTGTTTCATTCACATGTACTTCCAAACAGGAAATTTCACGAGACTGGAAGAGATAAGCAATAAAATCACTGGTCACAGAAACAGTTCAGGATCCTCCCTGAAGATCTAGGGGTCCTGTAGAAACACCAGGCTTGGCCATGATGTCCTGTGAACGTGAAGAAATTACAGAGGCTGATTCTCTTGTATAAATCATGCAAGCAATACTGTGGTCAAGGGAGCTAGGATAGCTGTGGATCTGTCCCATTATATTTAAATACCATTCAATCCCCAACAGTTAACACAAGAAATTTTTCTCCCCATCTAGGCCACGCTTTAACTTTTGTCTACAGAAGAGTGAGCTGAAGGATACAACTCTGCAAAACAACTGGACAAACGGGCCTCTACTTCAATACCTCTGGGATGAAGCTGAAACTTCCCAAGAGAGTGCTGCATAGGAGGAAGTAGCAGCACAGTACTTCAGACATGGTGTGAAAAGAGCCTTCGGCTGCAAGGTAGACATTCAGTAGTAAACTCTGCAGTGACACTGGATTCAGTCCCTTCCCAAGTTTCCTTATTTACTGCCATTTCATCAGTGAGCAGCTCACTGGCACTGTGGCAGAGTGCTGGTCCAAGCCTCTCCCAACATAGAACGCATTACAAGCATGGCCAAGTTCAAAACTTTACAACCACACCTGTGCCTCATCTGAAAAAGAGTAAAAGCTATGCCTAAAGGCATAGTTTTTCCAACTACATCCTTCAGTTCTGCAAGAACATAAGCATAAAAAAATGAAACAATTACCACTAGTACGCCATTAGTAATGATGTTCTCAGATACACCTGGACTGAAAAGGAAAGAGGTTTATTTAAGAGTGGGTATATGAGCAATAATCTTTTAAATGAAAACAGTTCTCTGAACTCAGTTTTTCTAGCTGCCAAGTGCCATCAGCACTTCTTTCACCTCTGTCTCATGCTCGCTGCCAGGTCGCAGTCCCATAGTTCCTAGGGACACTCCCTCTTTCTTACCTTCCTTGATGAGCATCATCTCTCCTTAGGCTGAATTACAAAATAAACACCCACCCTCAGCTATAAATAGTAATTGAGACTGTCACTCGAGAAGGGATTTCACCAGATTCAGGAGAGAAAAGCAACCATGGGGAAGCTGCTGAGATGGGATGTCTAGGCACAGATTCATGAAGCCACTTCCCCAGTGCTGCACTACCACTCTCTCTAAAATGCAAAGTTTTCTGATGACAAATTCTGTAACATTTAGGCTTTACTCACATGTTTTCCAGTAGAAATTCCACTTCTAGTTCTTCCTGATTCTGAAAATAAGATTTATTTTTCATTTAAGGAAAATGTACGCATAAACTTTTTCCTTTGATAGAGCTCTGATGATTTTGTATAACCCTCCCTTGCAAGGTTTTCAAGGTTTTGCTATTCCCACACTCTCTGCATCATAATGTAAATGGATGGAGCCTTCTTTGGCTGCCCTTTCATTTCAAGTCTCTCCACCGCTCTACTGTTTACAAACCAACTGTCCCCCAAAGGGGAAGAGGAGATCAAGTATCATGGAATAGGGGGTAAAGGTCCTGTTATTCATTTATTAGTAGGATGAGACATGGGTCAATCAATGCCAAGGAAGGAAGGTATAACAGGTGAATGATGCAGGACAATAAATGGACCTAGGTGGTGAGCATGTCTGGGTTAAAAAAAAAAGAATCTGCAGAGTGTGGTGACTAAACATTAAAAAAATTGTGGGAGAAAAGGCCAAGTTGGAAAATGAAAATTGCCAGGGTGAAGGGAAGAAGAGAGAAGAGGAGAGACTGAAGCTGTGAAGGGGAATGAGGGAAAGAGCTCACAAGTGCCAAATCAAGATGAAAAGGGGGGAAGAGCATAAGAGCAGGAAACAGCAACAGAAAAGAGTAACACACCAACAACATAAGAGGGACTGAATAATGTTACTGCAGCCATTTGCTGGATCAGCCTGTGTGGGACACAGCCAATCCAGGAAATACCACACAAAAACATATATCAGAGAGATCTTCTATATCACCCACAGGAAGGAAAACACTAATTAGTGGAAGATATAAATCTCCTTCTGACAAGCAATGGTAAAATTTTTCATTCATATTCAGAAGAACTAACTTTTACTGCCAAATATCTCTTCTGTCTGGCTGTACAGCATACTTTAACTACGCAAAGAGAGTGTGAAAACTGTGCCAGGTCTGATAATATAGATGCCAAGGTAAAATCATCACTGCAGTAAAGGTGAAAAGAGTATTTTTGTATATACTAGTTCATGGCAGTAAAAAGGACAGCTCAGGTGGCTTCTCTGAGGGCTGGATCTGTGGCATATTAACTTAGCAGCACATGGTTCTGCTTGTTTATTTCTCCCAAAGCCTACGCGTTTCATGTGAATCAGGGTGATCGCAACAGTTTGTAACAGATGGCTGAGGGATGGATTTTAGAAAGCAGTTGCCTTACAGAGATGCAAGACAGACTTTATCAAGCACCAGATTGTGACCAGTCTGTACTATCCAAACTCACTGACTGACTGTTCCAACTTTATCCAAAGAACAGCAGAAATAATGTTCAGGAGACCCTGGCTTGTAACATCTGACTAACTGTGCCTGCCTTACATTCCCATCCTTCTTATGCTGTTGTACACACACTCACGCAAATTACATTTCTATTAAATCCCATTCACATTTTTGTGGGTGAAAAACCTGGAGCAAAGCAATGGGAAGACTTGTTAGACCACACCATGAGCAAGAGGCACAGCAGGAAGCAACTGTGATGCTCTGACATTACCCATCCAGCCTCCTCAGCCCTCTTTTTGAAATATCTTGGTAGATGAAAGAAATCATTATGGACAGAGGTGGCTGTACTGCCTATTATTAAGGTTGCCCAGCATGTTCCATTAATAAGTCACTTTTTTAAAAAAAAAAACCCAAAACTAACCCTAAGTGTTCTAAAAATCCATGTACAGATCATAATCTATGATGCCTCATGGGCACCTGAGTAGGAGTCGTGATCTGAATAAGGACAGCTTGACCAAGACATTCCTGAGACACAGCTCACTTTGTTTTATCTCCCCAACTTCCACCTTGCTAAGCCAACGGTTAAGCGAACTCTGCACATGCCTCAGAGCAAACTCACAGCTTGAATCACACCTCAAATGATCTCAGTTACATGAGGCTTTTTCTAAGGAAGGTCATAGCCAGCTGGAGCAGGTATACTGAAATCCTTAGTAAGGATCTGCTTTCCAGAAAAATAGTTAATAAACACTCTCCAAAGCAACAGTAATAAAAAAAAAAAAAAAAACGGGAAAGAGCATTTTCCGGACAGCCTGACACAGCAGTCTAGAAACAAAGAGAACACACACCATTCCTAGGAATTGTAAACTCAAGCCCTTAACGAAGTGTGAAAAAGCTCTGAAGTCTCATTACTACACAGACTCCAAGCAGAGGTGGTGTTACATTTTGCAGAAAGTAATCTGAGTACGTATTTTGCTCTCTTAAAAGATGGGTGTGATTTCTCCACCTGTCCTCTCAGCAAGTTCACCAACCAAACATTTCAGAAGAAACTCTTTATCCCCTCTTTAATACAACCAAACACAATATTCATAGAATCATAGCATGATTTGGGTTGGAAGGGACCTTAAAGGCCATCTAGTTCCACCCCCCCTGCCATGGGCAAGGACACCTTCCACTAGACCAGGTTGCTCAAAGTTCCATCCAACCTGGCCTTGAACAGTTCCAGGGATGGGGCATCCACATCTTCTCTGGGCAACCTGTTCCAGTGTCTCACCACCCTCACAGTGAAGAACTACTTCCTTACATCTAATCTAAACTGAAAGAGGGTAGATTTAAAGCCATTATCCCCTGTCATATCACTACATGCCCTTGTAAAAAGCGCATTCTTTTGAGACATATGCAGCAGATAAAACTCCTAGGTCACACACTGACCTAGAAGAAAAGAATAAAATATTGAGGAGATTCTCATTCATCAAGCCCTATCCACTCTGTGCTGGCTCAGCCACCCTAAAAGATATTTGTAACCCTGTAAAAAAAGATCATAAACAGACTTGCTGAGAATTTAAAAATAAATTAATTAATTAATAATAATTAAAAAATTGTTGTTTATCAGGAGGTGGAAAAAAATCTGAGATATTTTCATGAGAATATATAATCATTTACCAAGCATACTGCCTGAAAGCGCAGGACAAAACCACTGGTGAAGCTGAGAGGAGGTACCCCTAGTGAGCTACTGGCCAAAGGGTCAGGGCAGATGCCCAGAAAAGGGGCCAGGTTTATTCCCATCCCTGCTCGGTTAGTCTCCTACAACAGCGAGATGTCTAACCATCAGTTTCGTCATTTTTGAGTCTTGCTCTTTTTTTTTTCAAAAGACATTTTGAAATATCAAAAAAATTTCAGAACAGGAAAGCCATTTTGCATCTGATTGCAATCACAACAAGAGGGGAGACTGTTATCCCTCCTAAACCCTAAGCATTTAACTCTGTGCTTTAATAAGGTCCTTTTAACAAAGCCTTTGTGTGAGAGAACAACTCTAACGTTTAATATAAGTAGTAACTTGGGACAAAATTCTGACCAAGAGTATTTTATCTATCCTCTTAATTTCACTCATCTTTTCATTTCTCACCTCTGGATTCAACAGAAAATTCAGGTGAACTTTTTCTCCAAGTTGGATTTTAGCAACATCAAAGCGAACAGTCAAAAGCTGGTCATCTGGTGTAAAAGTATCCTCATCACAGACTGTCAGCTCCAGGATGTTCTGAGGAGAAAGGCAGAGATGCATATAAATGCCGTATTCTGGGACTACTGAGGCCAAAAGAAAGGTCTAGCAAGAGTCAGCATGCAGCCCTTGCATTGTTCAATGTGGACAGACTCCTGCAACAGTGTGGAGCTCAGTTCACAGCTCCTGTAGCTCAGATTGCGAAGTCAAGGACTAACCCCAGAAGAGGTAAATCACCAGATTTGGCAATGAACAAGAGCTCAAAAGAAAGGCAGCATAAGTGACATGTATGATAGTAACATGCACTGGGCAGGGTAGAGATTACACATGCTGTTCATCAGATCTTTTATGGATTCAAAATTACTACCTTGAGAAATTCTGGCATATCAGCAGAAAATAATAGTAGAGAGCAAACTCTTAGCCCTTTACAAATGGAAGATAAAGCATATTAACAAACTCTTTTAACAAGCTTTAAATTGTAGTGACTGCCCTTGCAATTCCTCAGGGCTCAGATCACCCATGGCAGCATGAGAAGATGCAGCATTATTAAGACAGGGAAGCTGACCCCCCATATCTAGATTGTGCATCACTTGCACTGACTGCTAATCTATTTCTGCTAACTCCACAAACATTTTAACAGTTTTTTACAACTGTTCTGGGACAGAAAGAAGCATTCAACTTTATTCCAGATGATCCACAATCCTCTGGGTTTACACTTATTCAAAGCATAGGATAGGCATGGTTCTGTTTTAAGTCTGTATGTCAAATGTACAGTTTGCTTTCTTATAGCCTATTAGGCTTTTGAAAATATGCCTGTTCAATGATGGAATAGTTAGTATTAAAAGATATTTTTAATTTTTCAAAACCAGTATTAAGTTATGGTACCTTTTATAATTTACAAACTGCATCTCTGTTACTGTATAAAGCAGGTATTACAAGCTTACAGCAACATACAGCAAAAATGCCTTCACAGTTGCATGTAAGAAAATGTTAACTAATCCTCTAAATGGTTTATAAAACCTCCCATCCAATTCACGGGGTTCTAGTGCTTAGAAGATGACAGAGACCAGTCAGGGCACCAGAGAATCCATACCAAGGCTTGCATATTTACTTGCTGGTAGGAAACAGCATCTCTCATGATGTCTCTTGACACTTTCACTATCTTTCTGTTACCATCCTATTCCTCAGCATACCCGAGTTCAAGCCCCTACATGAGCGTCAAGGCTCTCTAAAGAGTCTGCATGCAGCAGGTGAAGATGTTCCCTTTAGAAAGTGTCTGCTCACTACCACAGCTGCAGATTCTACCTTTACTTCACTTTGTATCATGAAGTGGAAAGTTTCATTCCAGACAGGGTTTCTGCAGTTGCGTACAGTTCTTGTCCGGGCTTCCTGACATGAAGCTGTTGGCAGCCACAGCTTGACATAGCAATCAGTTTGGCTCACTGTGTTAACAAAAAGATGCGTAATTAGTACAGCAGTACTTTTTTATTATTTCTTTTGCCCAGTCAGGGGAAAAAAGATTAACATCTGAGGAGTCCTAAATATTTCATTACACCCAAAGGAAAACATTCTGGGTTTAGAGTTATTTAACTTTTCTATCTACATTTATGTCAATTCCAAACAAAGGTCAATTTTAAACCACTAATTCAATTTGTTAACAACAGCCAAAATATTTAATTTCAACAGTGCTGAAGTATGCCAGCTCTTCTGTTTTTTTACTTCTACTTTCAAATATTTGTGAAGCTCCTAGCAAATTCATGTATGACTTCACTTCCTGAAACTTCGCTTTTTCAAAAACTGAAGAATTTAGTTTGGGGGATTTTTTGACCTGTTTCTAATTGTAATGCACAAGTCATCCACAGTGATATAGCAATGAAAACAGAAACACAGCAGCACCCAACACAACTACTGATTTTTCCTGCATCCTTCATAAAGGTGCCCCCTTTCAGAAGGGAAATGGGCAACCTGTGGATAAAGGGGCAATGAAGAGTTAGCAGAAAGGGAAATACCATGGAGCAGCCAGTGAAGGGACTTTCCCAACATAGAATTTCTATTCTATTTCATTTCTATTGTTAACTGTTTTCTAAATTATTTTAATTGAGTCTGAACAAAAGTGAAAATAGATACAACTTCTTCAGCCAAAAAACCTGAGACATTACTGTAATCCAAGCAACAGGTGTAGAAGAGCACTAAATTCAGGTGACAGTGATTTCCTTGCTAGCCTATAAACATTCCACCAGTGATACTTACACAGATCTGCTTTGCGGAGATTTCTCATGCTTATGATTTTTACAGTAAGCCAGCACAACTGAGGTACTTCTGGCTGCAGAACAATGAGAAAAATACCTTAATTATTAGCAAATAACTCAGCTATAACTAAGACAGCCTATCCGATAGCATAGCAAAGGCCATTCTTTCATTAATGCAGTGAATATGTTTCCATTTTAATTATTTGAGACAATTTCTGAGAAGAAATTCTTTCTTGTCATTTGACACCATGTAATGTCAGATTCCAGCTATATTTACTAACCAGCTGTGCTTAAGATTAAGTTTTCTAAAGATTTAGGGTTTGGAGGTTAAGTTTTGATTCAGGGTGTAGTAAGAAATATCACAAGAGTTTTCACACAAAAAGTCATTACATAATTGCCCCTGTAAAATCCAGCTACCTTCAAACTACAGAGTTTGCTCCTCAAATTTCAGTCTGAGTGCAACAGATTACAGCACAGCACTTCCTGGTGTGCCAGCATGGGGACCATGGGATGCCCTCCTTCCTCCGGCAGGTACTGCTGCCCATCTGCCACGTAACGTTACTGCTGTACAGGACAGATACCCTCCATTTTATAATGCCCCAGTCAAGATATCACTGCTACTGGCCAGTCTGGCTGTGGGATACATAACACCATAGCATCCTCCACCATACCAAAATACCTGACCTTAAAAGGATATAAATGACTAAAAGAGCAAGAGAATGGTTCTAGAAGCAAACAGCCCAGTATGGGAGTCCAGAGCTCTTCAGTTATACCAGCAGGAGAAAGTCTGAAATCAGAGGCTTGGGGTAAGCATTCTTCCATTTCACACATAGGTGCAGCTGCCCGTAAGGCAGCTCTAGCATTTCAGTGCAAACTTGACATAAGGCAGAGGCAGCTGTATTTTTTTTTTTCCTCTGTGTGACACTGAGTAAAGATAACCTGTCATCCATAGCTAGGGTCTACATTAATCAAAATGAAACCACATTACCACAACTGCAGAACTGATATATGTACGTAAACCAGGAGCTAGAGGAAAACCAGAACTGAAGAAAGCACAAATCACTGAACAATGTAAGAAAATGGAAAGTTGCAAACACAAATCAAATTACAGATTTGACAGGATAAAATTGCCAGTGTGTTAGATTATGCAATTAAACAAAAAGAAGCAAGAATAAAAGTTGTAATTGCCTATGAATGCACATACACAAAAAACCAAACAAACAAAAACCCAAAGAGCACAAATAGTTGATTCAGAATGCCCTGGCTTATTCAGGACTTTTGCATAATAATTTTAAAAATATGTTCACATGGAAAAACACTAGGCTGACCTGACTGATTTACCAAGGAGAAGCACTGAGGTATAGCAATATATAGACATCCCATAGCATAGGGCTCTACAGGGGAACAGCTTGAAGGCTCCACAACCCTCTCCATTTCTGGTTTTCTCTCTCCACTCCCCATCACAGCTACACATAACCCTATACTTGGTTACAGGAAAAACAAGACAGTCTTGAAGAACATCAAAAGTAACATACTACATACGGAAGCAGTAACTCCATTAATTAAATTGAAAGGAGCAATTAAATCTTCAAGGCATCATGATTTTGGAGAAACTGTCTCCTTAGGACCTCCTTGTGTACCTCTTATTTTGATATGCCAGTGTCCTGAAAGGAGCAGATTAACCATCTAGAAAGCAGTAAATCACCAGACTAGATGCTATTTACAGCTCACTGGAAAAATTCTCAATGCAATAGTTTTCTCTCAGAAAGTGCCATTTGAACAAAACCAGCAGGTTTGGAAGAAACCCATCAACCTCAGCAGAATTTTTGGCAGCAGTGTTTCTGGAAATAGAGAGAATGACAGAAGTAGATGATCTGAATTGCTGAAAGTTCAACTTTTCATCCCAAAGGATTAATTTTTCATCTTCAGCTTTAATCCCAGCCATATTCAGGAGTTTGGAAAAAACTTATTCATGAGATGACTGAAGTACTAAGAAAATATGCAGACACAAAACCAATTATTATTCCATAGTGCTAGCAGGTAGTGAGTTTGCTGCTCTCCCAGATCTAGCAAAGAGTTAGCCTCA
Source organism: Haliaeetus leucocephalus (assembly GCF_000737465.1). Taxonomy (NCBI): domain Eukaryota; kingdom Metazoa; phylum Chordata; class Aves; order Accipitriformes; family Accipitridae; genus Haliaeetus; species Haliaeetus leucocephalus. Next base: position 903,810 of record NW_010973132.1, on the reverse strand, counting down.
TGCTTCTGCACTGAATACAGCTAGGGAGCAGATTCAGGAAACTCAGGGGGAAAAAAACCACATCATACAATTTTTAATTTTTTTGAAAGTTATCATTTAACATCGCTTCAACCAGCCATTACTCAGAACAGGGAATAATTTGTTACATATCCAGTATGTACCACATTCAGTACCTTTCAACACCTTTTACCAGTTCAATTTCATAAAAATTAGTGTTCAGAATTATTTTAAGTGGCAGACACTGAATAATCCATTTCATCTGTTGATCTGCCTCCATAAAGCAAAGGAAAAACAATTTGAAGACTAAGCCTTGGGTGTTATGAGGTATGACTACCATCATATAGTGAGGTCACAGTAAAATCAAGACTAAAATCCAGCTCTCCCAGTTCCTTGCCCAGCATCTAAACCACAAGTTCATCACCTTCCCAACCCCTAAGTCATAGTGAATGTTTTCCACTCTAGAGAGCACACTCACAGAAGAAACAAATATTCCCTTAACTAACCGTTAAAAAGTATCACCTCTCACAGTAACAGTTAAGCTTAGGGACAGATGGGAAAGGCTGAGGGAAGACTGCAGGCAGCATGGCCATTGTTCATATCCCGCAGCCCTCTCCCTGCAGCCAAGAAGCTGCCCTCTGTACAGTACCTCATCTTCAGTGCTGTGCGGCCTTTCACGATTCTTCCTCTTGATTCCAATCTTCCTGTGTGGGTTTGCTCGGACGAACCAATCCTGGGGACAAGGAGCCAAGAGAGGGGCCAGTGATGAAACCCAGCAGTCATTTCAGTTTCTACTCATATTCACCACAGCGATAGCAGGGGGTCCTACCATTTCTCCTCTTCACGATGGGATATGTACGTCTCCATCTCACCAAGATCATTTATCTGCTGCTCTTACTAATAAACCTGCCCACTGCAGACTCATTTGACATTTAAGGATCAAAATCCCCCAAGCACTTGCTTTTGATGAATCTCAACCAGATAGCCACACAGATCCTCCTGCCCCACAGCTGGTTTGCTCTTACCAAAGGCGAATAGGCTGACGATCCCATTAGTATCTCTGCCTCATAAAAGGCAACACTATAATGGTCCAGTCTGTATGTCTCACAGCTGGCAGGTGCTCCTGGACCACACTACTTTCCAAGCAACTGAGGCAGGGAAGAAGAGGTGTATAGATTGACTCATAGCTCCACCTCCCACAGATTTCAAAAGCACAAATTATGCACTTGTTCTGTGCCACGTGAAGATTTTTTTTTTTTTTTAAACACGACAGTGATTAGTGGAAAGGAGGAGATGGGTGAAAGATATTATCGTAGACTAATTCCAAAGTAAAATAGTTATCCTCCACCGTAAGGGTTAAACAACCACACACCGAGGGATATCCTGAGGCAGTTGCAACCCTCACAAACTAGGAAATACTTAACAGAATATTCCAACTACTGATATCCACTGTTACTTTCTCTAATCCTAAAATTCATACCTGTGCTTTGGCAGCACCAAGTGGAGTGATCTGAACTTCCAAACAGCAGCATTCCAGCTCCCACCGGCTTCTCCCAACAGATGCGCAACTGCAAGTGTTTTCGCCAAGTTCACTACAAATTACAGCCACAACGTTGAGGCTGGCTGTCATGGGCTTTGGCAAATAGTTAAAGAAAACAGCTTGTAGCTTTTCTTCTCTCTTCTTTCTGTCACATAAAGGATGTTACAGGGTAAGCAGAGCCAGGAGGAGCTTTTGTTACTGAAACATCTTTTAGTGAAAGTGCTGCTTTCAATTAAATTATGTTAGAAACCCATATAAGCTTTAATGCAAATAACTACATATGATTTTTTTCCCCAAACTATTTAAACATTCACATTAAAATTGTCAAGTCTGATTTTTCATTCTGACAAAACCTGAAGTGACAGTGATTGAAATCCATAAGAAATTAAGTCTTCATGTAATTTTCAGAGCATCTGTTTAAAGCATTTGTGTAAGATGAAGAACAAGAGACATTAAGCTGCATTTCCTGCTTTGATAATACAGAGAAGACCATGGGAAACGTCTTTCTTGTGCGACAATAACAAATAACCTGTTTGACAATATTGTCTGTTGCACATAAGTTGCACAATTGTGTTCATATCCTGTTAGAATTAAAGTTTTTTTCTAATACATGATTCAGTATGACCAGAAAAAAAAAAAATCACACTCACATCACCAATTTATGCCTTATTTACCAATCATTTGCATCAATATTCTCAGGTTATTTCATAAGTACTTCAACACAATCAGAGGTGAGTTGACACAAGTGACAATGACAACAAATGCACAAGCCGCTTTGTGTTACTGGTGAGGAGACAGTTCCCAAGGACTGAATCACACAGGAGCACCTTCATCTCAGACAGCACTACTGGAGTCACCCCCATTCACCGCTGGGGGAATGCTAAGTCACAGCACCCAGGATCTACCTGCATCTCCAGATCAGACCAGAAGGTATCACCTATTTATCACTAACTCATAGGAGTCAGGGTGGTCCCACACTAGAGGCTCTAAGGTGGGATCCACACCACCAGTCAAGCATGCAATTGTGCACATGGGCTAACAGCGTCCGGGCAATGGAATTTATCACGCTCCGAAAGCAAAAGAAGACAAGACCTCAAGACATCTTCAGTGCTTGTCCTTTACTGACACTCACTTTTATTACTTTTTGCATTACAGCTGTGGGCTTTTCCTACAAAGACATTAGAGGACAGAAGTAAGTATTGAGTATAAGTTTGTAATCACAGCTGAGTCACCATCACTAGTTAATGAAAAGAAAGAGGTTAAAGTGTTCTCTGGTAGCACCTAAGAGCTGAACTGCTCTTTGGAAGTGCCCAGCTCTCTCCGGTGACTATGATTATCATCCTACACCACTCTGACACTTCAGTTATTTACCTACAACTAGAAGCTTGCTTCCCTCCCCCATTTTTATTTTGGAAAGCATTTATACACAGTACAGCAAAGCAGGGCAGCTAGTAGGTGTGCAGCAGCAGCATCTATAAAGTGTTTTAAAAAGCCCACTAACAATGACCTAACTATTGATATACTTTATCTGGACACTTATTTATGCATGGCCTGCAGTGTGCCCAGGTGGCCAAGACGACCAACGGCATCCTGGCCTGTATCAGAAATAGTGTGGCCAGCAGGAGCAGGGAGTGATCATCCCCCTGTACTCGGCACTGGTGAGGCTGCACCTCGAATCCTGTATTCAGTTTTGGGCCCCTCACTACAGGAAAGACATTGAGTTGCTGGAGCGTGTCCAGAGAAGGGCAACCAAGCTGGTGAGGGGCCTGGAGCACAAGTCTTATGAGGAGCAGCTGAGGGAACTGGGGTTGTTTAGCCTGGAGAACCAGGAAAACTTATTGCTTTCTACAACTACCTGAAGGGAGGTTGTAGCAAGAGTGTTGGTCTCTTCTCCCAAGTAACAAGTGATAGGATGAGATGAAATGGCCTCAAGTTGCACTAGGGGAGCTTTCAATTGGATATTAGGAAAAATTTCTTCACCAGAAGGGTTGTCAAGCATTGGAACAGACTGCCCAGGGAAGCGGTAGAGTCACTATCCCTGGAGGTAGGGACACAGTTTAGCAGTGGACTTCGCAGTGCTAGGTTTACAATTGGACTTGATCTTAAAGGTCTTTTCCAGCCTAAATGACTCTGTGATTCTATGGATGTAAGCCTGATTGGGGTCTTCTTTCAGCTGACCTTGTAAGCAAGACTGAATCTAGCAGCAATACTCAGGCAGGCCTGATACAAACTCCACCATGGATATAAAGGAAGTGTCAGTGACTCAAGCAGAGGGAATTACGGCTTGGAACATTTAGACTGCTATAGATAAATCCCAAAGAAAATTAAGCATAAGGCCTAGCCTGCGGCCTATGGATTTGTTGCTTTTACCTGACTTACAAATGAATGTGTGAAGGGATACATCAACATAACTATAATAAACTGTGGTGGGTTGACTGAAGCCAGCAGCTAAGCAGCCACACTACTGCTCACTCGCTCTCCCCCCAGCAGCAGTACAGGTGAGAGAATACAAAAAGCAAAATCAAGAAAACTGTTGGGTTGAAATACAAACAGTTTAATAAGTGAAGGAAAGAGGAAAATAAACAACTGATGCAAATGCAATCACTCACCATCTCCCACAAACAGAGCAATACCCAGCCAGTCTCAGAGCAACAGCTACCTTGGAATACTTTACTCTCAAGCAAAGACAGACCTCATGACTGGAGAGTGTCTTAACTCGACACACTTGGAGAGTCAGGTTATCCATTTGACTTGAGAACAGATGCTCTCTAGCACTGAAGATTTCTCCAGGTGACAGTGTTTAAGAGTAATCTAGATAAGATCTACATAAGATATCTAATGAAAAGACAACTGCTCTGAAATAATAAGCATCAATAATGTTTTGGCTTGATATCCAACCTTAGATATCCCATGTAAAATAGAGGAAAAAAAAGTTTTAAATTGTAGAAGTTTTTTATTCGTATCTGGTGTGAAATGATATATCACATACCCCAAACCTTTCTGCTTTAGGGTCAGAATGAAGAAAATACATCACTCAGGAAGATTCAAGTCTTCCAGTACTTATTTCAGTTATTGCTACATTTCTTCCATTCAAAGGCCATGAAAAGAGCCTGCAGAATCTTGTCTGTTATTCTGGATATTGTAGTTACTTATAAGAAGCTGTTTGTCAAAATCATATTTACAGTGCATCATATTCACCTACTTATATGAAGAGCAGCAGCCAATGAGAGGTACCACTTCTTCTGCCCACACCAGAACCGTGCTCCACTCCTACAAAAGGGAGAAGAAAACAGTCCTATTAGCAAAGTTTCAGACTTCAAAGTGGTTGCACAGCTGGCATCAGTCTTGACAGCACCTCTGCTTGTGACTGTTATAGACAGTGCTTTATAAAGTGGCTGCTTAGTGGAAAGATATTTTAAAAAGAATAACCTCAAAAGCTGTGCTCAGGGAGTCAGCAAAAGGACAAGATAGTGCTCACACTTTTCTCCTCCTTCAGGAGCAGTGGGTGATGGTCCTTGGTGAAATACACAGCACCAACAAGGCAGAGTTTGTCTTCTGGAGGTGTCAGCTGATCAGGGAGCAAGTCCAGCTGCCAGTCAGGAAAGCAGGCAGTCACTAGCACGGTATTCAGAGAGTTGGTCTGTACCTATCTTCACTGTGCAAGGGAATAAAGAGATTTCAGCCGTCCAGATATGAGAAGCCATGGATGGCTGTCTCCATCACTGTCCCCATCCTAGAATAATTCCTTAAAAGAGACGTTTTGATTTATTAGAGCAATTTAAATTTTACCACAGTGGAACAGGTGCCATAAAAGGAGGACTTAAGGAAAAAATTCAGATACTCAGATAAACTCAGGTGGTCCTGCAATTCTCCCTTGCAAAAAAAGCAAAAGCCATGAAGAATTTAAAAAATGCCACAGAGTTCTTCCCACGATTCCACCAAGCAATAATTAGTGTTTAGTATATTCATAAATTCCTATGGGATCTTAACAGATAATGACATCTCGCCATTTCTATGTAATTTATAGAGTGGTACTTTAGACTAATGAGCTCATTCAATTTCAAAAGTGCCTGTTTTCTTCATTTGTTAAAAGGATTATCATACTTCAGCCCCAGCTCAACCAGAATTTGCTTAATGAAGTCAGTGTGACATCTGACTAAGATTTATTATTTTTTTTTTTAATAATTCTTAGGAGATGTAAACCTCCACTCTTTGATCCCCAAATACTTGAGTTTTACAGAACTGAAGAATACAAACAGTATTTGTCATAGGAGGAGCATCTGGATTAGATGCTCTGGACAAGCAGAGGTGTCAGACCTCCAAACAGAAAGCAGCATCTCTGGGATGGTATTGAGAGTGAAGATCAGGTGTAGATACACAGCTGCTGTACTCTCCTCTGAGAGTGCCACCTAAGGGCTGATTGGAGGAAGAGAAAGAGCACACAGAAACAACAGGCATTTACGTGGGCCTCAGAAATCCCACTGAATTACTTATTGGATCAATGAAGTAATTTCATCATTATTGGGCTGAAAAAAAAAAAAAAAAAAAATCACTGGATTCACCAGTATTTCAGAACATTGCAAAGACATACCTTAATGTTCTCCTTGGGGGTGGGTCATCATCAGCGAGGGGGGCATTAATAAAAATCTCAATCCCCTATCCAGCTATCTATTTCCACAGGACTTCCAAGGATTTGTCTTTGATAAATAAGTCAAATTCAGTTGGGATCAGCCACAGGTTAAAAAAATATTAGAGTAGAATACACATGCACAGGGAATATGATCTCATAAGTCTTGATGCCTTAAAAAAAGCCAGGAAAAAAAGAGAGAAAAAAAACATTACAATTTCTTGGGTATTTCTTTCAAATTAATCCTATCTGGATTCTTAAGGGAAACAGTGTCCACATAATAAGGCTTCTTGGGATACTGGCACAACACAGCTTGGGGATTTCTCATTGATCTCTCAGTCAGGGTCAGTAGTATAAAGCAAGGGGAAAAATCAGGTATTAAGGTAAAAGACAGAGGGTAAGTGTACAGCTGACTGATAACTGCATTAAGCATATGTACTTTTGTGCCACTCAGAACTTAGCAGGATCCATAAATACTTTTGACTTCCTACACTGCTTGTGCTTATTTCCAGAAACACAGTAATATAGGAAAGAAAAATATAGCTGGTTATTGTTATTTCTATTGACAGCCCAATCTCCTAGCATTTCCATGTCTTCTGAGCACCATGAGAAATACCTTAAAAATTGCAGGATTTGCTAAAGAATGCACCTTTTAAAGGATAATTGAACTTCACGGTGCTTCTATAAATATGAGTACTGACTCAAATGGGTAAAAAATAAAAACACCAAAGCAGTCCTCCAGTCACTGAAAACACACACCCTTGAATTCAACATGTCTATGAAAGCAAAACACAATTATGCCTCTAGAATAATTACATTTCAATCAGCAGCAGATACCTGGTTCTCTGACAGTTAAGTAGAGAGGTAGGGGATTTTGCCCCCAACACCTGACCAAAGAATAAATATCCCACAACAGTTGGATAGAAAACAGACAGCAAACTGTGGGAGAAAACCTGAATTAGCTACTAATTGAATGGAGCCAACTTCCATTTCCTGATGTGTACTGTGAATGCTACAGGACAGGGAGCTCTGCATGTAACCCCAGGTATGTGACATCTGGTATCAGTTAAACCAGAATACATGTTTTTCTGATTTTTTCCCCCTCATTTCTTTCTGACACAGTGCTTTAATGCTGTTGACACATTTTAAATGAACCTATGGTGTAATATTTTCCTTAAAGCATCATATGCATCATTATGCAGATTCCAGTAATGGATCCACAGTAAAGGACAAGGTGAAATTCACAGATAAAACACGCTTAAACTTGCTGTGTTTCACAATGGAGTAATGAATGCAGCCGTCCAGGTGTCATTTTCTAGAATATCTCATTACAAAACACAGGCTAACCTTTGCAGACAAAGCATTCACAAAGCACTTGTAAAATACAGTCCCATTCACTCTGAAGCTACTCCCCAGCTTCTCATTTCCAGCTCTGCTTTTCAACTTCCCTGATTTGCTAGCAGCAAAAATAAAAAAAATAATCCCTGGTGAGTTGGGAAATAATCTTAACAGCAGGGGAGCTCCATTGCTCTACAGTGTTAGTGACCGGCTGTGTGGTGGAATACTAAAGGAAAAATATACCCACATTTAAAATATGCCTGCAAATTTAAATCCCCTGCGTTTAAAATATGGATATGCCTGCAATGAGTCTACAAACTCTGAGGAGGGCGTAACAATGCTATAGTTGTACAATGGTTGCATTAGTTTAGGTTTATATGCATATAGCCGCTTTGCAATAGGAACCCTTAGCACTGGAGATGGAAAAGAATGTATTGCAAAGGTATAGAGATTGGTTAACCTCACAGCAATGTTGCAGAAACCTACTGTAATTTCCACTTGTTACAAAGCAGAAGGAAATGTTTGTGGTGGTCAGGTTTGGCAGGACCAGTAACCATAATTAGCCTTTCATAAGATTCCCGTCCCCGCCCCCCCCGATTGGGATTATGTAATGATTCTTTTTGTTTGTTTTAAAGCTGAAGGTTGCATGTAAAATTTAGTTACCCGTGATATTGCAGGACTTTTTTTTCTTCCCCCCCCCCAAAAGAAGATGATTGAATTTTCATCCATAATTTTCTGAACAACTCCTCTGAGTTATCACACCTAGTTAATCAAGCTTTGCAGGTCTACACATTTACCCTTAAGGTAAACTCAGCCTGATACTTACATCAACACCCTTGGTTGAAACTACATGAAGCATGAATCATAGTCTCTGTGGAATTCTCATCACAATTTCTGGTTTGTAGGACATTATACAACTCTTAGCAGACCTGAGCTGACTTAAATGTGATGGTCAGCAACCCAATAACTAGTTCACAAAACAAACAAACAAACAAAAAAAACCCAAACAAAACACACACACACACCAACAGCACTGCCGAGCTTAACTGCAATTGTGGATAAAAGTCCAATAAGTCAAAATCATAGGCATGATTACACACCCACAAAACTACAGCAGGGAAGATGCAGTACACGACAAAGCTTGTAGTTAGTAAATTCCAAGGCTTATAGTCTGTAACAGAATGTTTCCCGGGTCTCTCCTGTATTACTAATCCCAATTCTAACTGACATATTTTGCCCTGAAATTGAAAGATTCTTCTGTCAGACACAGTTCATTTCAGAGAGATTTGCTCAGACATTTGCAGGAAATAGGATAGTAATAAATATCATTTTATGGCAGCCTACTCTCACAACAGGCTAATGAAGTTACTGTTCCTGTAGCTCAAGGTCTTGCCTCATGATATTTTAAGATTATAAATACAGCAGGTGATGCCTTGTTGAGGAGCAGGTGGAGAGTCATTGCAGTGTCATGTAAGAGAGCACTATCTCCCTTTAATGCATTTGAAAAACGTGATGAGTATGGAAGAGCATGCAGGTATGCGTGTCAGTGCTAAATCACAGACTGTACAATCCAATCACTTTCAAGACAAAGTTTCACTCACCACCACCAAAACACCAGCGGTGATGGCCTTAGTGGGGGGCATCTGTGCTGTGAAAATGAAGGGTCAATAGAAGTGATGTTTGATACCATTGTGGCGATCTTCCCCCTCCTCCCAATTTGATATTTGGGAAATCCACAGTCAGAAGGTATAGTCTCACAGAAAAAGGAGTCATCAATATTCCTTCATGCAATAAAGAATGTTTTCATGACTTAAAGGAGCAATCTCATGCTTTTGTGCAACTTCACTGAGCTCTGCTACTGTTTCACCATGAGTCAGAAGTGGAGGAAGAATATTAGATATATTCTATGTAAATACTGGAATAGGTAAAGAAACATTTTCAAGTGCACTAATCTGCTCCTTAAACCACAAGAACCACAACTCCTCACAGCAGTGATTTAATTACATCTTTATGCTCAGGAAGGAGCAGCACAGGGATATGCATGACCACATTCTTTCAGATAGAAAGCAAGCTTAGTAGTACCACCATGAATTGCAAAAAATTAGGTTATAAATAAATTTACATTCAGCAGCACTTGGCATGGTCCTCACCTTTCTGCCAAGAAAAATTCCACATCCAACTCTTACATTTCTTCTCCTTTCCCTTCAGAGACATACATGGGTCACCTCAATACATAGTTCATAACCTCAGGGACCATTGGATTTTCCGGACAGTAACTGCTCAAACATGTCTTTATATTGGGTCTGGCCATCTGTTGGTGAAGCCCCACTTCTGACATTCGCCAAGAACACTGTTCCCTTCACCAATAACACTGAGTCAATAAAATATTTGTTGTGGGGTTTTTTCTCCATTATCCAGCAATCTTCCACTGTATGTGGCTGTGCACATATATAAACACATTTAATAGTGGAATACAGAAATTCTTCTATGATAAGCTTTTTATGAAAGACTTAATTCATTAAAAGTGTTTCAACAGACCCTGCATTATTATAAAAAAAAGACTGAAAGGGATTCATGAGTTGTCAAATCCACCAGGTGCAGACAGTGACAGAATAATCAAGAAAGGATACATGAACTTCCCTTTCCCTAAACCACCACAAAAAGTAGAGCCACAAAACATTTCCCAGAACCTCATAATGAATTTTGTCTGTCTAAAATCAAAAGCCGCAATTACAACATAGCAAAGACTACAACAAGGACACCACTTCCTGTTCTACATCTGGGCAAAAGAAGGAAATTTGGCAAGTAGAACTACTTCGGAGCACCACGGAGTTTACGTCCTGCAGGACACCAAATGAGCTGGTGTCGTGGTTTAAACCCAGCCGGTAACAAAGCACCACGCAGCCGCTCGCTCACTCCTCCCCCCAGGCCACGGTGGGATGAGGAGAAAATATAAAGAAAGGCTCGTGGGTCGAGACAAGGACTGGGAGGGATCACTCCCCACTTATGGTCACGGGCAAAAGACAGGCTCGACTTGGGGAAAAAACAAAATCAATTTAATTTACTACCAATCAAATCAAAACAAGGGTAATGAGAAGTACATCCAAATCTTAGAACACCTTCCCCCCACCCCTCCCTCCTTCCCGGCTCAACTCCAGTCCCCATTTTCTCTCCCTCCTCCCAGCGCAGGGGGGCAGGGAATGGGGGCTGGGGTCAGTTCCTCACACGCTGTCTCTGCCGCTCCTTCCTCCTCAGGGGCAGGACTCCTCACTCCTCCCCTGCTCCACCGTGGGGTCCCTCCCACGGGAGACAGTCCCCCATGAACTGCTCCAGCGTGAGTCCTTTCCACGGGCTGCAGTTCCTTCCCTGGGAGGGTCCTTTCTGGAGGCCGATCTTCAGTCACAGGCTGCTCCAGCGCGGGCTTCCCCATGGAGTCGCGGCCATCTTGGGGGCATCCACCCGCTCTGGTGTCCTCCTCCCCGGGCTGCAGGTGGGCATCTGCTCCCCCGCTCCCCTCCGTGGGCTGGGGGGGGCCAGCCTGCCGCCTCACCGCGGGCTGTGAGGGCATCCCCTCTTCTTCCCTGACCTCGGTGTCTGCTGAAGGGTTCCTCTCACATCCCAATCCCCCGACTCACTGCAGGTTCCCCCCCTCTTAAATCCGTTCTCCCAGAGGCGCTCCCGCTGTCACTGACGGGCTCAGGCTGGGCCAGCGGCGGGTCCGACTTGGAGCCGGGGAAGGTTCCAGCAGCTTCTCACAGGAGCCGGCCCTGCGGCCCCCGCCCCCGCTACCAAAAAAACCCATCACACAAACCCGTAAGAGGTGGCTACTTACACACCGGGGTAGGAAATTAAAATTAACTATTAGGTCCCATATCTTGTTCCAACAAAGAAGCCCTGCCACTGTGGAAAAACTTACGGAGAAGCTGTGCCTTAAAAGACTCCATTGTATATGCTTAGCAAATTTGAGTAGATACAGTTTTTGGAGAAAAACATTCCACTTCCCAGCTGTATGCTGGTATCTAAATACCTGTATCTCCACCGTGTCCAAGCATCTCCAATTAGGAAAGGACTTCAAAACTAAGAAAGAAGTAAATCAAACCATGCAGTTCAACTCAGATTCACATCAGGAAAAAAAAAAGTAACAACTCAGTAGGAACAAAGGAAACTCCCATCCTACTGCAAACAAACATTCAAAGGCATGGCATGGTGGCAGGCTGAAAGGCAGCTGAGACAATAATGCTTGAAATCTTATATGGATAAATATACAAAAGTCACTCAGCAAATATGACAGATGTCCAAATCCTACAAAGCAGGTAGCTATGCAGCACCAGTTATAAAGAAAAATTATAACATTGACTGTTTCTCTTATTTCAGCTTAAGTAAATAAGTGCTAAGGACATAAAGAATACATCCTGCCAGATATCGAGGAAGTTTAATCACCCAGATGAAGTCACTGGTTCAAATGCATCTAAAGAACTCAGTTTTGAGCCACGCTTCCTCAAAGAGAAGAGATTACTTTATAGTGCAGTGCAGCACCAGTCCGAGATTGACTTAGTAAGTCACCTTCCCGCTGTCAGGTACCCTGACGTAATAAAAGGAACTATACAATATAGTACTACATTGACTTTTTTGCTTACTTTTTATTGGAATAAGGAAAAATATATCAAGACAAGTGTTCATAAGAAAAATTGTGAAAAGCACGTTAGCAAAACTAATGTTTATTAAAACACATTTAAAAACATATCAAGAACCATACCCACTTATATGCCTTTACATCATTTCAGAAAAGAAAAATTTCCTGGCTCCAGTTTTCAGACACAGAATCAGTACATTCAGCTCAATGTAAAAGCCACAAAAGTAAACAGTGTTTGTTTGCCACCCTTTTGTATCACATATTTTCCAACTGCGTAATTCAGTACTTTTCTCTGAGCTTTCTGCAAACTGAGGTGAATTCCATCCCATAGCATAGCAGCATCTGACATTATTTTATTCATTCACATTCATAAGGTGTGCCTATCTTGAATGTTCATGTTTTTAAAATATATAGACACACACAGAAATTCCTTGAACAAAGGTCTGGCTGAATTGCAAACCCAAGTGTAAGGAAAAAATACGTAATTCAGACTCATCAAAGGAGCCTTCCTTCCTCTTACACAGAAAGAGAAAGATGAGACTTGCAGCATTTTTAAAGTTTCATCAGCTCGTGATGATCAAACTGTAGGAAGAAGCAACACAATCCCATGAGGTGTCTTTAATTGTTAAATATAAAAAAGGGAACTATTATTTCCTCAGAAACAAATGGTTACAAAAGTAAGGTACTCTGTATTGAACTTCTGGGAGACTAAAAGCCATTATAATCCTTGAGAAGGGTAGGAAGCAAATATCACAGAGATCTTTGAAACGATGAATGGCAAAAATGGAAAGCAGATAATGACTGTTCAGTCTTGAAAGTACATGGGCATCAGCCAGTAGCACACTGAAAACAAAAGGAGACATTTCCTCTCTCCGTGCATAGTTACAATTGGTGGAGTTCCTTGCCAGATGATGTAAATTGTGAAAGTTCGTGGACGGAGGTTCAAAAAGCAAGAGAGATAAAGGTATAGGAGAAATCAGAGTTTCCTTGAACGCTGCCAGACCTTTGACAAAAAGAGGTGCTTCACTCAGAGGAGTTTGGAAGATTATTCTCCAGGTGCTTGAACTGTTTGAATAGACCTCCCTAGTCATCTGGTATCAGCCACTGTAAGATGAGATACTGGCCTAGATAATTCCCTACTCTTCCCCACATGACAAAGCAACATCCATGTTGCACTGTACATCCCTTGAGTTTTTGTTAAGAGCATCCGTTATCTGGATTTTCAGTGTCACATGTGCTACTCCCTTCACAAGACAGTTTCCAGCTATTAGTTTTTGGTATTCTGTCTTGAACCACACGACTTTTGTACACTGCAGCCTGGCTGTATCCTCAGCTATGGAAGCTGCTTATGTATTGGACATATTGATGACTTTCTTCAACTTTCTCCTTTGCAGAGCCAAGTTTAGGGTTTTGAAGAGAGTGTCCTTGCTGTTCAGAACATTGTAGCGATTCACTTCCACCAATCTGATGAAATCGTATGGCTCAAAGGTGAAATTTAGTGTACGGTATGGAGAATCTTTCGACTCAATGACAAAGTCACCAAAGGATTTCTCTTCTTCTGACTCACGTTTAACTCCTGCAGCAAGGAAAAAAAAAAAGCCAAAAGAAAAAACCAAACCACACAAAACAAGCAGCTGTAGTAGGCTCATTTTAGTTGGATTCTGCAAGGAGGATACCACAGATAACTGTTGAACCTTAACTTTTTCCGCAAAGCTGCTCCTCAGAGATTTCAGCTCCTTCAGGATCCAAAATGCTTGGAAGCTGAAGGTACAGTATTATTACTCTTTCTACTTCCACTAGACTCCAAAATACAGGACTAAAATACATTTTCATTGTGATAAATTGTTTAGTACATCCATGATTATCATGCTCAAAACAGGAAATGCAAAGCTCAACTCTTCTGGAAGTACTGTTCTACACTAAAATAAAAAACACTAACACCCTGAGTTCAACTGACCTTAGGAGGGTAGTATATACTATACAAAATATGGTAACTCGTGTTTTTAGCACCCTGTCACTTAAATTTATAAATACCAATCTTGAAAGATGAACGTTAAAGTAATTTGCTAAAAACACTTTTGCTTGTTGCTATTCTAGAAATAGTAGTCTTGAGCCATATTCAAGCCCAATACTTTGAAACTCTTCATCGTTGATGAGTAAATGCAGCCAGGGCCTGGCAAATATTATAGTATTAATATAGATAGCATTAACAGAGTCCTTTACATTTCCCTTGCCTGCATCAGTCCTGCACATTCATTTCTATGTATTCCAAAGGTTTTCTTCAGGATGCTGTTTCCTCCCAGCATGGGAGAAATAGGACATTGAATTTTGTCTGTCTCTTCTTAAAGGTATAGCTCTATCTTTCATTCCAGTACTCTTACTGGATAGACTGAGGTGGGCCTTACTGTCTATACAGATCACATTAAATGAAGCAACGATCATTTATCACTTGGCCTTACACTACAAGGGCACAGGCCACTTAACATTGAGTTACATGATCTGACATATGGATTGGTCCCCAACACTTTGCTGCTTAGTGGTTTATTCATATCCAATAAAGAAATGAACTTATTTAATCCGATTTGTAGTGCTTTCGTGTATATTCAGAGTAACTAAAAGTAACAAAATCAGGTATCAGGGCAGAAAGGTTCAGAAAGAAGCAGCAAAAATATTGCCTAATTTTGATTCTTTCAGCCTTTAGATTGTTTTGGTTTTTTGTTTTTTTTAATTGTCAGCCTCTTCTCCCACTCTCCCTTCCAAAAAACTAGTGGAAGCTAATTCCACCTTAAATGAAAGTAACAATTTAATAAATACAGGGTAATACTAAGAAGAATGAAAGGAGGGACACTGAGCCCACTGAATTTTCCCCATCAACACACCCAAATGATTGTAAAAATAGCTCTTTAAGATACAGCTCCTTTACCTGGAGCTTTGTATTTCTGGAAGGTGTCATTCACCAATGGGAAATGGAGCACAACTGGAGCCTTTGGATTATCATCATCCACAAACAGGTAACACTCTTTTGGCTTCTTTTCATCTTCCTCACTCAATTTGATTTTTGGAAAAGGAATTTCCCGCTCCTCACAGTATTTCTGAGTGAGCTCTAAAACCTGTTGTCAAAGAACAAAAATAATTTCAATAGAGTATCAGCAACACCTCTAAGATCATCTAACTACAATTCTCAAAGGGCGATAGACTTTCAACAAAAAAAAAAAAAAGGCAACAAATCCAACTTCAAATTGGCAGAAACAATTTTTCTGGCTGGTGATACAGAAGAAGACTGAAGAGCAGAACTGAGAACTGCTACCAAACATCAACAGTTTGCAGCTGTGACTTTTTATGTTTTGTTACTCTAAATATATTCACTTTGACTTTTCTGCACTTAAATATAAACACTTGTATAGAAAGGAAATAACTTGTTTTCATGAAGAAAATCACCAATAGCCACTCTTCCATTAGAAGCATACATCTAAGTAACAAGGATCATATGAGCCAAGCAAATACTCTTATTTTAGATAACAATCTATTCAGGCTTCTGAAAAGTTTTGAATCTTATTACAGTTGTCACTTTCCATCTCCTCATGACATTCACAGTAAAAAAAATAGTACAATAATATTTGAAAAAGGTAAGGATTTATTTTAATGCATTCTTTCATTAGTGTTTGTATTCAACATCAACTGATCTGCTGCTGTTGTGAATATGATTCTGTGCTTTTATCTTCATGTAATAATGCTCAGCTACATCTCTCACCTCAAATGGAGCTTCCCAGGAAAAATTGAATGACAAGATAACATCCACATCCCTCTCTGGCTGAAGTACCGAAGGAAAGGGAGAGTTGATAGAAAAGCCACCATCCACTAAATACAAGCTTTCTTCCATGGGGGTCAGCTGGTTGGGAAATGCATCCAGATGAGTGCCTAGAAGACACTCCAAGTAACACAAGTAACTATAACGAATCATTACACACCTCTCAGTAACAAGCAGCAAACAAAGCTTATGCTAGGGCTATAAGAAGAAAAAAGACATTCCAACATGCACATTCATCTGAGACTGACCTGTAAAGTCTGATGATGAGGTTGCCTTATATGCCACAACACACATAGCGGACCAAATTTTTTGCTACAGTGTAAGAAGGGGTAAATTCCCTGACTTCAGTGGAACAAAGTCAAGCTCACTTCTGTTCTGTAACATTGACTGTTACAGAACATTAACATGCTATTTTACACCCCAGATACATATAGACTCATTTACCTCTCCAAGCCACAAATTTCTTGATGTTAACATAATCTTTATGAAGATACAATCCCCGCATGAAGTTGAAGGTTTCTCCACATGTGACCCGGGACTTGAAGAAATCCTGAAAAATTTGTAACAAGGGGCCCCCAGGTATAACCAAGCGAGTCTTCAGCCGTGTTGGATCTCGGAAATGGAATCTTCGGCAGTCATCTGCAGAAGCCACAGAAGGATGCAGAACACACAGAAAACGCTTGTCCAGCTCCAACATTTCAATCAGACTTTTCTTCTACAATATTTAACCAGTTGTCCTAAGGCTGAGTTTGTCCTCTAATAAAAAAAGTATTGTAATGAAATTTAAATGAGCTGTATATTCTATAGCTGGATAATTTACCTGCCCTGTTTAGCATTACTCACAAATCATTGTCCATATGCATTTCAAACCCACACAAAGAAATCCTTGTTACCAAGTGATGACAACTTCCATCTTATAAAACAACAACGGTCACGCGCACACAGGAGCATTTATAGTTACAACAACAAAAGCATGGGTGGAAAAACTGGGGCTGCAAAAGCAGAGAAGAAAAAAATATCTCCCCCTACTACTTACTATAAGGCTGTAACTATGCACCTGAGTAACTCTCAGCCTTTAATACACTTCCTTTTCACTGCTAGGGAGGCATTGTACAAATGGAGAACAATGCGTAAACATAGAACCAGCTTATCCAAGGTTACAAAAATCAGGCCAAGGAGGGATTTGAAAACCTGTTTTCCATCCTCCTACTTAGCACTCCAGTTTCTGTTCTTCCTCTTCTCATGACTACAAACCCTGCACTTGCAATATGTGTTTAAGACAGCTCCCAGAACTAGCCCAAATTTATAGTCAAAAGTCAGATACAAAATTTTAAAAAGGAAGAGAAAGTGTACTGGAAAACTAAAATTGCTTTCTTCACTATATGTGTGATGGAAGGGAATAATACAGTACAAGAGAGATCTGTCCAAATCCATCCTTTATGCTGATTTTGAAAATATAGCACATTTTTGAGTCATACTATTTGTATGATCATTCCAAAAACAGGAATCTTTTGAAAAATCCTATTATTTTAATGCATGTTCTTACCTACAACTTTGATAACATCTTTGAAAGAATCTAGAAAGCCCAGTCCTATACCAACCACCTTCAGGCAGATATCATCCAAGCTTGCAGCAAAGGCACTGCCCCACATTCCTGCAGGAGAAACATAAAAGAATTTAATACTCAAAAGGCTTTTCACAGTGTAACCAAAAGGCCTATAATTCAGCTGCCATTCGTCATGGGAGAGGGCTGTCACTTGACCCCTACTATTCTAACAGGTAATGTTTGAGTTTAAACCTTTGAGTTAATCATGTGACAAATTCTGATGTAATAATACAATGCAGAAACTTCTCCAAGAGAAAATCTCTTCTATCAGCAAGGGAAAGATGGCAAGAGAATGGGAAGACCTAAAGCAGAAATTTTTGACGGGCAGCTCATAAAAAGAGTCTTCTTGCAGACTCAGGACACCAGACTAATACTATGAACATACACCTAAACCTTTGGAGAAAGATTTTACATTTTTCCCTTCTTCAAATTCTTTAGGAAGGAACAAAAGGGCATGGGTTTATGTTGATGAGCCCCAAAAGCAGCGTAGCTCCTTTCCATCTCCCCATTTTATTCATTACTGTAAGATCATACCTTGTAGAAAACAAATCCTAGGCTCTGGACGTTTCTGGACAAGCCGTCCCATGAAGAACTCACTGTCAAAGTTCTCTGTTCGGACAAAAGCTCCATATTTGCGAAATCCAACTTCATAGGGAGTGAACTCACACCATTCTAAGAACAAGCCAACAGGATATTTATTAATCTCAGAGTAAACGTAGGTGAAAATGCCCATTTGATTTCTGTTCACACAAGGGAGACAGAAGGGAGTCTCCCTCTGCTTTTCACCTTCACTATGGATTTCCCTGCCACTCTTCTCAGTGATTCTCTATCTTACACATGATTAATAAAAACTCTTCTACAGGTTTTCATTGACTAAATACAACCTCCTTTCTTCCTGCCTTTTGGAAAAAAAAAAAAAAAAATTAAAATCCCATCTTGCTCTATCTTGACTTTGTTACTGCAGAAATAACCTGCCTATTTTACTGCCACTTTAAACCATTCTGATGGCTCCCTTTTCCATCACAAATGGAAGCTAATTCACTTTTCTCAGCCTTTCTTCATGCTACTTACCATCTCTCAGCAACTACTACAGTACTGACTTGAAAACTCAATTGACCCACTGTGTCAGACTTCACTGTCTGCTTATCAAAGTGTCCCCTCATGCTTGAAAGCTTTCCACAAATATTTACAAATCAAATTCACTGTCATACACGCACACTTGTCCAGAGCAAAACAAACAAAAGTCCCATAGTGGTACACAGATGGTACACAAGCGTTTCTGTTCCTGTCTCACTGTATCTACCCTCACTTATTGCATCATATTTAAAGTTTCAAGTGACTTGGAATAGGACCGGCCTTCATTTTTTTTTACTGTAATTGTATAACCAGCAAGAACCCAGGCTGCTAAAAACCACAATTTTGATGATGCATGCTACAAGGTTGCCAACCCATCATTTTACGTGAATCCTACACAAATTGATTATCTGAGACTATAAAAGAAAGTAGGTCACCTAATTACCAAGGACTCCAATCCTCTGATCAGGCACAGACTCATGTATTGTAAGAATCTTCCCTCTCAGTTCCTGAAAATTTCAAGCATTTTCTAGAAAAACACGCAGAGTGGCCAGCAGAGTTGAACTTCATTTCTCTGTTACAACCATGATGAAGACATTTGCGATCAGGATAGCATTCTGCCAAGCAGTATCCTATTGCCTGTTGCACTACCAACTGCTGCTTGAGCCAGGTTTCCTGTTGGCAGCCACTCACTACCCAAGGAACTGGATAGGTGAAAGGAATTTATGAATTTTAGCAAACAAAAATAAGTTTGCCATGTTCATACCTGCAAAGTCACCACTGCTAATATTGGGTCTCACATTGACAGCTGCATAGATAGGATAGGGGTTCTGGGCCCATTTCACTGCTTCTTGCTGATCAGACAGCTTTGATGGATCTTCCTGGTTACAAGCAAGGAAGGAAAAGCACACTTTAGTCAGGTAAGTTCTGTGTCCATACTTCGATAGTTTGAAGCTGTTGCTTAGCATTTCTGACTAATAGTGCTACTGATTCAAAGTCCCTTTTCCTCCCTCTGTCCATGCATATGGTTAGATTTTGCCAGAATATTTATGCAGTTGCATATTTAGAACGTCTGGTATTATTAATAAACTAGTTACCCCTCTGATTTCTGACTTCGATTAGCATAGTAAATACTGCACAGTAATGCCATTTTGCAAAACCAACATCATTCTCTCAGGCTTAACCTGCCCAGTAAAGAAACTATTAATTTAGTAACAGTCATTCCAAATAAACACTACATTTTTCTATAAGACTGATCTATACGACTTCATAATTCTTTACTAAAGAAGGGTGCTGGGAACCCCAGGACAGAAAGAGATGAGAACTCCCTATGTTTATTCCACACCACCTATTCCAGAACAGTTCACAAAGGTAGAGAGTAATTGGTTTCTTGACACACAACATGTGGGTGGGCAGAGCTCCCACCTGGAAGACAAACAGCAATACACTTCCAAACGTGAACTCTTTTACCTTCTGTTGTAGGAAATATTCCACAATAAGGCCCCACAAATCTGTAAAGGAAACTTTCCGTCCACTAATCTCCATTGCATTCAGCTCCTGGAAATAGTATTTCAGTCGTTCTGGGGAAAATGCCCCTGCTTTGCTGCTGGACACAGTACCCTGAGCTCTTCTGATTGCATCTTGAAGGTCTTTCTGTGACCAGTCAGGGTCTTGATATAATGTCGATAAACACCTGAAAATGCTTATATTAATGTCATCAGTAATAATGACCCTTGTATAAACAATTTTAGCTAGTTATAATTAGTGCTGCAGCACCAAACTAAAAGCTTGAGAAGTCTAGCTAAAAGACAAAACATCGTGAAGAGAAGAGAGACCATAATAATGGATTTCTGAACTCTGAAACATGCTGAAAACCCTGACACCTACAGGACAACTTCATCCTGATTGCTAACCTACCTTTCAAGGATGTTTCAAGTATCATATGCTAGCACACATGAACCCGTTCAAAAAGATGAGTTAACTCCAGGCCATAACAACCCTGAGAGACTGGCTGACAGCAAGGGTGCTACTGAATACAGCAATAGAGGCCATAGCCTTCATCAGAACACAGGTCTAATTAAATGAGAAACTGGTTTGGCCTATTGGCTATCCACGTGAACAGATGCCTACATTTGTTTGAAAGTCTGTTTCTGAATCAAAAGGGGCACGCCAGATCACAAGGTCAGTGGAAGAACTAGATACATAGGAGTTAATTTAACACATAAAGCTCTGGAAGGGAGGATTATACTGTCAGGTTGCACAAGTCCTCAGTGAAATCATTTCATGAAAACAATGTGTAATTATGAGGGATGACTTCACCACAAACTCCAAGCACTGAACTACTGAAACATTCTAGCCATGTCTAACATTTCAGCACATTGCTCCAGTCCACCAAAGAGCAAGCTGGTGCTATCCTTCTATTCAGCTGCATACAGCATTTTGGAATGTGTTGGCACAGTGGTCCATGTGGACATGTTTCCAGTGACTTGCACCACCTCGGTTATCTTCTTGGCAAGAGCAAGGAAATGGGGAAAGTTTTTGAAGTCAAGGCTCTGAGGGAACACACAGCAGTTTTATTCACGTAGTACGTTCTAATATTCAACTGCCAGGCTTGCAAAAGCAGCAGATTCATAAATTTAGCCAGTAGCTGTATGGGTTAGAAGTATAATGGATCTCTTGGACTCTTTAGGATCCCCATCAGAACTCACAGGTGAGAACTGATAAAATATTTGACCTCGTTGTCCGTCTAGATGGCACAAATGCAATTTTGGCCTTATTTTGCATCAACGCTACCATATTCACCTGTAAGTTTCTGGAATCAACACTGCATGTAACTTACCAAGTAGATCCAGAAATTCCACACAGATATATTGCAGCATCCAAAAGGCCCAGCTGCTGAAGCCCAGCAAGACTGCCATAGAACGAAGTCAGTGCTCTCATCCCACCTCCAGACCCCAGTACTGCTACAACTGGAACCTGCAGGCAGCAAACTCAGTCACAATCACAGACTTTTGAATTGCCAGTAAATTACAGAACTAATCCCATTTCAGTCTCATTCTTATAACAAGAAGAGATAAAATCTCTATTTCTATTTACATTTCAAGTAATTTCAGGTTTGATTTCAACCAGAACTCCTTTCACTACTTTGTAATTGAAATATATTGTTTACTATAAAACATAGCAGTGTTATCTTAGGGACAGCCACTTACTGAAATTGTTATGTATATTATCACACATTTACTTGCATGCCATACAATATAAACATAAGAACAATAAAAGGGCAATAATTCTTATAACAGCACCCAAAGATCACAAAGCAAGGTATCAGGCTACCTAGCTATAACAGTGTTCTCAAATCAGCAATTAGGAAGCTGTTCCTGTGATCTGAGCTTCAGTTTAACCATTCTGAAACAGACTTTCCCATCACAATTCAGAGCTCAAAGGCCAAGAAACAAGAGTTCAACTAAAGAAGGTACATACATTCTGAAATTTCAATTTTTTGTGTTCCAAAACACACACATATCCCTCAAAATTTTAGAAATATAACAACATTTGAGACTTCAGAACTGAAATGTCACAGGGATCTACCTCACACCATGGTGAATGCAAACCATGGTTTCTGTTGATTACAGGCAAAGAATCCTACAATACCTAATTATCAACCAAGCACAAAGGATTTTACATATCTCATTACAGCACTGTGCTCCATACCTCATCTTTTGGAGGGGATTCTTTTAAGTGAAGAGTCTTCCTCAGTGTCTCTGAAACTATTTTCTTCCTTTTGTCCAAAAATTCTCTCTCCTCTTTACAGAGGTCAAAACCCAGACGTATGTCAAGATCCCAAGTGCTTAAGTAGAAATTAAAACAAAAATAACCAAAATCATCAAGGATTTGTAATTACCAGGCAAAATCAGTTTCTGTGAATACACAGTCTAGGTGCTGAACTGAATCACTGGATCAAACTCCTAAATGAAGTTTTAGTGTATGTCTATACACCAGCTATTTTGTAACAGCAGCTTTTGGAAGTAAAAATGAAACTTCTCCCTATTGTATTTCTTCCTTAATGTATAAATACAAAGGTTGTGTCAAACAGTATTCAGATTAAGCTTCAGGAATTTCACAAAGAAAGAAAAGATTCTCAGTAGGTAAAGAAGATTGTATGAGGAACAACTGAGATCACTGTATTGACATGGATAGAGAAATGAGGGGAAGAACGATTTTAAAAGAGAAATTTCTAAACTTAAGAGGCAGAAGGGGACAACTGAATGCCAATAAACTTGCCATGAGTTTGTGAAAGGGGAGCAGGATCTTCAGTTAATTACTATACACCCAATGACCCTACCAACTTACTAGCCAACTGCTCAGTTTTGTGTGTTATTCTTTCCTTATCTCTTCTTTCTTGCACCCTTCATCTATTTTATAGTTCAAGCTCTTCACACACTGAGATGTCCTTTCCTATTTGTCAGTACAGCACTGCACATATTTTGGAAACTACGTGTATCTAAGAAAGCCGATTAATATTTACACCACCAGCTATTTTATGTTTAAGTATTAGGAACACAAAATTTGTTCAGATTTCAGCAGGACTGACACCAATCCAATAGACAGTATCTGCAAAGTCACGAGTCACAGCCTTCAGAAGAAAAACAACCAGGTATTTTTCTCTAATGTATCCCAAGAGATCAATGGAGACAACAGACAGAACAGAAAACTCCCCAGAACAGCAGGGAGAGTCACTCAGTTCCTTCACTATGAGAATAAAGGCCTTTCCTGATTTTTAGAGGTCTTGGAGGCTCCTACTCACCTCTCTTGAGTTTTCAAACTCATATCCAAACTTTGTCCCTGTGAAAGGAGAGAACACATCTTGCAATTGGTAGCAATTACATAGGCGGAACTACTAACTAGAGGTTATGACATCAACAGCATCACTAGATACTAACCAGAAAAGCACATTCACCCACTAAACTACATCTCTGGAACACCTTTCCTTTGCACCTATTTTAGACATTTTCAATAGCCTCCACAGAAAGTAAAAACATTTACTCAGAGAGCAGGGTGAAGAAAATTATTTCTTCTGCAAGCTTCTTGCTTTTTGCCTCCTCTGGTATTTTTCATTCATACCCTAACAGACTTTTTGCTTTGGAAAGTGATGAACTTTATACTTATTTTTCAAGATGCAGCCATGAAAACATTTTTAGAAGAATTGCACTGAGTAATCTCAGTATTTCATTCTAGATAGCCAAGAAAATGGCACTCCTAAGAATCATGTGCAGCTTAACTTTCCAAATGTCTATAGGCAATGGGGAAAAAGTTATCCCAAGCATGTTAAAACAAGTGCAAAATGTTGACATTACCTCTCCCAGAGAAACGATTCTATCAACCTTTTGTCCAATAGGAAGGGAATTCACTGGTACAGTCCCCAATCCCATAACTGTAGTATGCTTTTCAATATGAGGGTTCATACCATCCTAATAAAGAACAAAATGTTTTTTGAGCTCTCCAGAAAAAAGTTAGATATTACTTTCATATGTCAAAACAGCAAACAATCCATATGATCATTATAACTAAATCTTTCCCAAAAGTCTAGGGCTTTTCAAGATCATCCTGCGCTCTGCTTGACAGATCTTTGCTGGGATTTTTTGTGTCACTCAAATAGCTTCTTTTTTTTTTGGTTGTTTGGTTTTGGGTTGGGTTGTTTGGGTTTGTTTTTTTAAATATAGCTGTCTGCCACAAGGAAAAAATCTTTACCTCCAAATAGAAAATTTCCTCCCAAAATCATTGTGTTCCGACATGTGTCAGAAAGCTCACAAGTGAGCTTGCATTCTGTCTTCATATCAGGATTTGGAAAACCAACAAGGCAACAGTGTTAGACATACAGAAAAAATACCACTAAATAGGAAATAAGATAATAGCCTTAGGAACAAATGGGAGCATGCAATTAAAAAACCATAATTATCTTTACAAGCAGAACAAATTAAAGTTTGCCAGGAAACCTTTGAGTTTTCTCCCATGTTGTATTAGCAAGTGGCAAGCTCTCTTAACACAGAGCTTTCTGCAGATTCCTAAATTTAAAAGAGGCATATTAAAAAAACCCTTTTTATCACAGGGCCACACTCAAACCTACACAGCCTACCAGGTGGGCTGGAGCCTTTACACACACTGCAGGCCTCAACCCTTGGGAGGAGACAGCAGCTTAAAGAAACAATATGTTGTCACCCTTCTCACAACAAGAACTGAAGACAGACAAGGAACTACCCACAGATTTCACAGATGTCTTCTGACCAAAAACAGCTGTCCTGAGTCAAATGTCCCTCTAAGCCCACTGTCCTCCTCCTAACAGGAGCAAATAACATGCATTTAGGTACAGGGCAAGCAACATTACTATATTCCTGGCACTCTCCTACCTCTGATAAGAGAGGAAAGGTCATACTGGATAGCTATGCGCTCTAGGCCAGCTCTTGAAGGAGTATGTTCTGCTAGATACCAGGGGTGGTTTGGTTGAGGTTTACCACCTGGGCTAATCTCCATGGTTGACTTCTACTGTGTTTTTGCTTGCCTGCCTCTGAGTTTTTGACTAATTAAGTCCAGGTCTCTCTCTTCATTTCACATTTGCTGCCCAACCAACTCTACTGCAAAGCTATTCTTCCATATTCTTTTTTGTGTTCTCTTCTCCGTAGCTGCCTCTAGAGTAAAGATCACCATCTGCATTCATGCTGCCCAACTGCTTGTGAGGATGAATAACATCACAGAATAAATAGTTTCCTTGCTCTCATTTTTAGTGTCAGGCCATACTGGGAGCAGTCACCACAATGAACATTCAGTCACTCCTATGGGATACACACACTGCATGGGTACCTGTAGAAACTGTGAAGTGATAGACAAAGCTAAATAAACCCTTGCAAGTGGCAAGTGCTCTACAAGTTTCTGACAGAAAAGACTTACTATAGAGTATCTCAACAGCTGAAAGCAAAGATGTCTTCATGTAGCAAGCATGTGCAGATTCAGATTTTTTTAATCCCCAAGTTTGAACAGATTTTAAAGTGTTGGGAAGGATATACTTCTAAGACAAGTTCACCTCCTTACCCAATGTCAAAGATCCAATGCAAAGTCTGACATTTTTTATTCAATTTTTAAAATAAAAAATAGTAGTGTGTAAAAAGCAATGATAGAGAAAAACTTATCTCTTTGCTCATAAATTCCTAATACATAACCAGAAAAATAATACATCCATTCAAGACAAGCTTCTAGCCTACAAAATTTTGATCTGAGCAATTACAACATTACAGAGTTAAGTTTGATCAAAAAGGTGTATCTGGAAGTGATTAGTATCCTTCATAATAGATGGTTGCTAGCACCACATACATATAGTACTCCCCAAGAAACTTGCTTCCAATGCAAGCTTTTGACATCCACGGGTAGCTGAATAATATACCCAAACCTGACATCCCTAAACATCTAAAGAAGTCCCTGACCTTCTCATGATCAAATTAAGGCTGTTCAATTTATGTTTAAGGACACTTTCATGGACCAAAAGGTACTGGTTTCAGAGTGTATTTATTCAAAAGTAGTCTGTAAACTTTGTAGCAGTCAGCACAGATGCTTACCTGTAGGACAGATATGGTTTGCTCCAGCTCCACTTGCAGTTCTGGACACATTTCTTTATCCACATGAAAGACAAATGAGGTTCCATAATCCTTCTCATTGCCTGGCCTCCAGGGAATACACAACTGCTTCTGATATGCCCCTGGAACAGACACCTTGACCTCACAGCTCCCTGTGCATTAGAATAAGAAGTTTAGACCACAGGAGCCATTTAAATAAATGTTCAAAATCAGATACTTGTTAAGTGTAGCTGAGACTATGAAAACACAAGCAAAAACTCTCTTGTGTGGTACCAGTGGATGTGACCCAATACTGTTTAGCATTAAAAATAAAAGCAAAATTAACTTAAAAAGACAATTTTTAAGTCAGTAAATAAAAATGCACTGTATAGACAGAGAATCAAGTCTTCCCCCTCTCCCAGGGAATAAACATGCTGAAAAGTAGATCTGACTTCAACTCTGCAGGCAGCCCTACCTTGCTGGCTGTCTCCTGTTTTTTCCTCTTTGTTGACAGTGCCTTGCAGAGACAAGCAAGGATGAACCTATGAAGAAAAGAAACCACCTCTGGTTATGAGATTTTAGTTCACTTCTTTATTGAAGCTTAATCCACCTACTATACTAGGTATAGGTTTACAGCTGCAAGCTGTCAAAAAAACATTATGGATTATTTTGATCTTTCAAATAAAAAGCAAGTTTTATTTCAGCAGGATGGGATTATTTGCTTGTTTCAAAAATCAAAACCACTCTTTCTAGTCCAATTACTGGGTTTTTTTGCAACTGGTACTTCATAGTAACAAGTTCTCAACACCTGTTTTTTTTCTGTTGTTTTACCTTTTTTTTAATGCATGTGTGAGTACCTATTCAGAACTTGTTCAGATCCAGGCAAGCACTTCATAAATTCTGCCATGACTTTCTGTCCTGGATTGTCTATGTCCTCTTGAAATTTAGTGTCTCATGCCATTCAGTCGCCAGCTTCCCTTCTAGGGTAGCAGATGAGATACTTAATTGGCCATAATTACTCTAAAAGATAAGATACTACTCCACTGCTTGAACGTAAGACTGATTTGCTATGGGAAATGGGAACACAAAAGACTCTCATGTGAAATAGTTTGCAGAACTAGGCTGTTAAATGCCACCAATTTTTCCTGAAAAAATGTTAAAACTCTGCATTTTGACAATGATGAACTCTTTCCCATCCTTTTCTCCTTATTAAAAACATCGCTCCAGTCCCTTTAGTTTGAGTGCAGAAAAGGGGTGGTAACACCTGTATTTTTAATGTATAATGCACTGATTTTCTTAGACTGATTGCCCCAAGAGAACAGACAAATCCCTCAAGACCAAAACTCTTGAGTCTGAGAACAGGAGGCATCACCTACTTACTAATGGCACTGATAAAAGCTTAGAAATAATACATGTTAAGATAACAAGGGGAACTGTACCTGGCCAGCATCTAGGCTAGAAACCTCAATACAATCTGCAAGACGCACTAGCCTCCTAAAGACATTTCTTGCTTATACTTTTTAAAACAGCCCTACTGGAAAAAAAACCAACACTCCCCCCCCCCCCCCCCCCAAAAAAACCCCCAACCTTTTCTGTGAGTTGGTATCAAGTTTTAAAAATTGACAAAGCTTTTTAAACCAGCAAATTAAAAAAAAGGGGCAGATGCAGAGAGAGTAAGAGCTATTTGGAAGCAGGATTGGAATTCTCAACAACTCTTGTCCTCTTGCTGCTAAAAACCTACCTTTCAGGAGTAAATCCCAACATATATGTAATTGACTTCCATGTACTCACCACAAGGACTCCATTAGTCAAGACCTCTGTAGGGGCATCTGAGCTGTGAAAGGAAAAGATTTCATGCAAATGAGTTTTGTTTTTAATTTGCTTCATCCTACTTTATAAACTAACTGCCTGGATAAGTGGTGGGGGAGAAAGGTCCTTGGTGTGAGAGATCTATGCAAACTAGACTGACACCAGGTATATTTCCCTTCACAGAACAATGGGGGGAAAAATACTGAAGAAAAAATTTGTCTGCAACTATAAGCATGTGCTATAAGGCCTCCCCATCTCAGTTATTTTGATAACCTAGAGAAAAGCTGAGCTTAGATAGACTATCAGATAAAGTATCCCTTTGTTTATATTGCAAGGTTAACTGTGAAAGCTTTCCAGTCCTAAGTTAACTCATCCACAAAATATTCATTTCTTTTGCAGCGCTGCCATTCCCATGAAGTCCAGCAAAATTTTATTTCTTTTTTGGTACCCTAAAAGTTTTGGTGACTTGAGCTTTAAGTATATTTGTGATCAGCCATTGGTGAATCAACTTGAACACCACAGAGAACTGTACAGCATTAGCCTTTTTATGGGCAAGACTGTCCCTGCACAGAAAAAACAACTAAGACAACATATCTGCAGAGCACAAGTTCATTCAGCTCTTCAGGTAAGACTCACCATTTCTCCAAGTAAAACTCTACGTCCAGCTCTTCATTAGCCTTTGAAAATAAAAGTTGGACACACGTGACCCTTGATCTTGAATATTATTATGAGAAGTTTTTCCAAGAGATTAAGCGTTCTTCCTGTTACAAACTACAATAACTATTTTTGTTGCTTTTACAAAAGCTCCAGTTAAATTTTGGAAAGTTTAAATTTATGCCTTTTGTTGTTGTTGTTCTTTAAATATTCCTCTCCTCCTGGACATATCCTATATGACCAGGCACATCTATATTTGAGGACACAAGTGCACACAAGTGCGAGTTGGCTCTCAGATCCACTACCCTGCTAATGAAAACAAAAACAAACAAAAAAACCCCCACACACAACTCTTCTGGCTCAAATACCACTGCAGTGCCATCTCTGCAAACAGCTTCTACATGAGGCTTTGTGCTTCCTCCCATTTATTATTTCAGCAGACTGTACTCTTAACTCATTGCTGCCTTTGTCTTTGAGAGACATTGATCCAGCCATCTTTCCCCCTACCACAGCATACTGTAAATGCTTGACATCAGACCTAACGGAGCTTTTAAAATAACCAAGTAGAAGCCAATCTATGTAATTCTCTTTACTGAAGTTGAAGTTTCCAGTTCCACAAATACTGCTCAAGATGACTTACGCATTCAGCAAATGGGACAGAGTTAGTGGGGACAAGGAAGTTACAAAGCCTCTTTCCATGATCACAAATAATTTAGAGTGCCTGTGACACTGACCAACACCTCCCTGCTAACTGCATACCAGTTAGTCTGCTTCTGACTATACCAGCACTGACTAACAGCACTGAAGCCAAATTTCTCAAGACACATCATTAGCTCAGCTTTAATCCAGACCTATTGCAGCAATGTGTTTGAAGCAGTTACAAAAAAGATCAGACTCGTGATGTGGCTTTAGCTACGTAAAACAAGCTGTCTTGTTGCAAGTCCATAAACAGGTGCACAAGGAATGAGAGCAGCTAATATGCACCCATGGCACCCACATGAAGCAGAGGTTAAATGTAACTGAACATAACTCAGGGAAAATAGCCTTTTCTTAGGCTTTTGACTTATTAAATATGGAGGTAACCTTTGCAGCAATAAACTTCTTCACTGCGAACTGATGATGATCAACTAGGCAGTCTGCAGTCCCCACAATGATTGCTGACTGCAAATGCCTTTAATTTTAAGCTCACTTTAAGCCCCCTCTAGTCTCCTGAAAATTCAGTTCCCTTTAAAGGTGTTTTAACATCTTCTGAAAGAAAGCAGTCATCCCAAGTTTCATTTAGTTAGGCATGAAAGACTGTGGAACACACACACACACACAAAAATAAAATCACTAGGAATTTTAAAAACATCTCAGATGATAGTAAAACCATATATGCTGCTGTCACCTGCTGACACATTTTCCCTTTCTGGCTTCTACATACAGATAAATCAACTAGCATGTACTGCCGGATTTCTGTAATGATGAGATGCAGCTATTCACAGTTGACCTGGAAGGAAGCCAGGGACTAACCTCAGGGTTCAACCTGAAAGTGCGCAGCAAGGGCTGACCCAGCTTCATGCCCCCTACATCAAAGACGATAGACGTGAGCTCATCACTGACAAGGACATCCTTATCATAGAGTGTCAGTTCCAGAATGTTCTAAAACCAAACAGAAACAAACAGCCTCAGAGATGAAGAGACAGAAACACTTCCATAAACCTGAGTACCTGTATCCAATAGACACTTTATGCATTAATCAATACCCTTCCCCTTTCCCACTCCTGAAGAGAATTCGCTATTTCCAGCAGGACTTACAGCATAGTTTAAAAAAGCTCCTAGTTGATAGTGTTTAGCTAAAAGATTTTCTGATCTTCCCAACTAGAGAGCGGCCCCAAGCAAATGCATGTGGCAGTACTCTCCACGAGCTTCAGGCACAGATTTGCCTGAGGAAGCAACAGCAATTTCCACTCTTTCAGCATGATTCAGTCCAGGATGTTATAGGGACCTATCACTTCCTGCTCAGCACTGTCTCAGAGCAGGCAAGTCCAGCAGAAACTAATTGAAATAGATACAATGAGTACATATAGCACCCAAAAAGTGGCCCTGCAGCAACTAGTTTTCAAGGAGACAAGACTGAACTTAGAATTGTGCAGGTGTAGCCTCACAACAGTAACCACACAGAGACCTTGTGAGACTGCAGGGGAAGAAAACTGCAAACTAAGCTTCAGAGTGTGTGAGCTTTTTCTTACCATTTAAGTCAATTACCATTCCACCTTTGTTACCAACCATTATGGGAAGGTACTCCAGTGAGTGGGATAGTTAATAAGCACGTTATTCCAAAGCCTAGGATGTTATTTAAAGCAATAGTACCATACTAACACTAGCCTTTTAAAGTACAGTTTCCTTCCCTCTACCATTAATGTCTACTTTGAGAATGAATGCTGGCAATCTGAAGAGTTTTTCAATACTCTATTAGGTCATGCTCAGACAGCAGACAGATGTACTGTCTCTAAAAGTTTGAATTTTGCTTTTCTCAATCACAGGAACTTGACTGAATGAACTAAGTGGCAAAGTGATTTGAAATTTAGTTCCCATTATTGTCACTCAGCCACTTGGCTGTGTAAAGCAAGTAGAGCTACAAGAAGGCAACTGCTACTCTGTGAAAGTAGAAGCAATCCTCAAATAGAAACCTGCTTTAGCAAGGAATTTCCTTGAACTCTACCACGTAGTGCCATGACTTCCCTTTCCTGAGTTGCATCACAAGGACATTTATGGAAAATTCTAGCTGCAATTTACACAAGAGTGCAGTTACAAACTGCTGTGGTTATCACTGGACATGCATGGTACAGTTTTTTGTACCACTTTAAGATGACTGACACCTTACAAGCAACACTGGTTTTGAGGGTAATAAAGATCCCTTGGTTTTGAATGAAGTATCAAAAGTAAGCCAGTACACAAATGCAGACAGCCCAGCCAGCTCCACAAAGCGCACTCCTTACCTTGACAGCACTATGGATTCGATACTGGAAAGTTTCATTCCATTCTGGGTTATCAGAGTTGTCAACAACCTGAGTTCGGGAGACTATGGGAGATGCAGTGGGCAGCTTTAGTTCCACGTAGCAGTCTGCCTTGGACACTAGAGCAGAGAGTGTAGAGGCAAACATCAGAAAAACTTTAATCAAACATACTCTTTCCCATGAGCTCCTAATTTTCTAGATCTCATTGTATCATAGAAACATGCAAATTTAAGGCTGGACTTGTAAAGCAAAAGCCTTTAATGAAGTACACTTCTTTAAACAGTAGCAAATTCAACATTAGGTACCTATACTTCTTCTTTTCTGGTTCATCCAAACCATGAAGGCCTTGATAAAAGAGACTACTTTTCGAAATGAGGAAGATCAACTTTTTAACAAAGATGACTGCTGATATCAGGCTCATTGCCTCTTGTCCTGTCACTGGGGACCACTGAAAGTGTCTGACTTCATTTCCTTAACATCCTCCTTTCAGATACTTGTACACATCCCCCTGAGCCTTCTGTTCTGCAGGCTAAGCAGTCCCAGATCTCTCAGCCTCTCCTAGTGTGAGAGACGCTCCAGTCTGTTTACAGTCTTAGTGGCCCTTCACAAGACTCTTTTTGGTAGCTCCAATATCTCTGTTAATGGAGTGCCTAGAACTAGGCACAGTACTCCAGATGCAGCCCCACCAGTGCTGAGAAGAGGGGAAGGATCACTTTGCTTGCCCTGTTGGCAATGCTCCTACTAATGCAGCCCAGGATACCATTAGCCTCCCTGGCAGCAAGGGCACATTGCTGGCTTATGGTCAGCTTGCTGTCCGCCAAGACCCCCAGGTCCTTTTCTGCAAAGCTGTTTTCCAGCCAATAAGCCCCCAGCATATGCTGGTGCACAGGGCTGATCTTCCCTGGATGCAGGACTTCCATTTCTTTCTGTTGAACTGCATGAGGTTCCCATCAGCCTGCTTTTCCAGCCCATTGAGATCCCTGCTGGATAGCAGCATGACCCTTCAGCGTACCAGTCACTCCTGCCAGTTTTGTAACATAAGCAAACTTGCTGAGGGTACACTTTGCCCCATCATCCAGATCGTTAATGAAGACACTGAACAATATGGGACCCAGAATGGAACCCCTAGGTTACACCACTAGTTACTGACTTCCAACTAGACTTTGTACCACTGATCACCACCCTTTAAGCTCTGCCATTCAGCCAGTTTTCAGTCCAACTCCCTGTCTGCTCATCTAGCCCATAATTCATCAGCTTCTCTATGAGAATACTATGCGAGACAGTGTCAAAAGCCTTACTGAAGTCCAAGTAGACAATATCCACCACTGCTATACCCTCATCTAGCCTGGCCAGGAGCTGAGCCTTCTGTTTACATTCCCTAAAAATAACCAATTGTCTCGGAGTCCTTCCTTCTTCCAGTTAAGGCCCCTTTAACAACGCAAGTATGAGAACCATTCTTCACTCCAGTTGAACAGAAAGGCCATGAAAAGAACTTCTCTTCACAGTGTGATTCTAGCCCTCAGCCTTTCAGGAGGGTTTTCCATTCCCCGGACAGTCATTTAGCATTCCAATAGTTCAGTGTTGGACGCCAGATATAAACTTGAGGCAGGCAGACTACCTTACTGTATTAAATCTGAAGGAATTAAATCTCAAGAGAGTTTTAAAGGTCCAAATGCCCCAAACAGCCCTAAGAGCTTTATTCAACACAGATGCATAAGAGAAAGGGAATATATACCATGCTATCAAAACCAGGAAGAGGTAAAAAGCAGTTTGTCTTGGAATCAGTCAACCACCTACCCTCTTAAAAAGCTTCAATTACATCAACAAAATAGCAGGCACATGAAAGAAAGCACTACTACAACTGAGAAAATAAATATTTGGAAGCTAGAATTGAAGATTGCTACTTCTAGCGCAAGAAGACTGTTCAGCAGGAGCAAGGGTGAAATTTGCCATGACCAGAGAGCTGAATCCAGACAAAGGAACACAGAATGGGCCACAGTAGGATGTGTAAAGGAGCAGGGAAGCAAAACATCACCAGGACATACCCGATCTTGTTCTGCAAGTAGCAGGGTTAATCTGCAGCTTGGCCTTGTATCAAGCTTTTAAAATACATATAATGCTTTACAAGAGAAGCCTTTGTTCAGACATAAAGGCAATATACTATGTGTAGATAAGAAGTTCCCATAACAATGCTACCTGTGTTACAGGTATGCATACAACAAACAGTCTGTTTTCATAACACCTTGACTAAATACTTACACAGATCTGTACCCTTGATGTTTCTGGCTCGGAGGACTTTTACTGTTAGGTTGTAGTAAGGGTGCTTCTCCCACTGAAAAGAGAGAAACAAGCTCAGCATGTAACTCAACTGCAATGCCTGTTCTATGACCACATCAGTATCAGTCCAGAGAAATGGATCAGACCAGCCAGCCCAAAATAAACTATTAATGAGTCAGTTTGGGAACACACACAGCACTTTCAGTGTCCTGGAAGAAGACTAGAGGACTAAAGGAGTCTAGAAGGAAACTCAATTCCCTTTCAGCACGGCAATGCGTGATGTCTTAGGATAACTCCTCACAGACTTCAGAAAATAAGTCCTTTATTTAGGGTTTCCTCTAATTACAGAACAATTTTGAATTTCTTCGTTAGTTCATTCCTGCTGAAGGATAAGCAGACACTGAAGCTGCTCAAATGATTTTCATCATGACTTGGCTAGTTTAAGACTATTTGCCAAGGGCACATGCATGCTTGAGTAATAGCAGACACGGCGAGAATCTTAACAGCATGGTCTAAAGACATAGAAAGCATACACTGTTTACAAAGAAGAAAAAACTCACTTTCTTGTAGGAACACATACTTCATGGCAGTTTGAGCAAGAAAAGACAAACCTTAAATTCCTTTTCATTCTGGACTGTTACTGGTATCAGCACTATAAACATGCATGCCACTTTACCAGCGTAGATCAAAATGTAATCCTTGCTCTTGAAAGCTTCTAGGAGGCTATTTTTGGAAAGTAATGTTAGTATCTAATTGCCTGGATGTGAAGAGGAAAAAAAAGCCTGACTGAATCCTAGAAGATCATGAAGGACTAAGGGGGGGGGAGGGGGAAGACAGGAGAAAACAGCTTGAAAGGATTTAGTGCAGAGACCGCACAGAAGCAGCTGTGTAAGGCTCATGAACAGAATGGGATTCTGCCTGATTTCCATCAGTTATGACACAATTCTGTCCAGCTAAGAACCTTTTCTATTCTTAAATCCCATTTCAAAATGCTTTTCACAAGTGGTCACTACTTCACGTTCATCATTTTCTACATGGTTGGCTTGAGACCAGAGTTTAATTTCAGATATGCTAAGTATTCACCTACAACTGAATTCAATGGGATCTTCACTTACAACAAAATGCTGCAGTACGCCAAACATTATATAAAAACATTGGCCCTACATATTACTAACTAGGATCTCAAGGAAACCAATGAACCCTGAACTGTCAAGCTCTCCTTGAATATTCGTTATCTGATAAATGGAACTGTACTATGTTTGTTAAGCAGTCACATATTTCTGGAGTTTTCCATATTTCTTACCACTTTAAGATACTTGCCGGCTTTTGCAAAACAGGGTTTGAACAAAACCCAATAAAACCAAGACATACATAGTATACTGAACATCTTTGTACTGAGTACCATCCACCCTGATGAACAAGTGAAGGGTAAAAATTACACAGGTTGTCTAAGATGGCTCACATGCAGGTGCTAAATTAAATTTGTGCAAATAAACTCCAATTATACCATTATTACTGTTAAAGGACTTATATTTGCAGCATCAACATGCTGAAGATACTCCTTCCCTCATTTGTTTCTGGGAACAAGCCATGCCTTCACATCGAATTTCACCATGAGCTCTATCCTTCAGATGCTAGTTTTTCCTCCTTTTTAAACCTTTCCTAATCACCTCTATTTTGTTCAGTCACTGACACTAGTTCCTCAGGCAAAGCCTGACCTCCTTTCTACCTCATCAAGGTGGGGAATGGACTACAGAAATTCAAGATTGCGTATGTGATTCTCAACGACTTCCTAAAGGTGCTGCAACTCTTCAGGTTGTTGAGAAATGAAGCTACATAATCACACCCCCACTGCTGTCAAAGCAATCTTCACTCAGGTAGCCTATCATCTGGAAATCTGACACCATCAGCAGAGGAAGCACAGTACACCCTGAAGACAGCATATCCTTCTTTTACTGCACACCATCTATCAATATATAGTTACATGTTCAAAATAAAGTCCTTTCCAAAGGTCTCTAACAACCTTTGATTTGCAGGCAGTCATTACACAGCTGAGGATACATTTTCCACACCCAGATCATAATTTAAGGGCACGTAACGCAACAGACATTTCACTGTGCTCCCAAGTCTGTGCTACGAGTTATGCCAGAACCTTCCCATCTGCCCTTTCTACTTATCTTTTAGCCAAGGCACAGCAAGGTCATAACATGTTGCAAGGTGAGCATGCAGAGTAATGAAGCATGAGAATATCAGATATGTTCTATCTGAATGCATCAGGGAAAAGGCAGGCAAGAAATCTGTATGGGAAATGAGCAACAAATAACGACAGTTCTGCCTATACCAGCATACATGAAAGCACACCGACATATGCAATGGGTGCAAGCAACCAGTTTCTACTTTGCACTTTAATGATTTTTCAGAATCACCTTTTCCAGAGCTCAGGAGACTGCATCTGAAGCACAAACCCCCTTGAAATCCTTAAATGAGCGTACAAGACTGAATTTTCACACACTCAACCCTGCTAACAACTGTTAGCAATAATAGCAAAATCAGTAGCAAATAAAAATGTAACTTCTAAGCTGTATTTTCTTTTGTGTTCAAAGCTACCAGGCAAATCAGGTAGCTCAAAAAAAATGTCTGGCTTAACAAAGGAGCACTTACTCCCTGTATTGTTCCTGCTCCCAGGTAAACACTGCTGCCCATAATTTCCTTCCTTGTGGTCAAAGTGCCACAAGTTTACTTTTAAACCCAAAAGCAAACTCCTGGCTTTCCTAGGCACCCCTTGCACTTTCCTTCCTCTCACAGAAGTGTGCACCCACAGTCATAAAAGGAGAATTCAGACCCAGTCCTAAGAACCATGGTCTTCTGGAGGGCAAGTTTTATGATCAGTCGGGTGATACGAGTAGTGCTAGCAGCTCAGTATCACAACAGCAGTGGCAAACACTAGGCTCGCTCCCACTTATATTGCTGTTTGTCTTTAGATATGTGAAACTAAGGCTAAACTCTGGAAAATTAGAGATCTGATCATGTTGAATTTTTATCACACAGCAAGCAGAAGTGTGGACAGGCACAGAGGCAGCAAGCCACCTTGTGACATCTAATGATCACCTCAATTTTAAGTTGTAGATTGAGGTGTGGGGGTCAGCAGGACAGGTAATCAGATGACAGACCAGATCTCCCAGGGAAAGGCTCCTTCGCAAACATTTAGTGCAATTCAAAAATCGAGGTTATTGGCCAGGCCATCGTATACAATGGAATGATTATACACCAGTTAAAGGACAAACACATTGAAACCACTTTATCTAATGTGGTTGTGCTGCATTATGAACAGGGTGTGAAGTCATCGTTAATCTTTGTCTACTGTAGATTATTAAGCCCTGTGGGATAAGTTAGAAAGCAGAAAGGAAGGGAATGGTAATCAAGGATATTTTGCAAGAAAACAGATAAGCACTATTTTGTCTCTACTGATGAGAAGTGCAGTATTCTGCACTCTCCTTCCCCCCCCCCCCAAAATACATGGCATCAGCTTAATTCTGCTTCCCAAAACCTAAGGAAAGAGACCTGCTCTGCATTGCCTCACACAGACCCTGAATTTACTAAAAACCTGGAATCTCCATTAGCATTCTTGTTATCCAAAATTTTCCCCAAACTATAAACTTTTTGATTAATTCCCGCAGAAGCGCAGGACTGGTTTTCCACACGTGCAGTAACAGCAAGTCACTGCCGAACACATCGGCTAAGGAATGGTGTCTCAAAGACAGCGCTACAATTTGTCTTACCCGCCAGTGATAAAACCCAGTCTCTTTCCTCTCCTTCCTTTGGAAAAGCACAGCTGCCAGAAAAGGCAGCACTCTGGGTGGAAACGGGCCCCGCAGCACCTCATGGAACATGGGAAAAATGTCCCGTCGTCTCCGCAGAAAACCTGACAGGGAAACACAGAAAACAGAGAAGTCCCCAGGCGCCTGGCTGCGAAGGGCTGCTCTTTACAGGCTCGCTCTGAAGTTTTGCGCAGGACTGGGCTGCGCTCCAACTGCGAGAAGCGGAGGTGTGGCCTGCGCTTGCCAAACAACCCAGTTCAAAACCTCGCTGGCAGGTTTTTCAAATACTGGTAAAAGATAAGGGCAGCAAAGTAGCACCAAACAGGGAAGCCCTGGGTAGGAGGAAGCAC
This sequence comes from Haliaeetus leucocephalus, assembly GCF_000737465.1. Taxonomy (NCBI): domain Eukaryota; kingdom Metazoa; phylum Chordata; class Aves; order Accipitriformes; family Accipitridae; genus Haliaeetus; species Haliaeetus leucocephalus. Next base: position 865,679 of record NW_010973132.1, on the reverse strand, counting down.
CACTCCATGATTAACCCACAACCTCAAAACCCCCAGTCCAGATTTCCTTTGAGAGTTCCAGCAACCTGACCTAGGACTTTGACCATTTTAAACCCTCTCAGAGTTTCAGCATAGCCTAAACTAGTATTTTTAAATATAAAGAAATTCCCATCTTACAAGCCTGAAGCAAAGCCAAATTTGTCATTGACTGTAGCTGTTGTGAGAAGTTTCAGGGAGGCCTGAGCAGAGACACCACAACATGGTCTGCATTAGGATACCTCAGAGAATATTGATTCACCGCCATGTCTAACCTTTTGCTATGTGAGCGGCCTGCGCTTGTGCCCCCCTTTATTCTCATTTCCATGTAGCTCAGTATTGATTCTCCACCAAAGGTTATTGAAAAATTGTACAACAGATTGGGCAGATTTTTTTATGCATCTACTGTGTCTTTAGAAATATTTAAGTAGTAAAGGAAGTGATTAGTTTATTAACAGCTGCTGACAGCTGGCTTGTCTGGAGCTTTTTATTAAAGAGCTTAAACTGAAGCAGCAGACCAAAAAACAAACTTAAGTGTTTCAGGAATTAGAAAGTGGCAGAGAATGTATGAAAGCCAGTAATGCAGGATGTCACCAGCTCCACACAAACATGAGAATGTGACACATTCTCAGCAAGGTCCCATTCATTAATCATTTCCTGTCATTAGTGTCAGTCACTAGATCAGAATTTAAGAAAATTAATAAAAGCACAGGCACTGACATTTAGAACACAAACAAGTCAGTACTAGTTAGTGAATTCACAGACTTAAGAGTCAATGCACAGGCAAAAAGCAAGTATCATAACATTGCAGAACAGCCAGCAACTGCTGTAAAGCTCTTGTGTGGTACTAAATGGCTTGGTAAAGATAGACACTGGGTTGAAGCAGCAATTTCTTTGCATTTCTACATACTGCTGCATTCAAAGTGAAGGACTGTCATATGAGGTTTTATTTATCTTTGAAAAACTGCAGAATCATAAGTGTGATTTATTTATATTTAATCTAATATAGCTCAACTATAAATTACCAGAAAATTGAAGCAGCCTTACACAGTAAGCTAACATGGAGAAACTACACTAATTCTAAACAGCTTATTATAGGCAGTATATAAAGCCTGTATTTTACCTTGTGAGTGCCCAATTGCATTTAAAATCAGGCTTACCTGCCTTCTCCTGAAGTGTTCTCTCATCTTCCAATGAAATCTCAGCACAGGGATCTCATGTTTATATAATTTCTCTTGAATTTCTCTCTCAAGAAAAACTGAAAACTCTTTAGAACATATGCTTAAGAATTGTTTCATAGTCAACAGATCATCCATTAGCAAACAGTGTTTAGGTGCAGTTTTAGCTATCTACAGACAATGTTGACAGCCAACTTAATATCCAAAGAGAAGCTACTTTCGTCATTTCCTAGCAGACTAAGAAAACAAGCAAGCAAAACAGCATCAAAACATTAGGCAACACAGATGGCCTCCCACCTGGTAACTTAACTTCTGCTTGGATTAGCATCCCCATAGTGGTAAAGGTAGATGTATACCTACATTTCATTCAGTTATTTTGGTGTCAGCAAGCACGAACAAATGACACCATCACCAACTATACTATATAGTACTTAAAATGTGCATAGATATCACAAGGGACCCCTTTTGCTCCCATTCGCAGCACTAAGAGGAGAGCTGAGATGCAGTATAATTAGAAGAGATGAGATTCCAAAGGATGCTATCAAGGTTTTGATTTGGGTTTATTTTTTGGTGGGTTGGTCTTCTCCAGAAATACCAATATACTCAATTGTCCAACACAGAAACAAAATATTCTTCTTCAGTGCTGATATCTCCCATTTCTACAGAATGCAAAAACTGAGGATCTATATTCTACTTCCAACACTAGACTAGTTTATGACCTACAATTCAAGCAGCTGCAAACCTGTGAATCTAAGCATTTCTTGATTTGGTCACACAGAGCTCAACATCCCTCCTCACCCCGAAACAGCATATGACCACTCAAAAAAAATTGTCAGTAATTTTAGTGTTCTCTAATAAGTACATATTTAATGGTATAAGACTTTCAAAAACATTATTCAAAGAGAGAATACAAAAGTGGGTTTAGTAGGATTTTGAGAACATTCACAAGCATACTATAAACTTGTAGATTTCAAAAACAAAGTTGAGAAGTGATGACAGCTCTCATATGATGTAGCCTCATTTGAATTACACATATCAAAGCAGGAGCGATACTGGGAGCCCCTGTATTGGGTCTGACTTTCAGGAGAAAGTAAGGACTAATATATTAAAAAAAAAAAAAAAATCTACAGCAGCCCAGAGAAGCTTAACTGCACAATGACTGAAACACACACACTGGTTCACAATATTTATTACAATCTATTGCTTTAGATAAACCTGCTGTATGGTTAGTAAACCCAAACCACATTATAAGAACCAACAAAAAAAGTTACAGCACAAACCACATCTCTGTAAAAGGTATGCAATGAAGGTGAACAGGGGCACAACCTTAACCGTTTAAGTAAGAGCACAATGAAGACCCTCATATGCGAATGCAGCTCTCCTGGTAGCAGATAACAAAGGTAAATAAAAATCAGACTAACAGTACTAAATATAAGATAGGTAAAAATCAGAGCAATATTGTTATATCTGTATACAAAGAATACAGGGCCTTTTTAAATACCCTTCTTTCATTCTCAATGACCTGTAAACACAACTCTCCCAAACCATCTTCCCTCTGTACCTGAACTAGTATATAAAGATCTATACAGAATGTGCAAATCCAATATAAGTATTTTTAGGCTCTCTTCTTCAAATAGAAGAAATACAAGGTTAAAAACATTAACACCACAGATTCCCTCTACCCAGCCTCTGCAGAAAGACATCAGTAGCAATACTGCCCAAGACATCCAAGTACAAAAGTAGCATGACACTGGACCAAGAAATCCATAAGAATGCATGGCATATGAACAATAAATACAAACACAGGTGGAAAGGGAAAAAACAAACAGTTATCAAGGGAAACTATTAACGCTGGCAAATGAAAATTAATTAGGACTCTTGTCAACCTACAGCAGATCTGTTACTAAGAAACGCTCACGTAACAATGGCTTAAGTAAACCTGTAACGTTAACTGAGATCCAATTACACCTTAGGCAGACAGGCTGTATTCATCTACTTGTTCATTAAGAGGTGGTATCTGGTAGTTACATGCCATACTCCATACTATTTAATAATTACATATTATAAGTATTGCTAGACCAGGATGTTGGGAGTCAAATAGCCCAATATTGGGTTATTTGCTACTGCTGCCTTTTCATGACCAATGCACAGATTCTTTCTGCACCAAACATTTTAATATCCCTCATACCAATCTGCTATAGGTTAAAGTTTGTGGAAAAAATAAGTTAGACAAAAAACATTACAGCCTACAAGGAGTATGGTACAATCTAGTTCTTGTAGTTAAGACTTCTGGCCCAAGAGTAACTTAAGAACAGTACCAGCCTGAGCAGAACACAGTTCTAGAGCATTTAAAACAGAGAGATGTTGAAATAGTCTGGATTTTACTTCAATGCTGGAAAGTGAACCAGAGACCAAAAAACTTACATACGCAAATCTCAAGTGTAGTCTAGAAGCTTAATCAATAACTATAGTTCACTCCCTTCAGAAGTTGATTTACAGTGTGTTCTTTGCTTTTTGGTTTGAGTGCAGATGTGAACTTCTTAGAATAATCTCTGAGCTTCCACTCATGCTAAGAGTGACCATATTCAGTGCAAAAAACACACAAGTTAATTCAATTTATAGCTCTCAAACTAAAGTAAAAAGAAAAAAAAATGCTTACTAGTGGTACCTACTGTTTGTCTGACTATCTCCTGTGGAACAACTTCTTATCAGAAGGTCAGGTGATAACACTGAATATCAATAAAAATATTCCTTTGGCCAGCACTTAAACATTCCCATTACTGAGATGAAAGTAAAATTCTGTTTTCCAGGTCTAGAAATAGGCACAGAAGCCTTCTCCATGCCAAACACCTGGTAATCTCCATGCAACACTGATACAGCTGCAAAAACTTTAAAGGAATTTTTTTTTTTTTAAAGAACTATTTACATACAGGGCCAAATCACAACATTGTCACTCTAAGGAGGTAAGTTTTATAGTAAAACTTGACTTGTGGTGAACGCCCAACAGTTGTCTAACAACTCATTCGCAAGGTTGGAGTGCAATAGAAAACCCACTACAAAAATCAATTTCTATTCTTCATCTGAGTACTGAGAGGTTTGGTGTAGTTGCCAGCACTATAACAACATGGTTAAAGTCATTTTCTAGTAAATCAATATTACCAGATAGATTCGGTCAGTCCACAGATACAAATGACTTCTAGCTAGTATAAGAGAACCTAGCAACAAGCCTCAAAAATCTCAGAGGCATCAACTTCTTAAGTCGTCAGTTCCAAATTTCATATGAATGTTGGGATTATTAACCATGACAAGGTCAGGTGTCCAATGTGTTGACTTCTTTGGAGCAGAAATAATGCACGACTATTGCATTAGGGTATCGAGCAAATGCACTGTAAAGAGACAGAACACAAAAATCAACTGTGAGTACAGATAAACAGTTTTCCCTATTCAAACAAGAACATCCAAGTTGTGCAGAATCAGAAAAAGGTGCTTACATGAAAGTGACACTTTCTTGTTTTAATTAAAGCCTGAATATATTCTTGAGAAAATCAGATAAAACAATTCTATGGATTTTGTAAGTTTTGTTTTTAAAAAAATAGTATCTGTTTTCATTTCTATAGGCACACTTTACTTGGAAGTCACTAGTAACAAGTTAAAGACTGGGTGACATGCTGACATGTTTGCCCTTCAAAACCTTGTTGAACTTAACAGCATTAGAAAAATCCTAGACAACCAAAACAATACTGCATATGCAGATTTAAATCCTGATGCTACACACTACAGACTAATAGCAAAAAATTCAATATGCACAGCAACAAGTATATTTAGACCTACGTTCATCAAAATGTTTTGGAAGAAGCAGCCTTCCCTATCATTGTGAATGCTACTGATATCTCAGAAGGGTTCACATCAACAAGAGAAACAATGAATAAGCTAGTCATGTAGCATTCCACTGAAGTTCAGAGAGAAAAAAGAAAAAGCGCAAATAAAATTTGCATGCTATACTAACCCATAATTACCTACTAGGAATGACAAAAGAAAAGTTATTGGCATCTGGGTATCAATTGAAATTAGTTCTACTTTTAGATGTCCTAAGATAATTAGGCTAGAAAATGTAAATCAGCCAGGGAACCACAAAGCCATCAGATATAGAAAACTATCACGCGTATATCTTACTTTAAGATTCTTTACATCATCCTTCTTAACTCTAGTTAAGAAGTGGGTAGTAGGCAGTGTTCTTAGAAAATTTTCCAAATTCAGTATGAAAAGTGACTTTCTGCCTTCTAGAGTTGTGAAGTGAGAAGTCTTATGAGTTTCTGAAGGGATTTTATTCTCCTTTGTTGAAAGCAGTTTACTCTTGCAGTAAACTTCACTGACTAAAGCTTTGATGTTTTCCCAGCCACTCAGTTGAGCAATGTAATTTGTAATTCAAACACTCTTCAAATGTCTCCCTCATACTGCTGTTCTCTCTGTGTATATACACATTCCAAATTTTGCAACATTCTTAGTTTAAGTCTACCAGATTCATATCTGATTCAGTTTCCCAAGCTTTAAGGTATATGCTCTCTCACCTGTTACCTATCTTTTTTTTACATACAGTGCACACCTTCTCCTCTGTAATAATGCACTTCACTTGCTGATGCAAGATCCGCTCCTCCTGGACCTAAAGAAGAAGAAAAAACCAAAAACAACCCTTGCTTATAAAGCAATATCACACCACAGCTCACTTTAGTCTGGTGAAACTGAAAACTGTCACAACATTTAATTTTCAGTGGCTATATCTACCATAGCAAGTTGTACAGCACAAAAGCAGCAGAGCAAGTGGTATCGAACATCCAACCCCCACACTATATGAATTGCAGGATTTTACTTTCAGCTAGTCTGGTCCACAGACTAAGGCATTCTAACCACTAAGGGGTGTTCAGGCGAACTATTGAACTGCATTGTCTGGTTTAGTTTATTTGAAAGAAATCCAGTCCATGCTCTCTGAGATCATCCTGCAATGCACACCAGAGCACAGTAAGTCCGGAGACACACACACACCCCCCTCATCCAAACCAAAATGAATGTCCTCGCTATCTCCTGAAAAAGGGACATTCAATCTACTTGATGCACGCCTACTAATTTCAGGTGCACTACAGCACCATCTAGAGGACACACATTCCGTATAAGGAACAGTTAATTTAAATACTGAACATCTGTTTTAAAACACCATCCCAATAAATGACAGGTGGTGGGTAATTACCCTCAGAAACTCTGCATGGAGAAGATTCTTGAGCACTTGATTAAATCTTTTCTTCTGAGCATTTTCTTCAAGGACTTTCTCTAAGAAGATTCGAATCTCACTAATCTGGGTATTTGCTGGGAGCAGGTTTATCGCCTGGAGCAAAACATATACTTAGTTAGGAAAAATTAAAAAAGGAATAGAGAACAAAACAGAACAGAAATTGACACATTTAGCTTTACTCTCTTACAGTCTGTTCACTTGCCTACTCCAGTACCTTCTGTCACCTGCCAACAGTACAAACTGAGTACTTACAAGTCTTGTCTTACCTTGGTGGTATCCAGTTTGCTGTGATGTAGTTCCAAAACCTGCAGAGCAGCCTGCAGATTGGCTTGAGGCTCCAGCACTTCCATCTTGATTGGTCCCAGGCAATGAACACTAGGTGGGGAGAGATACATCCGAAGCAGTGACAGATAGACCTGTTGCACACAAAAGGAAAGTTCTGAAACCGCTGTACACATCCACAGTTGACAGTGCTGGTAGAACCCAGCAATGGTACGAGTAAGTTGTACCCATGCCATTCAAAATTCTGAAGTGCTAACTTAGACAGCTCTTATCTTAAAAGAACAAAAACTGAAAAGTACCAATGATGTCCAAGGCCTTTTAAGACTTGCATTCTACACTAAAGTTTTTCTATAAGAGTAGTTTTAACCACGCCTCCCTCATTTATCTTACCTAATTCATTTATAACCTTTAGAAACCAACACTTCATTGCCTCTTACCATTATCTTTTTTGTAGATGTTTGTGGAATATGCACACAGTATTTTGTCTTCTGAATTCCATCAGAACTTTAGCTACAGAATATATGCTCAATTCCAGTGATACAGTAATATTCTCAACAAAAAAACCCAAATTTATAAATATAAAAAAACCCCAATCATCTAGTAATGCCTAAATTCCAAGAGCTTATACATAGGTTCCTGTCCACCTATACAAACCCTGAAAAAGTCTGTAACAGGGCAAAAACTTTAAAGTCCGTAACATGGAGTGAATAGTCTAATACCTCCTTACTGAAAAGGAAGGCTGGAAAGATGAAGCTACTTACATCTTTGTTGCCATCTTTGTTTCTGTCATAATGTTTATGGCAGTAGCTAGAACAGAGAAGAATCAAGTGAAATGCAGGGACAGTTTTGGAACCCAGAGAATCAATCCACAGAAATTACCATTTAAACGTTTTGATTACTGAAGCCATCCAAGTTAGGTGACCGTACATCCAATTCTGATCAATTAATCAAGTTGCACAACAAAATTACACTGTTTACTCTGCATTACAATGCCGAGAAAAGGGAGGTTTTGTGCAAGTCTCCCCCTTCCAATCAACTTAAAAAGCTTTAATGCAGAAACTAAATTTAATTCAGCTGTCTAAAAAAAGGGAAAAAATATGTCTCAAATCAACACATCATAGCATAAAAATGTATGTGTAGATATATCTAATTACTGTATCTGAATCACAGAGAAGGTGTTCATTAGTGTACACTGCATACCAGGGTTGAATGTCCTCTAACAGGCATTTGCTGAAAATAGCTTTAAAATAAGCTATGTTAAATAGGCCCTAATGTTCAGATATACCTGCCAGTATCAGTTAATTCTATTTTCACCTAAGTACTTTAGATTCATTCAGAAGGTTCCCTGACACAATACATCTAGCAAAATGCCTTATCACTGCTAGAGAGGATTCAACTAACTGAAGGAGCTTAACTTTGCATCTGGCCTAGTGAATGTCACTCCAAAGAGAAAGGAAGCAAAACAACATACAGAAGTTCAGAAGCTAATGAGAAGTGGAAACAAGGCATCATCATCTGTAATGAACAGATGCCTGGAGGAGACTAAAAGTCAAGAAAATAGGGCAACCTGGCTTACAGCATTGATGCTCCACGTACAGCAACATTTCACTACACATCCTATCCATAGGGCAGTGAGCAAACTAAGTCTTGGGGAGGGGGGGAGAAACTTACTCTTCAGCCATGTTGGTGTCCTTCAAAATATGAACATAAATAAACAGAGCTTGCTCGTGCTTCCCCATACGACCCAAGAGCAGAGCACGTTCTTCTAGGAGACCTAGTGATAGCATGAAGGATTAGTCAATAGCTACGCAGAGAAATGACAACATAAGCTCCATTAGTGACCAGACTAACAGAAGGAACTATAAACTGTAGTCTGAGCACAAGTTAAAGTTACACTGAGACTCTAAGTCTACTTCATACTATTCTCAGTAACATTTTATGAATTCTTAAGCAACCTTAAGAAACAACAAACTTCACATCTGTTGTGCAATTCAGGCTCACCAAAAAGTTAGGCTAAATATTTAAGTGATGGGAGACACCACAAGGTCTTAAGCCAACAGTTACAGGAATCCTGCAGAGACTGGTAAACCCAACTGTACCAGCAAAAACATGAGTTAGTATACACACCAGCAGCCATCTTCTCTGTTTTTAATTGCCATGATTCTACAGTAAGCAAGAAAGTTTTGCTGTACAATGCAGTAAGCTAGGGTTTAATTGACCTATGGAAACTGAACTCACCATCAAAGGGGAAGTCACTAATTAGCCGACTAGGTTCATACCAGCTAGACTTCTCCAGAAAAAGTAGAAGCTTTTTCCGGTAATCCCCCAAGTCTCCTCCTTCCTCCCCAGCAGGCACTGGAGTTTTATCTATATGGAAGAAAACAACAGAAACTACAGTATCACAACTATTTCACCACACTACTACAAAGAAGATGATAAACAAACAAATCATTATGAGGAGGAACCAAATGCTGATGAAACCTGTTACATGGGCTGGCATCCTGCGGCACCTGACAAATTACTGCAGCTCCTTAAAACACATCAAGTGGCCACTTAAACAATAGACTCAGTTATTCAAGACCCTTCCCTACCCTTAACATGCAGAATTCAGGGAACAGTAGCTGCCATTCCACTCAATCATGAACAAAGTGTCACTTGGTACCTTAAGATCTCTAGGGAGGCAATAAACTAGACTTCCCTACAAACCCACAACTTTTGTTGTTCCAGTTCCTTCATTGCTTGGGATGTCTTCTGGATGTGAACAGGGAAGGCTTACAGCAATACACTGTGAAGGCTCCCCTGTGCTGTCCCATGCCCCTGGTCTTCCCACCAGAAAAGGCTAAACATACCTGCAGGGTAAGAACTGAGATATTCTTTCATTAAGGCCTGCACTTTCTCACAGTACAGCTGGATCAGACAGTTGTGAAAGTCTGCACCAGTTTCTTCCCAGACATGAATGATGTGTTCCTGTAAATACATGTTCAGGTTCAGTTATAATCACTTCCTCTGGGAAGTAATTTGTTACAAGCAAGCAACAGTTCCATGCTTGCCTTTACCAAGCTTGACTTCAGGATTTCATACATTTTAATTATTTTTTCTTTGCACAACTTATGGCAAAGCTAGCATTCTCTGAAACAGCATCAGGCTCCAACGCCTGGAGAACTAAAGCCATACACATAACATTTTATACTGAATGTAATGCACTAGTAGAGATTGAGTTCTTACCAGATAAGGAATAGTCAAGCTTTTAAAATTTTCTATCAAGAAACTGAGCACTTTGTCTCGTGGCAAAGCTTCCACTTCAGGGAGGTCTTCTGTAAATATCTGTTAAACAAAATTTTATTCACAGAATGGTGATTTTTTTTAAATTTAAGTGCCACAGTATATTTTCTCTGAGGCACTGAAGCCCAGCATATCATCACATGTGTCCAAAGAGTAAGCGCAAGAAATATAAAAAAATCTGAGCAGCTTATTCAGGCACTCAGAAGCTATCTCACATCTGAAAGGATTAACAAACATCCCCACTTCTGCCTTAGTTAACACTCTTCTTTTACGGTGCCCAACACCTCCCAAATACAGGGAGACAATTCTGTATCAAAGAAGAAAGGGAAAATAAGAAAGGCAAATTAACATTTGCCATTTAAATACTCAATCAGGCTCTTGTGCAAAAAGTGTGACATCAACAACATTAAATGTTGTATCAAAGTGTCCTAGCTACTTATTCCAAGATAAGGTATTCCAAGAATGGCAAAGCATAAGAAAAACTGAAAGGCTGTCCTGCTCTATCTACTGCTAATCTTACCACAGTACTGAACATAGAAAATATAAATTATATATTTAATTGGATTTAGCATTAATACATGGCTTCTTACATTGAGTTCTCTCAATTCCATACACTGCACTAAGAATCTCAGTGGCAAGGTGCCTGTTTCAACCACACTTACCTTCAGTCCATCTTCAGGAAAATCTCTTAGCACCCAGACAGAGTAGGAAAATACCAAGTGCAAGTTCTCTGTACCTGGAATACAAAAAACAGCAGTGTTCAGTATTAAAATCCTAAAGAACTCTCTACTCACAACACAAGCAGACACTTTCAGACCCAGCAAAGCTTAATGTACAGGAAGAATCTGGTTTGTTTTTTCCCCCACTCAAGTCAGGCAAATCACACATTCTAGGCTAAAACCGCCATTTCATACTTTGTAAACATGACTTGAAACAGAAACAAGAATTAACTCAAATACTAAGCAGCACCAAATGTAAACAATTCAGACCAAAACCAAGATCAGTTGTCTTAATCACATTCCAAAAGTCTTCCCCTACCATTTGTTTTTATTAGGGTAGAAAAAGCATTGTTCTTGTGTAATGTCCTTCAGTCCATTTCCAGCCTGCCAGTCTAATGACTTCTATAGTAAATGGTCAAATACTTCATAACAAGTAGTAAAGCATCATAGTACTGAAGTAACCAGCATAGAAACTACACGACAGGTAATAACTTTCCATTTTTTAAGAAAATTTAGGATCTCCCTCTTTAAAAGAACACTTTCATTTCATCAATTTGGTTCACAAAGTTTATAAAACATGTTAGGAAAACATGACTTTCCCCTTACCCTCCTGACCGGAACCACTGAGGCATTCACTGCCCAAACAATGCAACAACACAACCATACAAGAAACAAAAACTTACACCAACCCTATAAAAAGGCAGTCATTGTTTGCTTTTCTTCATCCCACAATATCATCAGGAGTAAGTTACTTTTTAAATATTTAAACCAAGCAGCATCTTCATAGTAGCAGTATTTTAAAAACCAAAAGGTGAGCGCTATGAAGTAAAACAATTAAAACAGCCCCCAGAAGAGCCAATTTCAAAGTTTCAGAAACAAAACAGTGACTTGGCAAATGGCACTATGGTCATAGGGTCTGAATTTCACTGAACTTCAATTAACTTTCTGAATTAACAGGGCACTGTACGGTAATCGGTTTGCTAGCCTCACTGAGAAAATTTAAATAAAGGACAGGACAAGCCATGGGAGTAAGTTCTCATTTAGAACATGAGACCGAGAAGAGAAAGTCTAACTCGTTATAAAGAAGTGTGAGATTAATTAGAATAGCTCCTTTCCAAAGCACTGATGAAGCTGCCTTTGCTGAAATCACAACCAAATCACACATGAAGTTACAACCTACTCAAAAACACTCAAGAAGGCAGAAGAAGAGGAACTCATCAAGTAACTACCAAAGCTTATAGATCAGAATATTAAAAGGCCAACATTGCATCACAGCACAAAATGAAACAACTGGCTCCCTCAGCACGTAACAGTCAGCTGCATGGGGATTTACACTGAAGGTCACAGGCAAGGGTGTTTTGTGTTGCTAGAATTAAAGCAGAAACTGGATTTCTAAACTCTCTCAGCAACGAATCCCTAATTTAAATAGGAGTTTTAATAGAAAGAAGTTCTGCATAACACTCTTTTAACAGATAAAGAATGGTGTAACGCAGAAAACTAGCTACCACCCAATCAAATATGTAGTTCTCCTGTGCCTACCTCTGCAAAGATAAAGTATATTTTTGATGGACATGGCCAAATCACAGAATTAACAATATTTGCTTTGATGCAATAAACAATAAGTGGTTACTCTGTTGACACATGGCAAGTATCAAATCCAAATCAGTAATACATACTTGATAACTTAAAAGACCACAGCTACAAGCCTGGAGGAAATTTTCTCTAATTACCTGAGAACTATTTAAGAACATTTCATTAAATGCCCAAAACCCTATAGACAAGAGACGACTAAAGAAAAGTTTCTACTTCACTCAGAAGGTAAGTGAAAGCAACTAAAAATACATTCCACATAATTAAAGTTTTAAAAGATAATTTAAAAAAAAACCCCAATTATTACTTATATTAGAAGCTCCTAACTACAGAAGCCTCACCAAAGTAGGGGCAGAGGGAAAAATCTGTAGAAACCCCATAGTCTGAAATGCTTTTATCATCCTATTTAAGGGACTCCCAGAAATGACACTTATCAATTAATCAAGGCAGAATGGGCAGTGCAATTACGCCCCCGCCCAGTGTTACATTTCTTGTATGTGGTTGGGGGGGGGGGGAACTGCAAGTGACACTAGTGTCAAACATTCCATTTATTATCAATAGTTAACGTTCCATTCTAGGTTGCCCCCACTGTATTTCATTACTCTGAAGTGAACAGACCCAAACATCCTTTATCAGTTTTAAAGAGCTCAGCAAGAAGCATACAAGAAAACTGATTTGCAGGAGATCCTGAAACAGAGAAGCTCCAGAAGTCTAAGAGAAATTTAGCAAGCTGCCAAAATTTTAGAAAAGTATGCCAGACAACTTGGATAATTATAGGTCTTAAACATCATCAATCTCAAGTAAAACAAATAAACAGCTGACATAGGTCAATCGAGATGAATTTATAAAGGTGACAAATTATTTTTTAAATAAGATTAAAAGTTTGCTTTATAAAGCTGTTTGCAGAATATAACATACCTACACTTCCCTAAGATGAGTAACATTACCAAATGACACCAATGAATAAGAAGTGTAAGATACAGACATGGCACATATGGGAAAGGTCTCAATTTCATTCTAAGTAATGTATTATCATTGAATAAACATGTTGCTAACAGAAGCCAGCAGTTCTTAAAAGAAATGATTATAGATAAAAAATACCAAACTTTGCCAACAGTGTAAGTCTAACAAACAAAGGTATTTCCCCTCAAACTACTCACTCCCAAACTAGCAGTGTGATACTTTTTAAACAGTTGTGCATTTAGAAACAAATAACATTGGATGGGAGGGCACTGTTCTCAAAAGTAGCAAAAACAAAAAAGGACTAGGGAGTTCACAATGAATAGTCAACCAAGCAAGTTCCCACCATGATGCTGTGACCAGCAACTATAACCATCAGGTCACGATCTAGATCTACCTAAACACAGAAAACAAAAACTTCATATAGGATTCTTCATCTCAGGAATTACTACAAGCCCCAGCAACTTGAAGTTAGACTTTCAGCTGGAAAGCCTAACCCATAAGTTAGACTTCCCTTTTGTCAGTGGTGGCAAATCATCACTGGAAGAAAATACAAAATACTACAGCACATTTTCTACCAATGAAAATTTTTATCAGAAATAAGGAATGTTTTCCAGTAAGATACTCAAGATTCAACAAGATGCTCATGAACTAATCCTTGAAGCTTGCATTATGCAAGAAACCAGACAAGATGACAAGGATACCCTTTAGCTTTACAGTCTCTAGAAAGCTGCTGAAGAGTAGAATAACTGCTAAGCCCAACAAGAGTAACACCTTCACAAAAACAATGCTCTCCTTCACACTCACCCAAATGCTGCAGATATTGCACTGTCCTCTCATGACCCTTCAAAGGTGAGTTGGCTTTCTTTGACTGATCCACCAGTACCTGTAATGCTTTCAGAACAACAAAAACGTTCATTGCTTTATACCACACGTATCACTCCAACTTGAACCACAAAAAAGTGAATTTTTCCTGTTCTGCTACCAGAGACAAAACAAAGTTTTGTTTTCAACACACAGACCAAATGGGTAACAGACCGATTTAATCACAAGACAGACCCAGAAACAAAGTCTTTTCAGAATATTGCCTGCTCACTGAAGACAAGTTAACTCAATACTAGAATACATGCTCCTATCCCTTCTCCTCTCCCCACCCCAACCTCGTATCTACCTTTCTCATGCAGACCTTTCTTCTCATACAGTATTATCAGCTCACTATATTTGTGTGCCTTCTTTAGTACATGCTCACTCTCCTCAATATGGCAGTGATTGTTCTCCAGACGTAGCAATGGTGCCACCAGTGCTACATTTGTCTGAAAGAAAAAAGAGAGCATTTAAACATACTTCTAGTGTGCACCTCCTAAGCTTACAGTACAAAACACGAGTTGCAGGAGAGAAGAAAAAAAAAGAAGCCTTATAGCATAAGAAACAACACTAACATCTTAGAGCAAGGCCCATTTTCATTTCCATAATTTGTTGGGACAGAAAGAAAACAATATATCAGAGCTATTCCCCTTCAAGAACAGAGGTCAGCTTTGAAAAACGTTGTTGACAGCAAAGATCGTACTCTCCTGCATTTAGCAGTACAAGGCAACGCAGGAAGCATTCATTGTAACTTCAAAATAGGCATGGCCACATTCTTTTGACAGAGGCAGCAACCAGAAATGGACACATCTGTTTTATTCTGTGAAACTACTTCCTGACCAGTGAGCAAACTAGCTAACACCAAAGTTTCACAGATTGTTTTTAGACCAAAGACAGACGGTTGTGTGAGAATTTCTGTAGTAGCTCCTTATCATCCTCCTTAAACATTTCAGCCTGAGATTCCAACAGAGCTTGTATGGTAAAGGCCTCTAGGTCAGGCAGGCACTCACATGGAGGTAACACTTTAAAAGGGTGGTATCAATGATTTGTAGCAGCTTCTTTTTGGATTTGATCGTGGGTGTTCCTTCCATGAGGGGTGACGTACTGGACTGATGATCAGAATCATTTAGCTTCTTCACCAGCTGACTTCTTTTCTGCAGGACATCAAACGAAATTTTAACAGAAAAAGACCATGGATTTCTCCATCCCACCTCAGCAAACATAACCCACCAAGTAAAAAGACTAAATATTAAATTAAATAAACCAATTTAATAACTTGTTTTAATCAATTGTTTCTTAAAGAATTTTTATTGTTACTAACTATTCAACACATCGCCTTTCTAACCACATTCAGGTGTACACATTTGTTTTGCAAATTTATGGTTTTGCAAGATGTCCAGAGTCTTGAGAAAATAGTCAGAAGGAAACTCTGTTAAGCTGAATAAAGACACTTTAGAGAAGTCAGAAGACATTTAAAACATTTGGAAAACAATTTTGGTTTTGAACTACTAGGCACAAAAACTATCCTCCTTCAGACACGAGCTTCCTTTTAGTCTAGTAAGAATGGTGATAGAACAAATCAGATTCCAGTTAACAAAATAAAGAGGACAGGAAGTTACAGTACCCACTACCTCCTGTTCCACCTTTTAATGCACACTTTTGACCTGTATCCTGGATAGAGTGCCCTGCACAATAGTCACCAAACAAAAACAAAAGATCAAGAGCTTAAGACCTCTTCAGAAGGCTACTAGAAATAAAATACTGGACTCATGTTCAGGTCTGGTCCATAAGTAAATTTTGTCCAGTCCTCACAAAAGTCACATGTGATGTCTCCCATAGATCTGCAGGGCACCTCACGTCTTCCAGTTCCCCTGCTTTCTCAGGAGCTGCTGCCATAGTTTCCAACCATGAAGACAGCCCATTAAGGCTAGCATGACAGAGCTGGAGTAGGTGTACTGCTTCCTGCACATCAAAGCTAACCAACAAAGTATGCTAAAACTGAATAACCCTACTCTAAAAACAGATATAGGAGCACTCACTTGAGTTAGGTAGTCTATCAGAGCTAAATGTGCCTTCTCCAGCTCTGCCCCAGAGAGCCCTGGCAGGGGGTTGGGATACTGTAGCTGTTTCCTGTAATCTGTGGGCAGCAGGTCAGGATACAGACCCATCACGTGAGTGGGATCTAAGCAAAAAAAAACTAGTATTAGTAACCATTCATAATATTATTTTTGCAAACTCTCAAATGTATGTAACCTTTGAGCAAGCTTAGCTTTCCAATGGAGTTGTTTGTAGTCAACTTGTATGTCCACAAGGTTCCAGATAACAAAATTTGCTTATTACAGAAAATAAGCTAAAACAAGGCAAAAGCAGCAAAAGACAGACTGTTTCAAAGTCCAGGCACAACAAGGTCCAACCTGTGCACTTAGCACACCTGGAGAACAAGCCATTATTATAATCCTCTTACTGCTCTTCTTGCAGAATCCCAGCATTAACAACTCTTGACAGTAGGACAGGATTTCTAGGAACAAGCAATGTTTTAAGAGAAGATTTATTGTGCTTTTGAAACAAGAACTGAATAGCACCATCTGCAACTAATGAGCACCTATTTTCATAGAGTTTAAGCAAATTCAAAACTACTGCCCTCTAATTTAATTTCAGAGTATTTTGAATTCTCAGTCCTTTCTTTTTATTGTAGCTTTCCAAAGTAAATATGATGTAAGTGTCACCAAAACAAGTAAAAGTTCTAGGTTTAAATGCACAAGGGATATGCTGTCACCAATAAAAGAATCTCAGTCTTAAGCACTATTCTATGGTACCGTCCAGCCTTCAGGTGTTCTTCCGATAATCCTAGTACAAACCAGAGGAATAGCATCGGAGACTATTTTGACTTCCAAAACCACAGAAAACTTTCCTGGCTTCGGCAGCTTGCTCCATTAAACAGGAAACAGGGTTAAGGGTCCTCAGTTTGGTCCGAGTCCTGTAGATTTGCTAAATTCTTGATGTTCCTTATTTTTCATTCCAAGCTACAAGTAGGCTTTTGGCAGATGCTGAATTCCTCAACTTCAAGGGTCTGTGTACATGCTATGCACACTATAAAATAGCCTACAATACAAATATATTCTGCACAAAGGGCAAATTCATTGATTTAACTCATTGACTTAAGTTAAATACTATAACCAGTTTCACAAAAAAAAGCTAAATAGCTGCCTAGGCTATTTGCCATTCACAGCGTACTGGTCCACACAAGACACCACTGTTCTAAAACAAAAACAAAGCAGAAAACAAACATACACAGACCCCTGCAATAGTCCCTGAACTTCATTTAATTCCTCCTAACCTATGTATCTCAATGCCAACCCAAGCATTTACCTGTACCAAGCTTGGCAAAAACTTGCATGGATTCATCAAAGCGCTTCTGGCAGAAGAGGTTGAAGGCAAAGAGGTTCTTTATGTGGTGAATTTGTTGTCGCTTCTCACTATCTGAATCATCTTTCATTTCCTACACACATACAAATTAACAAACATTAAAAACTGTTGGACCTTGTAAAAGAGAAGGAAACACTCTACAGAAATAACAGGAGTATTATCATTTGGAGACAATAAGAAGAAAAAAGATAATCTTCCGAAGTGACACCTCTGAAGGTGATTCTCAGATGCTATGCTTATTGTGTCACTGAGATAACCTGGAAGGTTTGAAAGCTACCTCTGGTTATCTATATACTCGCTCTATCACAGCAACTATCTCTTCACTCATTCGTCTTTTCAAAATTTTTTTTCAAGTTAGCGATACAAAATGCAATTAATTAATTTTAATGTAGTTCCAGGGAAGTTTCCGGAAACCAGAAAACACTAAAACAGTAAGAGCAATATAATTAAAAGTACCGTTTCAGCATCTCTAAGAAGTTATTATGTTTCAGGAGTAATATGGAGGACCATTACAAAAAAAACTGGTCATCTGACACACACAACTCCAAGCAAAACCATTTACAAGCAGTCTGAAGACTTTGAAGTCCAACTGACTTCAAAGTCTAAAAGAAGGTAACCAATTAAACAGCTAAGAGACATAATCTTTCACATACAAGATGGTATCCCAAAATCTAAACCACAATAGATCAATATGGAGAAAAAGC
This sequence comes from Haliaeetus leucocephalus, assembly GCF_000737465.1. Taxonomy (NCBI): domain Eukaryota; kingdom Metazoa; phylum Chordata; class Aves; order Accipitriformes; family Accipitridae; genus Haliaeetus; species Haliaeetus leucocephalus. The sequence continues at coordinate 847,375 of NW_010973132.1, read as the reverse complement.
AGCACAAAACTAAAACTTAAGTCAAAAAAGGCTACAGTTTACCAGTTTGTGCAAAATGGACAGTAGGGAGGTTAAACTCTCCAGAGTAGCTACAGTCAAGCAGAAGGCAAACATCCTTTAGTGTTCTTTTGCACAAGTGCATCCACTGCAAACTCAAAAGGTTTCTGAGTACTTACTGCCAGCTGCAAAGCCAACTCAAACTGCTTGTCCTGCAGAAGCTGCTGGATCTGTGTGGCTATTGACACTGGAATGAGCCGCCAAACAAAGTGATTACTTGCCACATATATAATATTTGTGCTGTAAACAAGACAAAAAGGTCAGTTCCTAAGTTCCAGCACTGAGAAAGAATCAATACCCTATCTGAAAAAACAATCCTGATTAACACACACATCGCTCAATCAGATACAGGGGCAACTTGAGCAATATTGCAAAGCAGAAAGGAGAATTTATCTCCAGCAATCAGAAATTCCCAAAGACACTCAACTCTATCATTTCCTCCTCAAGGTATGGCCTCCACCCATCTGCTCATAAAAAACAACAGACTGCTTCAATGCTGCTTCTTAAGCCAAGGGAGTTAGAAAAGCACCTCCTCTCCCAGTTTTTCCAGAGTGCTACCATACACCCAGACAGCCCAACAAAAGTAATGACCAGTTATATTCAATACCCTCCAGAGGTGATGAAGCGTGGTCTCTGCAGCTCAATACTCTGTACCAGCAGCCGGGGCTCAAAAGTGCGAATCTCCACATACCTCGGCAGAACAGCAATGATGTAGGGAGGCTGGTGTTCTATTAGTGAAACAAGTGAAAAATGTAAGTTGGTTGTTCTCAAGTATTCCTTGAAACAAGCCATGACTTAATGTAAGGCTTGTCTTCAATTTATTTTTTTTTTCCCCTTGAAGTGTGTCCCTTTTTTGCTTATTAAAAACAAAGCTCAATGCCCAACACTGACAGCAATTTGCTAATAGACTACTATCAGGCTTTTTGTTCATCTTTCAACATAAGGAATTTCTGTCACACTCAGGTGCCCAAAAGAACTACAGTGCTTTAATACACTACACTCCATCTCAAATCTTGTCCCTTTATAAAAGATATGCAATACGCCTATTTCCTGAGAACAAGACAGGCATACAGACTACAAGCAAAGAAGGGGAAGAAACAAGAATAAACACATGAAACCTTCCACAGAGTACAACTTGAAACACTTTTAGAAGCTGTCATACTCCCAATCCAGCTAGTTTCTAAATACTGGGAACATAATGATTTTGTCATATACAAAGGAGTAAAGAAGCAAATTTTAAAAAAATTTACTGCTAATTCTCACCCATGGCTATAGGAATATCTGTCCAATTCAAGGCACATTTCTGAGTACAGACCCCTTCTTCGTTTAGCACAACTGTTAGATCATCTTGGCCAACCGCAACTTTTCCATCTGCTACAGGAGCTACCAATGGTTCCAGCTGCTTCCCTGTGGGAAATAGTTCTTTGATGGATCCTTTTCCATCCACCTAGGATAAAAAAAGAAAATAAACCATCCATTTTTCAAAATAACCTGTATTTTGAAGCTGCATAAGACCAAAGCCAAAAACCCCCTAGAGGGATTTACAACCCAGACTAATCACTAACAGGACAAGCGCAATTTTAAAGAGTAGCAATAAAATTTTCTGCATATCATAATTTATCTTGCTTATACATCATGTGGAAATAAAGAATACTTTTGTGTCTGAGATGATGTATTCCTGTTACTTTAACACTAGCTGAGCACATAGCACATAGGTTTATAAAATGCATAGCCAGTAGCAACACCACTTAAAGTGTCCAAACTTGGTTACTTGGTATAACCAGAGGATTTCATTTAGGCCAAAACTTTAACATGGTTTTATTCTGGCATGAGTGAGCATTGCCCATAAAAAACAAATCTAAAAGCCTAGCAGCCTGCCTAGCCTTTTTCCCTTGCCCTAGCTACTCATTCTTGTGGCCACATGCTGTCCAGGGAATTGACACACCCCCCCCCCAAAAAAAAAAAAAAAAATCCAAAGAGCTGTTTCGTGAGCTGATCTAACAACTCACTGCCACCAAAATGGAGAATTCTTCTCCTTCAAACTGCAGCTACATGTTCCTGCTGCTTCCCCTGCATTACAGCTCAAGCATTCTTATAAATCACCAACAGCTAGCCAGCAGAAAATACCACAGAAATGTGTATATTTTTTCTGGCTATTTAGTGAAATGAAGCCATTCAAGGATGGATCAGTCAAGCACCTGAGCCAACCTAAAGTAGACACTTGGAGAACAAGTCTCCGCTGTGGTTGCTTGAGCAGCTGTACAACTACTCATATCACTAGAATGGTGGGAATCAACACCTAGGAGACGGCTGCAGAAGGGCATCACTTCTTTTGTGAGCAGTGTCAGTTTGAAGTGACTGTAAAAATTACTGTGCTGTTTTCCTGTCAACTACAGATCAGTGTTGCCACCCATGTATACACGCACATACGTGCGGTGCACCTCATCTTCATCTCACTTTCCTATAGTATCAGCAGAAGCCAATTGTAAAGGCAGAAAAGAGAATCAAATATAGCTGTAAAATGAAGCATAAGTGGAAATTGTAATACTAAATTAACAACAGTAAGTTTAGACTTTCAAACTAAAATGACTACAGTTCAGCGAGGCAATCAAAAAAAGAAAAAATAGTTAAGCTCCACTGTCTGCCAGATAAGAAGATATTCTTGGTCTTTTTTCCCCTTTTAAAGCTATCTCCTTTCTTAATATGTTAAATAAAATGCAAACTGAGCTCACACAGACCAGTGCCAAAACAAAATATATCTCTTCCACTGACCTTTTCTCTGCAAGAGCTTCAAATACTGGTTTCAACAGCAATAAACAGAAGATCACTTCCTGACAAAACATCAGTTTAAAAGGACAGACTTAGACTGCCCTTCCCAAAACCACATATAGCAAGAGTACCAGATGCTGTTTTTCATAAATGTCTGTTAGCTAAATCCCTGAGCACAGGAGCAGCCTCCATAGTGTCTACTGCTACCGAAGTCATCTTAAACACTGTATTCCAAACCCCATTCTTACCCGTATCAGGTAATAGTCCCTCTTGAAGCCTACACAGATGGAGTTTTCACACCAGGCCATAGACTTTGGTACATCAGGTACACTGAAGTCCCCCTGAGGAAAACAGGGAAAACAGGTTAAAATGGCTGTTACAAGAGAAAAGCAAAAGTAAAATCTGGCAACACAGAGTGTAACAGGCAGCACTGGTGTTGACACTGTATTCCCCAAGACACACACCCAACTTCTGCTGGTCAAGGAATAGTAGCATTCAACCAAAAGGCTAGATTCATGCACAGTAAAAAGGTGTGCTCTGAGTTAGCTGGTAACTTCCTAGAAGAGCAGCATAGCTGAAAAATGCTCTACCCATTTCCATTGGTTACTTTTATCATTCTGGTATCCACAACTGCAGTTCTCTATGCTTGTTGTCAGTAACTACCTTCTCACTTAATGACATACCTGGAAAACTCTGAGTAGAAGGGGACCCACTTCCATAGTGTTATTGTTAGGTATACATTTATAGAGGCTGCATGCTAATACATTTCAATGACTTACAAGTGTACTACAACCAGAATGTTAAAATATAGAACACAGCCTTTGATTTAATTTATGAAATTGTAGTAATGCCATTAATTGTGATTTCAACCATATATTTTCACTTTTATTTGCTGCTTCATTGTTAAATCACTGCAGAACCAACTGCAGTCAATGCTCTGAAAGTCAGCAGTGCCTCTGAGTAACAGGGACTGCATAGCAAACAGTAAAGAGCAAGTACACTCCCTGTTGAAGCAAGCTAGACTACAGAAACAATGGAACTCACCTGTAGTTCATGGAACTCTCTGTCCTTCCAAAAATAAAGTTGTAGCTTCTTCCGCACTGCCACGCACATTCTCAGCACCTCTTCCCCTGTATCTGACTGCTGTGAAAATAGACAGGCCTAACTCACAGGCACTCATAAACTAAGAGGCAAGTAAGATAATACAAGGCCAAAAGAATCCTCAGCCTGAAGCAAAGCTGTCAGCTGAAGAGCAGCTTTGTTCATCCATGCCAGAAGGGCCCTAAACAAGGAAGCACAGAGAGAAGAGGGGTGGGATACTTAAAATGAACTTTGGCAGGGATTGTGACACCAAGGAAATAAAAAAAAAAAAAAAAAAAAAAAAGAGCACCAAAGACATATACACACACACAAACAGAAGATAAGCAGAGAGCTATCAGCCCAGCCCTGAAGACTAGGATAAACAGCTTGAACCCTATGCAGTATAGGAGAGGCGAGGAAATGGAACAATGCAAAGAATGTGTTAAACTGACAGACAAAAACATTAATAGCTGTTTAATATTCTAGCCTATTGGAAAAGTTTCCTGACAAGAAATACTAGCAAAGCTAAGTGCCTGTATGCACAAACAACAAGGCACTTTGGAATGACCAGATTTAAAGATGCTTTGAAAGACATCACTAGTTTTAACATCTAGAAGACCCCAAGTACTTACTAGAAAATATTTAACACTAAGCTCCCTTGAGGCAAAGAGATAAAAAGTGATGAAAAGCATTAAGCCATCTCTTCTGGTTATGAATAAGGCTTCTGAATGACATAGGTAGGCTGAGAAACTCACTTGGATAGAAACAAGTCACTTAATAAACCACAGCATATGAACAGAGAATTGCTGTACCTTATGGAACCATTTTATGGCCTGAATCTACCACAACTGCCCTGGGACTCCTTGGGCCAATACATTTTAACAGAAACAAAAATGTAACAAAAACAGTGATGGAGATGCTTGGTGAAGGGAACCACTGAGCTACTACACTGGCAATTTAAGGGAAAGGAATGGCTTTTACATTGAAGAGGACCCTTCAAGAAAGACAACAGTCAAAGTTACTACAGGATAAAAATGACTTTAAGTCTTGTATCAGGAGGTTAAAGGTTACAATCACAACAGGCACTGGAAGGTATCTTATTAAGCACAGGAAGAAAATTAAGGTGACTACATTAAAAATTGCTGCCTTAAGCAAAGCTTCAACATCCAGTAGGTACTAATTTTAAAAAGCACCAGTACCCAACCAACTTGCATGCAACACAAAATTAGCAAGCCTAATCTATACAGCAACATAAAAAAGTTATCCTTATTACAAACAGTAAGGACATCTGTGCTGTTGTGTTCCTCCTCTTACCTGAAGATCACAAGTGAAGAGAGATGCACCTTTTGCCTTGGAAACTGTGGTGATTTGTTGAAACGTCAATAGGTCATGCACATAAATGTTATTTTCTGTTTTAAACAAAATTCCAATTATTATTCCATATTTCATACATGTAAAGCTCATTGCTAATTCAAATAAGTTACCACATTTTATGTTTACGTAAAAAGAAGAACTTGCGAAACTAAGAGCTGCAAGAAAGGCAAAGGAATGTTCTCCCAAAAGCTGAAACGTGCTAAGGCACATATAAATACAAGGCAATAAATGCAGAAAAGAAGACTAGCACCAGCATTTGTAAAATTACATGAAGGAACTGAGAGCAGGTGCTAACCAAGCAGAGGAAGCGGGAGTGGAAAGGACAGCAAGCAGGCCAGAGCAGAGCAAGTTCATGAAGGAAGATTGTATGAACAAAGACCATTTTGAACTGGCTCCTGGAATTAGTGGAAAGTGAACGGTTGTAAATGGAGGGTACTGTGGTCAAGTTTTTGTACGCACGAGGACGCAGGCAGCAGAAATCTACGCATGCTGGAGCTGGAAGAGCCGGGACTTGGAGATCATAAAAAAGGGAGTAGCAACATAAGCAAAAAAAGACACAGGAAGTTCATAAGGTTAAACAAAAATAGACAGAGACAAGCACACTTAGATCTTCCACAAGATGGTAAAAGATCGCCATCTGCATATAAACTGAATTTGGTGTAACACATCAACAGTAAAGTTTCATACATCAAACAAGTTTGGACAGAAGTTTTAGACCCTATCATACAGTGCATACACATATGCATGCATATATGTACATATACATGCCAATACAGACAAACTATATCTATACATACGTACATATACACACACACACTTTAGTGCACGTATGTATTTTTTCATTTTTCAGTCACAAAACTTAGCCTTAATACATTGTTCTCCAAGCTGGCTTACGACACGCAAAGCTGCTTCTCAATCTATGCTGCATAATGCTTCCTCTGCAAAGTGAAAAAGCCTAAATCCTACACAATGACTTTTCAACAACTAGACTACTATGCAAGTGTGTGGAAAGGGTGCCACATTCAGCCAAATAACTGCACTGAGAAGAGTTCGTTAAATATTAACATATTTTCTTCACTTACCTAATAGACTGACCAGAATTTTAAACTGAGAAACAACATGAATCTGAAAGAAAGAATTCTGTTAGTGACTCCATTCATAAACTAAACCTCTGAACAAGGCTTGACTATAGATAGTCTAAGAAAATGCATCTTGGATACTCTCAAACCAGCAAGGCAGTGATCTATGCACAATCTTCCTCGAGCTATTGCAATCTGTTTCACTTACACTCAGTTTTTACAAGCTAGCACATAGAGCTTGCAACCTAAGCTGCTAAAAAATGCTATAATAAGTGGTATGTTACTAGTACAGAAGTACTTCTAAAGGATACGCGGAGTGTTGCTGAAAGAGGCTGCATAATCTTTGAGGTAAGTGCTTTCCTGAGTATCAATATAATCAATGAGCAAAAGTTCTCCAAAAAAATGAAGCAGCAGCAAGACTGACAGTAGATAAATCAGTTACTTTAGTACTAAATTCCAAATAAGAGGAATTACATTCACATTCCTATAGCATTTTACCCGAGAGTCGTGTTATATATTACAGTCTGTCAGGGTATTACCATCATTTTTACAAATATTCTCAGTCAGAGCATCTGAAGATTTACTGCAAACAACAGGACTTCCATAAAAGCCAAAAATAAACCTTTAAGTTCCAATTCTTTGCTTTCTGCTTTAGCAGCCAAACCAAGCTTATTCCTGTTATGGGAAGAGTGGGCAAAAACACCAAGCTGTGCCACCTCTAGAAGAATCTATAGTTTGGGGGAAATTTTTTGTTAAGCTTAGCAGAGATTCCAGAAGTACATTTGATATTTTGTTTCTTCGCTGAAAACACTGGAAAAATATCCCCACGTCAAGAAAATGGTATTTCCTACCTGCTGAATCTTTTTTGAGAAGTTCTTGTTGGATTTCTCTAGTGTCACTTCAAACCTATTGCAACCTACCAGAAAGATTTGAAAGAGTATGTAAACTGAAGTTGCCCTTAAATTTATGACTGAATATATCTTACACTAAATAGATTACAAAGAATTAGGAAAGCAAACGTGGCCACTTAACACTAGAAGAATGACTCTTCTAACATATCTGTGCTATCTTTTACTTAATAGCTAAACGCATCAGAAGGTCTTCTACATAGTCAGGTGAAAATGTAAATTAACACTTCTTGTACCCATCTGAGGGCCTCATCAATAGTTACATTTTTGTCTTGCTGGAATTTTAGATTACAAAAGTTATATTTAAGTATTTTGAAATCCAGAGATACAAAGATACCCATACAGACTTTATCAACACCAATCAAATATCAGCAATTTAAATTGCTAGGGAGCACACCACTGCAAAGTAGACAAGGAATAAACACTACACCACAAGGGTTTAAAAGGAGTTTTAGGGATAAAGACTTACAGACACTTTCTGATGACATAACCTCTCCTGGCATTGATGCAAAAAAGGGGGAGAAATTTACCACGTGAGATAAGACACTAGCAACTCAAGACTAGCATGTTCTGATTGGAATAGACGGCCTACAAGTTTCAGAAAAAGCAAGCTGAATTCAGTCTCTAGGATCCAAGTAGCTACAAATGAACATCCTTCCAAGAGCTGATGATCTTGGAAATAGATGTTTGGTTTTTTCTTTCCTGTCCCACACTACATGTCATTACTGTATTCAATAACATCGGTTTCTACATAATAGCAGATAATGCAAAATACAAATCTGTTCAGTGAAAATCGATTTTAACTAAACCGAAAATAGAATGGTTCTATTTCTGGCATCTCTAGAGTAGACTATGAACACTTATGACTGTAAAAGAGGCACGGAGAAGAGTAAATACATGACAGAACTACTTAGGAGGGATCCCTCCTCCCCATCCCTTGATGCTCATGGACCTACTGAATAAAGCTGCTCTTTCGCTAATCCAGTCCTTCATTACCAGAAGACATACATCAAACCTCTGGCAACTAGCACACGGCACTGCTTCTGCACGGCTTTGTGCACTGTATTCACAAAAATTGCACTAACCTACTATAAATTCAAACATACATAGAGCTGATATAAAACATACTTTAAAACAGAAAAAAGGCTGATAGTACTTGGTCTTTCTTGCACACCTGACAAATGGTATGTACACTTTCACCAAAGATCCCACACAAATAGTCATTAAATTCTATGCAGGAAAAAATCAGCGATTAAACATACTTGAGTAACATCACTACAACCTCTTAAAGTGCAGGAAATAAAAATAACGTAATCAACTTTTTGTCCCCTTCTTAAAATCAACTTACCTATGTCTTTCTTGATCCTGTAAAGCAAAAGATGCCCTTGTTTGGTACCAACAAGGAGCCATTCCTCTATAGACACAGGGAAGAAAAAGAGTTTAATTAGTTTCAATAAAGACTGCCCTTCCCGGCCAAGTTACATTTACCAGAACAATTCAAAACTTGTTTCAAATGCCAAAGAGGACTTTCTGTGGTGACTACACACATGTCTCCTATCATACCTCTGGTGGAAGTGCTCGGAAGTAGCTTTCATCCTCAGGAGATGATGGCCAAAGATCAAGTAGTTAAACAGAGCGTACAGCCTAGATATCACATCCCACTTGCTTATACAAAAGTATAAAAGCAAAGCATTGCAACTGTTGTGCAATCAAAATCGGCAATATACTATTCTTCAGACATTATTATCTCCAAGAGAGGAACTCTGCTATACAGTGGGAAGAACTGTCAGGAAGAAAAACAAGGAGTTCTATGTGGGTTTGTTTGGGGGGGGGGTTAAATCGTCAAGTTTTTATAAGAAGTCTGAAATAGTCAGCTATGCCTGAAAGAACAGTGGCAGCTTTGCTTAAGTAGCATTTGAATTGCTTGGACGACCAACAGTCATTCAAGATTTATAAAAGAGAACCTTTTTATGTACAAACTCTGTGGCAGAGTTTCAGACTCTTCCTATTTACAGCATTTATAGCCTACAACAGGCATAGAATCTTTATTCGGTCATGACATATGACAGAAATTCATCCTCCTTCCTGAAAATCATATAGGAAAGAAACATACAAAAATATTTTTCTACATGTAGGAGTACTACCTCATTACCAAAGATACTTGTGTTTTAATAAAGTCTTGTTTCCTGTAAGACCTTTCTTCTACTGTTTGATAGGAAAGTTGTAGAAAGGGAATTACACCTCTTTTTCCACAACCGTACTGTCATAGGCCTGCACGTTTAGGCTTTTTGCTACTTCAGCAAAATAAATGCTTTCAAAGAGATAGAAGATAAAAGCCTCAACACAGGAATAAACTATCTTCACATCTTCTCTACTATATAACTCTAGCATAGACAACCCATGTTTAAACGTGGCACTACTATTCAGGTTGTAATTTTGTTCTTAAGACAGATTAAAAGGGTCGCCATTCCACAGTGTCTGGAGTTTTTTTTTAATTACCAATTTAGTACATCTGATGGGAACTGCTCAAGCAGTTCAAAAAGCCTTACCAAGCCTTATCATTATGACAGCCGGTGCGATCACCTGACCAAAATCTTGACTGTCAAGTATGCCCAAAAATATAACCTACGTTTATATACCACCCATACATGCAAACAGATTCTAAACCCAAGACCTGAACGCACCACTGGCTTTCTGAGATAAATTTTAGTCAAAACACAGGGAACACTTTTTTTAGGAAGAAACCAGCCGGTCCACGGTTACAGCACTGGAAACGATGGCAGCCTCCTCCTCAGCAGGGCTGCCGCCGGGCGGGCAGGACTGCGGGCGGCAGGCGACCGCCGGCACCCCGCCACCGGAGCTCGGCCCCGGCAGCCCCCCCCCATCGCTGCAGGCACCCAAGCCAACGCTACGAGCCAAAAAACGGCGAAACGCTGCCGCGCTACCCGCACGCCCGGCCCTGCCAGGCGGCGGGGGTCCCACAGCCCCCCCGAGCCACCCCCAGAACGGCTGAGGGG